>NC_134495.1:31939906-32539906 GCF_040206685.1 Ascaphus truei
GGATCTACAGGACTATCCCAGATACTGTGAGCACCAGCAGTTGTTTTTTTTGTGTGGAAGTGAGATGTGTGCCAGAAATACCTCCTTGGATTAACTTTGGTATATACTACATGTTTATCTTAGACAGTACAGCATGTTCTGAAACTCCCGGTGGTAACCACGACCCTGTGAATATCCTAGGCACCTGTCTGTCATTATCACCAATCTGATATCTTCACTTGGCATCAACAAGCTTCTATTATTGCGTCCCTGCAGTTTAACACGGAGGAATCGTAGCCTATTTAGACATTCTAGGCAGTTATCCAAGATGTGGAACCCCTCGGAGGTAGCCACTAGCCTAAGATTATCACAGGCTCTGGTTTGCTGCTATATCATTTTGAATGGTTTTGTCTGTACTGTACAGTATGTGTTACTGTACAATATAGTTATCTTGGGAAGCTTAGCATTTTGTGGAACCCCCGGTGGTAGCCACTATCCAAACATTATCACAGACATCTGCCTGCTGCTATCACTGACCCTATTATTACAGTGTTTGATTCATGCATAGTCCTAGGGGGTAGCTAAAAGGTATAACACTAACCTGATATACAGTATAGAAGGCACATCCAGATTATATTATTATCCCTATAATCTAACAGGGAGGAAGTGTAGCACCTATTTATTTAGTTACTTCCCAGGTCCTGAATTCACGAACTGCATGCATTGAGCTATCAGGATACCTATTTCACTCCTAATATTGAATAGGCTATTGCTGACCAGACACCAATACCTTACCAGCAAAAGGTGATTTTTAACTCGTGCCATATTGGCTTGCGTAGATCCAGCTATACACTTATGTGTAAAGGATATGAGGCAATTTAGTAACTGATATCTCAGTATTCAACAATGCCTTACCTTTACCTATAGAGGTTTGAATGCTGCATACCAGCGCTATTTAGGTTTTAATTATATGTTTTCTTGACTTTAAAATAAAATGTATTTATTATACTTACATTATTAGTAGAGGTTGAGTGCATCATATGGGATTCTCTTTTCGATCGTGTTTCCAACACTTTAAACAAAACACAAAATAAAATCCTGCTCAACTGAGCACTAACTTAACAGAGAAATTCCTTTCTAACATTGGGCGGGTTATTCGCTTTCCAACTAAATAAACATACAGGAGTTCAAAATAGTACATAAGAGGGAAGTTTTACCTTTCAGGGGGAATGTTCGACAGCGAGAGAGTGTGAGAGAGAGTGAGAATATACCCACTTTCCCAATCAGCAGAGCCAGGCCCACTGACTGCTTTCATGGGGCCCAGGACTAGAGTTTACACTGGGACCCTCATGTCAGTGGCTTTGCGATCATCCCTCTTTCTCACACTTCCCCTTGCCCTCACCCCCTCTATTTATCTCCCCTCCTCACACTCCACCATCATACATGTATCTCTCCCCTCCCTCTCTTACACCCTCTCCACCTCATATACCCACCATCCCTCTCATATACAAGGAAATCTCTGCAGTCCTCTTTCTCCTTATGTTAGCCCAAATGTAAGTTAAGGAATCTCTCTCCTGTTTCTCACATCAGGCTTTTACTAAGAGTCCTAATCAGCCAGGTGGTTGATTGCCTGTGTTCAATCAGGTGTGCTGAGGAGATCAGGCAGAGAGAGGAAGGCACCATTACCTCCGCTACCAAAGAGCAGCATGAGAGGGGACAAGGGGCACCTGACTAAATAAGGGCTTGTGTAAGGGAGGCGGGGGCCTGCTGAGAGGACTGAGGCCCACACCACACCTATAAAACAGACCCCATGCACAAAGAGCTGCACTAACCCGGGGCCAGCAAGCTGAGGGACATTTCCCAGTAGAGGGACACACGGGGGATGCTTGGCGTATACACCATGGGGAACCAATTGAAGAGGCTGTAAAAGTGGTGACTACACGTGGGATTCGTGAAGTCAAGGAGAAAACGCAGGCAAAAGAACAGATTTTCTCAACTGAACAACTCAAGATTTATTCTTTAGGAACACCAAGGTGTCAGCCAGAAGCAGTATTCCTGTTTCTTTTCTGCATCAACCAACAAGAGGACTGTAGAACCCTATGGACATTTCTATGGACTGAGGTAATTCATTGAGATGCGCCGGGATTCTCATTTCCAATCAATGTACTTTGTTTGCAAATTTGTGAGATAATTTGCCTGGAGGCTCCGTGGCAGCTGTACCATTCACACACAGAGTTTGGTCACGTATTCACAATCACTTTATACACATAGATTTTATATCACATTGGTATTAGCGCTGAGGTTTAGTTTTTTTTAGTTAGTTAATCACCATAAAAAGTGGTAAGTTACAAGATTTACAGAGACATCAGGTGAGGGAGTAAGTGTAATAGATGGCAGTGTCGACCCCAAAAATTTGTAAGAGCGACTGTGGGTGTGGGACAGTAGCCATGAGTGCAGACTATTTAAATGCTCAATTTGAAAGGTTTTTAGGTTTGACTTAAAGGTGGGGAGAGAGGTGCTTTGTGTATACTGAGTATGAAGGAGTTCCATCGGTAAGGAGCAGCAAGGGAAAAAGGTTTAAGGAGCTTGAGCTTGTGTGTCCTGATCTGCATGACTGGTTTATTTCAAGTGCTGGTTGTATTAAGTGTTAGGGAGTTTAATGCATGGCTAAGAAAGTGTTGTAGGAAGGAGGGTTTGAGTTTTTAGAGCACTAGGACTCCTTTCCTGAGAGGTGCCATCTTTATTCTAGGGACGGATTGCACCTCAATGAAGAGGGATCTTCTGTGTTAGGGGGGGAGAATGTTAAAAAGGTTGGAGGAGAGTTTAAACTAGGATGGAGGGGGGAGGGAATTGAAACAGATAACAAACTAAATAGAATAGAAGAGGAAACAAGGGGTTATGGAGGTAGAATGGGGGCAAGTGCGAGTTTGACAAGCTGCGATACACTCATAGTAAATACAGATAATACTAGAAAACTTCTAAAGACTAAACCAAGTTGGTGCAGAAAGGAAGGAGAAGATAAGATAATAGTACAGGCTGAAAAAAACTTAAAGGCAACTTGATATGCAAGAAGCCTTATTCATAAAATGGGGGAGCTTGAATTAATAGCTACAAGGGAGCAATATGAAATCATAGGCATTACTGAAACATGGTGGGATGAAACTCATGACTGGGCAATTAATTTAGAGGGTTATTCCCTTTTTCGGAAGGATCGAGCAAATAGAAGAGGAGGTGGAGTATGCTTATATATTAAACCGGATCAAAAGCCTATTATAAAGGGAAGATGTTTATGAAAGGAATGATGACAATGTAGAGACCTTGTGGATAGAAATTAGCAGTGGAGGTTAAAGTATAAAGAAAATGTCTGTAGGGATATGCTATAAACCAGCAAATATCTGTGAGATTGAGAAAGCTAAAATACTTTTGCAAATGGAGAAGGCATAAAAACTAGGTCATGTTTGCATAATGGGTGATGTTAATTATCCAGACATAGACTGGGGCAATGAGATTAGCATTACAACAAAAGGAAACAGTTTTTTTGGGGTGCTTAAAGACAATTATATGATGCAAATTATTGAGGAACCAACCAGGAGACGGGCAATACTTGATTTGGTAATATCAAACAATGTAGAAGTAATAGCAAATATTCAAGTCCTGGAACATTTGGGTAACAATGATCATAACATGGTCTGATTTGAAATAAATGATCAAAAAACTGATTACTTGGGTTCAACAAAGATCTTAAATTTTGGAAAGGCAGATTTTAATAAATTGAGCACTAATCTACAAGTAATACCTTGGGATGATGCTTTAGCAGGTAAAAATGTAGAAGATAAATGGGTAGTCTTTAAAACTCATCAGTATATACTCTTGGGTAATAAGTATAAAAGAAATAAGTCTGAACCAATGTGGATAAATAAACAGGTAGGGGAGGAAATGGAGGTGTTTAGATTCTTTAAATCAGAAGAGACGGAGACATCGTATCATAATTATAAGGAATGTAACAAAAATTGCAAACGGGCAATCAAACTACTGTAAAATGGATAATGAAAAAAGGATTGCAATAGAAAGTAAGATCAACCCTAAAAGTTCTTTAAGTACCTAAATAACAAAAAAATGAGAAAATAAAATATACTGTAGGACCCTTTCAGTGTGAGATGGGCAGGCAGATTATTGGAGATAAGGAAAAAGCAAAGGTATTAAACAAATTATTTGCCTCTGTGTTTACCAGGGAAGAATCAATTTCAATTGTTGTGCCGCAGGATGAAGCCACAATCTCCATATTAATGAATAAATTCAAAGGCAGCTTGAAAAAAATTAAGTAAATAAGTCACCTGGCCCCAATGGCATACATTCAAGAGTTCTCAAGGAGTTAAGTTCAGTAATAGCCAAACCATTACATTTAATATTCAAGGACTCAATTTCAACAGGCTCAGTACCACAAGATTGGTGGAAAGCATTTGTGGTGCCTATATTTTAAAAGGGAGCTAGATCACAACTGGGGAATTACAGACCTGCAAACCTGACTTCAATAGTGGGGAAACTACTTGAAGGTTTAATACAGGATAATATTCAGGAATACCACATGGATAACAAAATGATTAGTAATAATCAGCATGGATTTATGAAGGATAGATCATGCCAAACTAACCTTATTTGTTTCTTTGAGGAGGTAAGTAGGAATTTAGACCATGGTAATGCAGTTGATGTGGTCTACTTAGATTTTGCAAAGGCTTTTGATACGGTTCCACACAGGAGGTTGGTGTACAAAATTAAGCAGAAATTATGCACCTGGATTGAAAACTGGTTGAAGTACAGACAACAGAGGGTTGTCATAAATGGAACTTTTTCAGGTTGGGCTAAGGTCGTGAGTGAAGTACCTCAGGGATCAGTACTGGTACCACTGCTTTTTAACTTGTTTATTAATGACCTTGAGGTTGGCATTGAGAGCAAAGTCTTCATCTTTTCTGATGATACTAAATTGTGTAAGGTAATAGAATCAGAGCAGGATGTAATTTATCTCCAGAAGGACTTGGAGAGACTTTAAACTAGGGCAGGAAAATGGCAAATGAGGTTTAATACAGATAAATGTAAGGTTATGCATTTGGAAAGCAAGAATAAACAGGTGACTTACAAATTAAATGGGGATAAATTGGGGGAATCATTGATGGAGAAGGATTTAGGGGCTTAGAAAAGACATTATGGAACTAGAGAGAGTACAGAAAAGAGCCACCAAATTAATAAAGGGGATGGACAATCTAATTTATGAGAAGAGACTAGCTAAATAAGATTTATTTAAATTAGAAAAGAGGTGTCTAGGAGGGGATATGATAACTATATACAAATATATTCGGGGACAGTACAGGGAGCTTTAAAAAGAACTAAACATCCCAAGGGCAGTACAAAGGACTCAGGGCCATCCCTTAAAGCTGCAGTTCAGTCTTTTTATTTTTTTATTTTTTTTATTCAATAGTTTCATGTGTGCAATCTCTAATTACCTAAAGAACTGTATAGCTGCCAGTCAATTCGTTCTCCATGTATTCATCGGCGAAATTTGGAAAATCTTTAGATATGGGATATGTTTTTCCTCTGCTTCTGTCACTCAGTGGAAGCTCATGAATATTCATGAGCACTCCTGCACTGACATGTGCTAGAGGGAGGGCAGGGCTGACAAAGGGGTGTGCCAGGGCTTGTGACAGGACATGAAGGGGCAGTGCCTAGTAAATGGATGTTAAAATAGAATACAAGAAAATTGGTCTTTCAAAGTTGTTTTTAAAAAAAAAAGAAAATGCTAAAAGTATTTTTTCTTACTACAGAACTGATTTATTTAAAAAAACACACATGCAGGATATTGACTGAACTGTAGCTTTAAGGTTGAAGGAAAGGAGATTTCACCAGCAACAAAGGAAAGGGTTCTTCACAGTAAGGGCAGTTAAAATGTGGAATTCATTACCCAAGGAGACTGTGATTGCAGATACAATAGATTTATTAAAAAAAAGGTTGGACATCTTTTTAGGGATATACCAAATACTGTAAGTAAACATGGGAAGGATGTTGATCCAGGGTGTAATCTGATTGCCAATTCTTGGAGTCAGGAAGGAATTAATTTTTCCCCTTATAAGATATCATTGGATGAAATGACACTGAGGTTTTTTTGTTTGCCTTCCTCGGATCAAAAAGGAAGTATAGATATAAGATACAGTATCTGTTGCCTAAATTTATCATAGGTTGAACTTGATGGACGTATGTCTTTTTTCAACCTCATCTACTATGTAACTACGTAACTACAGTATGTAAGGAGATACAGTAGCGAGCAGTAGAGGTGAAAAGGGTGGAAAGGAGATAGTTATGAGCACAGCGTAGGAGACATGCAGGGACATAATGAGAGATCAAAACTGATATGTAGGGAGGAGCAGACAAATGGAGGACCTTGAAGGTAATAAGGAACCCTTTGAAGGTAATCCAAACTTGATGGGAAGTCAGGAGAAGGATTTAAGGATCAGTGCTGTGATTGTTCTGGGAGAAGGGGAAATTATTGAAGCTGCAGAATTGTAGATAAATTGCAAAGGAGAAAGTTGAGAGGCAGGGAGGCTTGTTAGCAGTATGTTACAATAATACAAATAGGGAGGATAAAGGCATGTCTTAAAATGTTATCAGTAGATTGATAGAGGAAAGGATGTATCTTGGCAATGTTGCCAAGGAAGAAGGGTAACATTTTAGTCATAGCATGCATGTGGATTGGCGAAAGAAAGGGAAGAGTCAATTGACACACCTGTGCAATGTGCTTTGATGACAGGATAGATAATAGTACTGTCTAATGGGATGAAAGATTTTGGTCCGGGTTTAGGAGGAAATATGAGGAAATCCTTGTTAGACATATTAAGTTTGAAGCGTCAAAACACCATCCATACGTATATTGGCAGGAGGAAACTTGACATTGGATTGCAAGTGTGAGGTTAGGTATCTATATAGAAAAAAAAAGAAGAAAAAAAGCGCCGATTCCTAGTGCATTACTGTGCAAAACAATATTTAATTTCCCAAAAAAAGGCTCATAAAATGAACTCACAAACATAAAATATTTAAAAGCATGTTATGAGATAATACTCATGCTCCAGAGGATCAGCAACCGCCGCTTAACTGCTATACTGCTCCGTGACTACACCGTGTCGGATCTTGCCCTCGTTGTTCACCGCCAGCAGGAACTCACGATATCAGGCTCTCCGCAACTCCTTTCCTCGGTCACACACCAACAGATGAACTTTGGTTCCCTCCGGGGACGATAGATGTGGCGGGACAGCAAATGACGTCACCCGGTAGATGTGAATGCCAAACGGGTTTGGATTTTCCAGCAGATATGTAAGCAGCGTTAGAGGATCCACTGCACACCTGTTCCTATGCGTTTCATCAGATAGACTGACGTCTTCAGGGGAACATGCTTTTAAATATTTTATGTTTGTGAGTTCATTTTATGAGCCTTTTTTCGGGAAATTAAATATTTTTTTGCACAGTAATGCACTAGGAATCTGCGCTTTTTTTTCTTCTTTTTTTCTATGCAGGTGGAGAGGGAGGTCGTTGCACCCTCGTTAAGAAGCTGCCTGTTTCCTGATAGTGCTTGGTTTTATTCCCCTTCATTGGACATTGTTTTTGGACTCCAAAGGACTATTTGCATTGTGCATTCATAGGAGGTTCCACAGCACCATATATGTATTAATTTTATGTATTAGGTTTAGATATCATTGATTATGCTATATTAGTTTATATATTATTTAATATATTTACGGTATTTACATTTATACATATAATTTTTAATATTTTTTAGTATTTTGTTTTATTTTCATTCTCTGACATCTCCACACAAGCGCAGATCTTCATTGTATATATTTGTTAGGTATCTATATATCTATATCTATATATCATCTGTCTAGACATGATACCTAAAGCTAAAAGAGTTGATGAGGTCACCAAGTGATAGTGTGTAGCGAGAGAAAAAGAGAGGTCCCCGAACAGAGCCCTGAGGTACACCAACGGACAGACCAACACAGACTAACAATTAGTGATAAGAGCGGTACGATGAGAACAAGGAAGTAAGTATCGTAGTGTATGGTAGGTATTAGTAGCCCTTAGTGGTCAGTTAATATAGTATGTTCCAAAATGTTTTTTTTTTATCACCTACTACTGTATATTCCACGTCGGTACAGTATAGTTTACTTTGCTTATATATACGTAGTTACAATATTATGCAATATAGGCGTAATGCTGGACTGCGGTAGGGGATAGAATTGTGCGTAAAATGATTGCATTAGACCTACACTATATTGCCAGGTATCACCATTTAATGAGTATCATCAAAACAAATAAACTTGACTTACTTATTCACGGTGGGCCCACTTTTGATTGATTTAATGTGTGCGTTAAAAATGTGGTACAGATGTAGCAAGACTTACTGTCTCCGGAGCTGCTGCTTGAAATGTCAAAAGCCGCGGCCCTGTTGTGGGGAGGTTTGCGATTCTAGATCGGATTACCGACAGCGTTAATCTTACAGCGCCGCCACCCGCGTTCACATGACATCGGCTTACCCTGTTGACGGAAACTTTAAGCTTTTACTACATCAGCATTATAAGCTTAAACTTGTTAATGACTTCCTGCTAAAAATAACTCTTTTTTTTTTGTCAGTAATAACTACATTTTGGCCTATCGCGGTTCGATGAACATAGTCTTTAATGAGATGTTGCAATTTAGCGGTTCATCATTGGCTTGGAAAATATTGTCATAGTTTTAATAAATGCTACCGAGCATAATTATTAAAGAAAAATGGAGAGTGACTTCCCTTTAATTTATGCACATGCACAACCTATAGTATGTATATAGTTAAAAGACACATATTTGACTTATAGCTTTTAAAAACTAAATTAGAATTGTTACCACACAGTATCTTTTTCTTATGCAGCATCTTATCCTCTGAACAACAATTTGACAAAATAGTACAGCACATTGGAGCCTGACTAATCTTTCAGAGCACTAACGCCTTTATTGCATACAAAGCATACAAGTAAAACTTTGCTGGCACATAAAGGTCTATTCACTGGAGTCCACAGTATCTCAGAGCACCAATTAATTACTGCATAGCTACACAGAGATTTTTCTATCCCTTTATTTAGTATTCAATGACAATTCGTGAGCAGAAGCACAGATGTGTAGGTTGCTTTTAAAAGAACATTAGCGAGCAAAGTACAATATAGGCGAAAATAAACCATATTATTAGACAGCATACAACATTTTAAAATTTATTTTAGCATTGATCAGGGAAAACAGAGAAAACACAAATTATAAGGCATTATACGCGGAGAGAAACACACCACTAAACAAAACACAGTAATAACTAACAGTATTTTAAACTTCACGGTATTCGGAAAACAAATACTGTACATATTAACTGCGCTCCTCCCTTTGTGAAGTATGCAGCTGATAAAAAGATTGGCTGAACATTTATTGAAAACAAAGAACAATTCTTGCGCTCCTACTCAATTCGGCTAATATGTACTAGTGATATTTTTACATTTAGAACCGAAGTCTGTGTAACAAAGGAGTCTTTTGGTTGCATCTTTTGATCAAAACAGGTTTCAAGCCGGTCAATCTCGTCAAAGTAGACTCCGTTTAGCAGGCATCTACACTGAATATATTCAATTTCTTATTGTCCTATGGACTAAACTTTGTAAAGTATGTGAAGTGCCCTGAATGGGTTAAATAACTGAAGTATATGCTTATTTGGGATTTAGTTCAATTAAAAGCTGGCCAAAGCCAGTAACAAGCTTCCCATATTATAAAGGTAAACTGTGGGTGCACAAATACCCTAGTGTGAAATATTAAAACTTACACATACTCTTCTTTCTGTCAGCCTTAAACACTCACAAAAACAAACAAAGGAGGTAGACCACAAGTTGTGTTTACAAGCCTTAAACACTCACCTTCTCCCCAGTGGAGGGTGATGTGGAGACTGACAATAAGGTGTATAATACCGTTATGTTAAATGGAGAATTGGTAGGAGCTTTAACCTGAAGGGAGGAGCCATATACCTCCAAGGAACTCTTTAGTAAAACAGAAACCAGGTGAGCCAAAACCTACTCCTATGACGGATTGTATCACTATATTTAAATGCTCTTATCGAGTATGTAGCATGGAAAGGAATTGGCCCAACTTTCATGGAAAACAGCAATGTATTGTAACAAAATGTATTTTAGCATTGATCAGGGAAGACAGGAAAAACACAAATTATAAGTTATTATACGCAGACAAATACAACATGAAACAAAACAGTAATAACTAACAGTATTTTAAAGTTCACAGTATTTGGATTCAATTAAATTAATAACTAATGCAAATTACGTCACTGTATTTCTAGGGTACAACTCCATAGGAAGATTCCTGCAACATTCAATGACACTATTTGTTCCATTATTCTGTAAGAGAAAAATATATCCCGGTCACATTCCCTCCATGCCCTTTTCAGATGAAGAAGTCCTTTCACACTGTTGGGAGTTACTCATTAAACTGAAAAAGTGCTGATCGGGGCATTATCGTGCACAACGATTATTGACTTCAATTAATAATCCCTTGTTATCTCAAAATAAACCCTAACACTAATGATTTGGAATATTATGTTATACTGAACTAAATTAATGTAGAATACAAACAAACAGTGGTTGTGACATAATTGCAGTGAGAGATAATTGTGCTCATCCTAGAAATGTTGCATAGTCAATGTTTAGGAAAATAATTATTGAGCTCCAATTGCTTATTAGGACTAATTAAAGTCCATTCAATTAACAAATCACAATACCTAGAGATGTCAGAATGTCAGCAAATTTCAAAACATATTTCATGGTTTTCTTTAAAATGTTCAGTTTTCAATAAATTTTTTGCAAAGTTGGCATTGCTCGAAACTGCCAACTTTGCAGGATTTTGAGAAAATATCAGGGAATGACATTATATAAAGGGCCATGTTATCTTGCACGTTGACATTTAATGCATGACAAAAAACCTTGCAAACCTTGCCATTTTTCCAATGATTTGTGAAATGATAATGCAGTTAAAGGATAATTATTACTCACAATCATATGATTTTGAAGGAAATAAAAATTACACATAGCCAATGGCGCTAATCTAACACGTAATTATCATATTTTGATGACTCTGTATCACTTTACATAGTTACATAGTAAATGAGGTTGAAAAAAGACGAAGGTCCATCAAGTTCAACCTATGCTAAATTTAGACAACAGATACTTTATCCTATATCTATACTTACTTATTGATCCAGAGGAAGGCAAACAAAAAACTCCAGTGTCATATCATGCAATGATATCTCATAAGGGGAAAAAGAAATTCTTTCCTGACTCCAAGAATTGGCAATCAGATTAATCCCTGGATCAACATCCATCCCATGTATACTTATTTGGTATATCCCTGTATACCTTTCCCATCTAAAAAGATGTCCAACCTTTTTTTGAACAAATCTATTGTATCTGCCATCACAGTCTCCATGGGTAATGAATTCCACATTTTAACTGCCCTTACTGTAAAGAACCATTTCCTTTGTTGCTGGTGAAATCTCCTTTCCTCCAAACTTAAGGGATGGCCCGAGTCCTTTGTACTGCCCGTGGGACCTTATTCTAAATCGAGTAGTAATTCCACAAATAGCAATGGCACAGTGCTAAACTTTTAATGCCACCACTGTCTTTGCGAATACATGTCTAAACTCTAAACCCTCACAAAGCCATATGTATCAGTGCACATACAGTATAGTAAAACTTTGTTTTGCTGCACTGCATTATTTTTAACTCCAATTCACATCATATTTAATAGAGATAGGCAAACATTTTTGCAGATTGGTCAGTTCCTTTGACCTGGGGATTTCCGAAGATCAGTTAAAAAATGCCCAATGTTTTTGTTCTATCCCTGGTAATCCGCATGATGGATTAATAATTTACAAAACAGAAAAATGGCTACCGCTCGCCTAAGGTGTCCTATTTTACACATGTGCTGGTAATCGAAAGATAGGGTGCATACAGGAGGGGTATATACTAGGAAACGGTGAAAGGTCACAGCAGTGGCCTAAAAGATTCCTATTTGCACTCGCTAAACCAGAAATGCTAGGCTGGGAAAAATTCAATCCTAGGAGTTGCCTCCATTGCCTTACATAAACAATATTAAAATCACATTTATTTAACATATATACAAGAAATCTTAATTATTAAAACACCACTATGTGGCTCCAGGGGGGCACAGAGAGAAAGGTGAGTCGTCAGTGAGTGCTTATAAACTCATCTGGACAATGAGAAACTCCAATTGAATTCAGGGCAGTGTACACATAATGTATACTCCTTATTGAGCTCTCTACAACAGTTCACTGTATGTTAACAGTTCTGCGTATGCCCTATGTACTGTACTGTGAATGGAAGTCCATGAGGGTAGAGGTTGCTGCTGTATTGGTTATCCCCTATGGGGCTATATAGTGCTTGTATGACGTCACCCTATATAATATGCAGATAACAAAGTGTATGCACCCCCAATTCTGACACTCTGTGGTCATGTATCAGGCATATGGGGTACCGTAATGATCCCCCTAGTTATACATTCACTGGATTGGCCGAGAGGCGATACACGCCCCCGACCTTCCAGCACATAAAGCAGGGAGATTAGAATAGTCACTCCCATTACCCTGACGAAGCGCCCACGAGCGTGAAACGTACGTCGGTACGTGATGACGCACTTCCGGTGACGTCATCCGGAAGCACAGAGAGATCGGGAGCGAGCACACAGCTCTGAGAGACCATCAGGTTGTATACTGACAAGAAGAAGCTTAATACTGTGTTAGACCATTTGTGCACTGTTATTGATAGCCACACACGGCTGCACCTATCCCCAGGCACAGCGACGCACTTGTTCTGAGTGGTGGCGGCGCCACGTCAATTATAGTGACGCCCTGACTGGTAACTCTGAAACCTGACGGCGCGCCCCAAGTCAGCCTATTTGCAATAACATACTACTACCATTACGGTACCCCATATGCCTGATACATGACCACAGAGTGTCAGAATTGGGGGTGCATACACTTTGTTATCTGCATATTATATAGGGTGACGTCATACAAGCACTATATAGCCCCATAGGGGATAACCAATACAGCAGCAACCTCTACCCTCATGGACTTCCATTCACAGTACATAGGGCATACGCAGAACTGTTAACATACAGTGAACTGTTGTAGAGAGCTCAATAAGGAGTATACATTATGTGTACACTGCCCTGAATTCAATTGGAGTTTCTCATTGTCCAGATGAGTTTATAAGCACTCACTGACGACTCACCTTTCTCTCTGTGCCCCCCTGGAGCCACATAGTGGTGTTTTAATAATTAAGATTTCTTGTATATATGTTAAATAAATGTGATTTTAATATTGTTTATGTAAGGCAATGGAGGCAACTCCTAGGATTGAATTTTTCCCAGCCTAGCATTTCTGGTTTAGCGAGTGCAAATAGGAATCTTTTAGGCCACTGCTGTGACCTTTCACCGTTTTCTGGATTAATAATTTGCAATCTACGGATGAGGACGAGATGAGGAGTATAAATAACGATGAAGTCTGAAGTTAAAGCCATTTGTTGCAGAGTTTAGCTGTTGGTCGGTTAGGCTCTTTGTTGCTGCTGTATTATCATGTCTTAAAAATGTATACAATATTTACTTAATACAGCTCAACCCCGTTATAGCGTGATCCGCTATAACACGGATCGCTTATAATGCAATTTGAGCATGGACCCCGAATTAAAAAACTGCATACACTGCACACTGCATAAACTCACTGCACACTGCATACACTCACTGCGCACTGCATACACTCACTGCACACTGCATACACTCACAGCACACTGCACACACTCACAGCACACTGCATACACTCACTGCACACTGCACACACTCACAGCACACTGCATACACTCACTGCACACTGCACACACTCACAGTACACACAGCACAAACTCACAGCACAATGCATACACTCACTGCACACTGCATACACTCACAGCACACAGCACACTGCATACACTCACAGCACACTGCATACACGCACAGCTCACTGCACACACTTACTGCACACTGCATACACTCACAGCACACTGCACACACTCACAGCAACAGCACACAGCACACACTCACAGCACACTGCATACACTCACAGCACACAGCACACTGCAAATACTCACTGCACACTGCATACACTCACAGCACACTGCATACACTCACAGCACACTGCATACACTCACAGCACATTGCACACACTCATAGCACACTGTGCACTGCATACACTCACTGCACACTGCGCACTGCACACACTCACAGCACACACAGAACCAGCACACACTCACAGCACACTGCATACACTCACTGCACACTGCATACAGTCACTGCACACTGCACACACTCACAGCACACTGCACACACTCACTACACACTGCATACACTCACAACACACTGCACAAACTGAATCCAAAATGCAGATAGTATGGGCAGACTGACAGGAGACAGCAGCAATTAATGATGAATCACTATGCAGTAGCACCTAAGCTCACTGTGTATCAACTAGCAGGAGAAACACAAAAGGTAAATAAAGCAGTAATGAATACGAATCCTTAGCTCTGCAGTGAATGTCTGTGGCTCTCTTAAGGCTGTCTGCAGTGTTCCCTGACAGGGAATTCATCATTAATTGCTGCTGTCTCCTGTCAGTCTGCCCATACTATCTGCATTTTGGATACAGTTTAGTCAGTGTTTTAGGTTATCACCCTTAGGTGATAGGGTGACTGTACAGACCAGGTTTAGTCGGGTTTTCTTACCTTACTTCAGTAGAGAGTAATATAGGTAGGAGGTGTATTCATTAGGGAAGTACCATAGACTGTTATAGTCTGTGGGAACAGGCTTGAGAAAGGGGCTCTGTAGGCTCCGAAACGTTAACGTTGCCCCCCTATATCACCTCAATTTATTCTTGTGTACTGTGCTTTTTTTGTTGTCTTTTATGTTACGTTTCCCTTTGTTTTCCCTCCTTCCCTCCTCTCCCTTCATTGTTTGCTTGTTCCATGAGATGTACTCTCCTTGTCTGTGTTGGGATTGATTTTGTTGCTTCTTTATTCACAAATATATCATTAGATTCTATTTTTGACAAGTTTGTCTGCTTTTCCTCATTTTTGTGCTGGGGGCCTTTTGTATATATTCTTATTTAAAAAAACAGTTTATGGAACATCTTCCAGTATGGCATACGTGGCAGGGAGGGCGACCAGGCATTTTTTTTGGGGTGGAAGGATCATAAAAATGATTAACCTGTGTGAGTACTAAGTTAGCACTCCTTGGGCCGGATACATTAAGCTGCAGTAACCTAAAAATGCAGTATTTGCACCCCAAAAAAGTTCCTTGTTTTTATTGTACAATAGATCAATGTGGCACCGCCAAAAATAATCAGATAAGAAGCAGGGCGCAATGGATTTCTGCAAAATAAAACTATTTATTGGGCCAAGCAACAACGTTTCGGCAGGCACAGCTGCCTTTCTCAAGTTTGGCTGGCACCAAACCGCCAAAAATAAAGCAGTTTTTATTGGATAAGTTAAAAGAATCGGATTCAATAAAAAAAAAAACAAAAGATACAAAATGAATACATTAACTATTTAAAAAAAAAACATTACTAACTCCCCTTCATTACCATAGTAAGTGTGGGGAAGGAAGAGAAGGACGCTTAGCATATGCAAGGGTGAGACTTCAGAGAGAATGTGACCCTGCAGGTGCAGTTCCCGCGTTACTGTGCATCAGTAATGTGCATCTGGGTAATGACAAAGGGCCGAACTTCCACTATCTCGCTAGGAACTAAGTACACTGATATTGCTTTGTATGTGTATGCTGTTTATTTTGAAATGTTTGCTTTAGTCCTTTGAATATATATTGCAACCTGCTTTCCCGTGTGAGGTATAAAAAAAACTCTCCTTGCAAGTACAGTACTTGGTGTGTGAACTCCTTGCTACGTGGCTGCTCAATCACAAGGATATATTGAAATACCATTTATCATGTTCTCGTTTTGATAGAAATGCAATAGGGATGTGCGGAAAAGTCCAAATCCTTTTCTCGTAATTCCACGGATCGTTTTGTCCAAATCTGTCCCCCCCCCCCCAATAAAATCCATCTGCGGATTGTATACGTAAAAATCTGCATGGAGGGAGAGACTTTCAAATTTAACAAGTGTTGCCAGTTGCCTATATATCCCCTCAAACGTCCCTCCAATTAAATTAGGGCAACATGACTGTGCTGAAAAAGGAGCACACCTGAGGTGCCTGGCTGGGAGATATGCTAATGTTTATGCTAAGTATATTTAAATGAGTCCCATCCCACACTTTCTAAAAGCTTTTCCATACTATCTAAGTCACCAGCCTATTGACTGGAATGGTGTCGGACCAACAGGAAAGGAGCCCACAACCTCTGATTTTCTAGGCCGCAGCCAGTGGGCCTTGGAGGGACATAAAGTAGCTGTATATACACAACTGGCAATGCTTATTACATTTCAAAAGTCTCTCTCTATTTCGTTATCTGCGTTCTTAAAAATCCATCCAGATACGTTAGCGAATGTTTTCTTAGTTTGTGAGTTTGAGCAAAGCATTGTGGGTAGTAAGAGATATATTTACTTTTGTACATTTGTTGTCTTGAGATAGGTCCATGGTTTGGACTAAAATGTCGATCTAACCAAACTTTGCTTTTTGAATTCTAAATGCAAGCCCAAGTGAGTGCTGTCTTTTGTGTATGCAGCATTTAAAGAAGCATCCAAGCAATATCCTACATGTTTTTTTAATAAAATAAATAATTTCTGCAGTATTAGACAATAAATATGGACTGCATTAAAAAATATATATTATTTACTTCAGCATGTTTAGGTCCACATCCTTCCCTCCCCAGCACCAACAGACCTGTTCCCATCAAAACAACTGTTTCCGGTTCAAAAATAGAAAATATAGTATGTGCAATCCATCTGCTAACATCATTGTACGCTGCTACAGCACCTCAAATACATAATATGGTATTTTCACCACAAAATCTTGTGTTTTCACTCTTTCTTTGTCGCTCTCCTTCAGATTGTAAACTTCTGTAAGCAGAGACGTTCCCTCCTGCCCTATATATATAAATGGGATAACTGGCCACATCTACCAAGCAGTGCCGTGCCATAAGACACCTTATGTTGCATTTACTTGAATGGACTGTAAGGCGTCTTCCGGCACCGGGAGGTGTCCTATGAAAAAGCACCGCCCAGGAAATATGGGCCAATATATCTGTTTACTGCTATATTGTATACTACAGTATTTCATTGCATCGTTCTTATTCTTCAACTTTACTGTGCAGTGTTATATATTGTTTCCTTATAAATAAAAAAAGAATCCTTGTTATTTATACTGTGTCTACCCTTCACCACATATTTAGGGATGAAAATACAACCCATACTGATGATAGAAGCAAAAATAATCTGTCTATGAACTCTGAAGGACCCACTGGCAACAACCAGCAAACAATATCTGATCCATGATATATAGGTGGAAAGCGGAGCATATACAGAGTTGTAGTGCGCCTCGTAAGGAGGTAGGTGTGGGAGTGGAATGGGTGCAGACCCGCGCTATCCGACAATCCAGCAAGAGGAAAGACAATCATCCCCGGCAAATCCGATGCGGATAATCCTGTACTCACGATTGCTACCGTCCCACCTTGCCTCCTGGCTTCGCGGTGCACCTGGCTAGGTGTTCAGCGTCCCTCAATGGCGTCTCTCTCCGATCGATAAAGCACAGAAAAAATGGAATGATCAGAAGACCTGCCGCTCCTTGAGAAAGAGCAGTTGTTGCTTGAAACGCGTGGGAGGAGGTCTCTTTTTTGTTTGTGGATAGTATCTGTTTTATGTAGTTTATTAAAGGTTTTATTTATTTATTTTTGCTGGTGAGTTTTAGTTTTTGTCAGGATCGGCAGGTCTTCTGATCATTCCATTTTTTCCATACTGATGATATACAGCATTTTTGGAATATTCTCTTTTTCTCTTTTTTTGTACAAATAGTTTTTGGGGGTTTTTAATAGGGGAGAGGGTACAAAAAGAAAAAAGGGGGAGGATGGGGGGGGACATAAAAGGGGGAACCATCACATCACTCACAAAATCCTGGTTTTTAATTTCAAAACACATAAAACAGCATAGTTAATATCTACAACTACCAATCAACATCATTGGATAATCTCAACACAATTAATATTTTGTTATTTGTATACATGAAAAAACGTACAATTGATGGAAGAAGATACAAAAGAGATCCTCTGCCTTATGTCCTCTCCTACTTCCTGTTAGTTTGAAATGGTTAGGTCTGCGCCACATGCAATTAACAAGTGAACAAAATTAAAGGCTTCCGTTGACGCCGTTGTTGATGTCCTAGCACCACTTTACTTATTGTATCAATGGATGATTGAAGCAAGAAGTACTAGAAAGCCTACTTGCTGCAAGCTAAATCCTTTATTAAAACTAAGCTATTGAATTAGGACCTTTATTTGGTTAATCGGAGCAAATATACATTGTTGACTATAAGGCACGTCAGTCTCATTCTCCTGGGGGTAACCTTAGTACAAATAGCAGGCAGTTAAATCAGCACCCTAATATCATTTTATTGTTTATCACAGTGTAGTAATCTAAGGTTTAAGACTTATGTAGTCCTTTTTTGTCCTCATTTTATTGTGCATAGTAAAATTAAACAACCAGAATGGGTTTTTGCAGTAAAGAAACTACAGTAATAGAAGTGTCACTGCTACAAATTCTCTGGGTTTCAAATAGATGATCAAGGCCTTCTATATTGTTATGAGTGTGTATAAACCCATTGGTAATTATCATGAAAAGATACAGACTGCTTGAAAAAAATAATAATAAAAAAATAATAAAACACATATATATATATATTAATATATATATATATATATATATATATATATATATATATATATATTAAAAAAAATGGAATAGGACAGCACTGGAAATCTTACAATTAATAAGTAAAAAATGTAAACGAACCCTGAAACTGGGTGATATAATGAGATGAATATATCTACAATAACACCTATAGCAAAGGATGTCTATCAGCTAATATATATACCATGTGATGCTGAGATATTTATCTAACTGTGAATAAATAATATATATGAAAAAAATGTACAATGTTATTACCGATGTGAACAATGTTGGATACTAATCCACAGTATCAACGAGCATAAAAAAAATAGATATAAATAATATTAGAAAATACAAAAAATGTCTGAATAATAGACCAAACAAAATTGCAAAAAAATCTAATAATAAAAAAAAATGTCCCAATGTGAACAGTAAGTCCAACCATATATAATGAATGCACATACAGTATAGAAGAAACAGGCAGCCTTCTTGATAGGGCACAACGACCTCCCTTGGATCTGTATAGAAAAAAAGAAGACTTCTTTTAATGCGTTTTAATATGCTGAGCATCCTTAGATTTGTATAGCAGGTTTAGCACACCACCCCAGCAGTGCAAGATCTTTGTAACACTTTCCTTTATGTGATCATTTGTTGCCAATATTCCCAGCAGCTTGAGCTGCAAACTGTAAAAATAGATAATGCTACCTTAGTAATATCAGGACACATTGTAGCTGCCGAGTTTCACTGACTTAAGGATTGCTTGAAACTGAAAGGTTGCCATTTAGTGAACCCTGGGAAGGGGATATTTGCTGATCAATCACGGGAGAATGAATCAATCGGCAGCTTTCAGTAGGTAATTAGTCTTCAATAAAAGTAATCAAAAGCTGCATATATTTAAATAAAAAAAAATATAAGTGCATGCAAATGTAACCTGCCTCTTGTCTTGCCTCTTTAATACTAGACATGGGTGAATTTTTGTGGCAGATTGGCTGGTTCCTTTGGGCCGTGAATTTCAGTGGATCATTCTCAAAAACAGCGATTCGCCTTTTGCAGATTTGTTCTTTAACAGCGACAATCCAAACGCGTATTGCGCAATCCGCTGATGGATTTTAAGAATCCATTCTGCATATTCAGAAATTCACACACGGATTGCTGAATCCACGGATTGAATTCTTTAAACCAGTCAGCGGACCAGATTTTGAATGGGAAATTCGGAAAAATACATGAAACTGATTTGGTTTCACCCATCTCTATTTAATACCACCTAAAACCTGGCAGATTTTTTTGTCCTTAGGGAAAGGTGACACAACTACTGTACATGCACTGTTGAAGAATAAGGCCTCGGCCAAGCTTCCCGCTGGCGTGCTGAGGCGCGCTGAGGCTCAGGGAAAGCGGGTGCTTTCCCTGGCCTTGCGGGTGCTTTCCCTGCGCGCCGTCAGGGGGCGGGCCAATTACGTCACGTAGCTGGTTCGCCCTCATTGGGTCGAACCGCTCACGTGACCGGCCCTGCGCTCCGGCAAGCGCTTGATTTTTAAAATTACCTAAGACCTACGCTTCCGCGCGCTTGCGGAAGCGTAGGCGAGCCCCTACTAAAGCCGCTCTAATTGCGGCTGTAGGGGCACTGTGGCAAGCATGAGCGAGCATCAGCACGCTTCAGCGAGTAAGCGCTTAACATGGCCGAGGCCTTAGTGTGTATTATGTGTTTCATTTTTAACTCCTCCTATGGACCCATCCCAAGTCCCGAGGTGATGCACATGGTGTAAATTGGACATGACACACGGATTTGAAAATAGAAAATATTTATTTAAGCTAACATAGTGTTAAACATTGCTTTCAAATCCATGTGCCCTGTCCTCCATCTCTTTTTGTATGCTGTGGATTGGATGCAGCCTTTCGTTCATGGATGGGAGCACCGGTAACTGTATCATCTCGTATTATATCATATTACAGCATATACTACATTATGCAGCACTTATCCTCCTTCACATTGCTGTAAATTGGACATGTACATGGATAGGGTTGCCAGGTGGCTTCTCCAAAAATACTGGGCTTAATGGTGAAAGGTGCGTCAGGTCAATATGTCAAGGGAGAAAAATACCGGACACATACATGTCCAGTATTACAGTACCTCTCATTTTTTTGCTGGGCAGAGTATCCAAATACAGGATAGTCCAGTTCAATACCGGACACCTGGCAACCCTATACTTGGATGCTAAGTGACACAAGACGATACCGTACGGCAGTTACACTATTGCATCAAGTTTACCCTAATACTGACTTCCTACCTCAGACCCCAAATCTATAGGAGCTACAAGGTAGCCAAATTCAACAGGAATAGAAGTTGTATACTACCTTCCATTCATGTTGTGCTTCTCTTGTTTTTCCTAATATTATATTCCATCCGGACCACTGCCACATGTTGGTCATGAATATAATAATAATAATTGTGACTTATTTTTCTTTAAGCTGTTATACATACTGTATAGTGCACGGTAAGGGTCTTTGGCCGAGATCCACTCCGTTATTGACAAAACAAGGCGCTAATGGATAAGAGGTATCTTCAAAGCTCACGAACGCTCCAATAAAGTGCTATTTTCAGCCATAACGGGGTCTTGCATTGATATAACAGATGTTAGTGCTAACGATATACAAAAGAGGTGTTAACTGTAACAACCCGTATAGCCATAGTTAACACAGGTATCGCAGGTGTGTTCCTTTATGAGCACAGGTATCTTTTCACGTGTTTTGGTTCTGGTCCTTTGTGTTTGCAATGTGTTCTGTTTTTTACATGTAGCATTTGTCTATGTGAAAAAGGTTCAGATTGATTAAATTGATAAATGTTTCCTATTTTGAGTGTGTGAAAGAGCAGGGACAAAGTGGTAACTGAGCACCATTCTAGTCTAATGAAACAAAACCCCATTGTTGAACGGGTTTCAAGATTCTAAGAAAAACAAGCATTGTGTGATTACATTTTTCAGGCACTTCAAATCACTGCTTACAGCTAAAGTATTTATCCTTAGCAATGTTACTCTTTATCTATTAAATCACTCAAAAATATCTCTGTGACACATAACAGGCGAAACCTACTGTATTAGTGCTTTTCCCATGTAAATGGCTAGAATCAGAATGGAAATATATAGTCTGCACTGTTTTCCACAAATACTTTTGAAAATGCTTAATGCATCTAATGTGCCTTTTTTTTAATTAAAAATTATATGAAATATAAAAAAGGAATGTGTTTCTGCAAATGTCAAATTCTCTCTTCCACTTGTTTGTTTGTCTGCAGTTATTTAAATCTGCCATCTATTTGCATGTCTGCAGACTAATCGATCAACACACGGGTTGTATTTCTATTTTACATTCCAGGCATTACGCCTGATTTAACCCACCTCCATAATCACGGAGAGTCTTTGCGCTGTGAAGTCCTGTGCTATCTACCCTATGAGATGTTGGGAAACATCTCCTAAATCAGCTGCATCTTTCCTATAGGGTGGTTTTCCACCCTTTTTTTCCATTTCCCCCCCTTTTGTTCACTCATTTGATTTCACGTCAATTTGACCGATCTATCACAGTGGGTATATATTTTTGAGTGATACTAAGTTTGTGCTTATTTTTCTTGTTGCACATCCTAGGCATTGCAAGGACCTTTTGCAAGCTTTCTGCTACTACTGTAATCTTCTTCCTCGTCCTTCTCTCTCTCTCTTTGAGTGCATTCAGCAGCACAATGGATCTCAATATACAGTAAGGGCAGTACAAATGTGGAATTCATTACCCATGGAGACTGTGATGGCAGATACAATAGATTTCATCAATACCAGGTTGGACATAATTTTAGAAAGGTAAACAAGGATATATAAAATAAGTAAACATGGGAAGGATGTTGATGCCATTATTCAAGTCAGGAAATAATTTTCCTTAATATTTTCCCTTATGAGACATCATTGTACAATGTATCAATGTTTTTTTTTGTTTGTCTTCCTCTGGATCAAAATACTGTAAATACAAATATAGAATAAGTATCTGTCGTTTAAATTTAACATAGGTTGAACTTGATGGAATACATGTGACATACATGTCACAGTAATATATCTCTAGATGTGGCTGCTTTGAATAAAGGTTTAGCCCGCCATTACCATTACCCATACCTGTCAGTAATACATCTATATATGTGTTGTGTAGCCTGGTTCCAGCACTTCAGGGACCAGGGGTTAACTCTGTACTCAGGAGAAATGTTGCAAGTTGCCTGTGACCTTTCCATGGAACTCTTTTTATGTAACCAAAGTTATGTTGCATTTTCACCCACCAATCAGGGGCTGGGTCCTATTGAAAGCACCTGGACTTAACCCTTCCTTCATGTATCCATGTTGTGGCATGGGGTATACAAGGTGGGGAGGGTGGGAGGGTGGAGGGGGGTGGGGATGGTGGGGTGGAGGGTAGGGGGAGGGTAGGTGGGGAGGGTGAAGGGGGTGGGAGGCCCCTATGTAGTTCCACACTATGTCTTTGCTGTTGCTGAGTGGGAGAAGAACATGGAATATCTCCTAACAGAGGTCTTTGCGCCTAGGCCAGCAGGATATGCCCCTGTTACCCAGGGGTGTATGTTGTACAGTATGTTCCAAACAGTTGTGGTTTCTTTTGCCAATAAATTCACTTTTATTAACTATGTTGTTCTGTCTGGCTAGTTGAACCCTGGTATGTTAGTCCTAGTCTCCCGTGACACAGCAGTGTGTCTTTTTTCAATGTCATCTACTATGTAACTAGGTAGCAAATATCTGAACTGAATACAGATTTGTTGTTCTCTATATGGTTCCATTCCCAGATTTACTAATCCATGTTAAAACAATGAAAATAATGCTACCCTAAATTAACCCTAAATTAACCCTAAATTAACCCTAAGTTAACACAGTTAACACAGTTCTCTGAGTTAACACCAGATTCACCAAGCTAATTGTTTACAGAAAAGAGAGTCTTAGGGCTGAGACCCGCTGCACCCGGTGGTGCGGGCGGCCGCGTGAGCGCTACTCGCCATTGCCTTGTAGCCTCACGATCCGGTCCCAGTCCCTCCTCACTGCCAACTGACTACGTACTGTGACGCGTCAGCCAGCAGGGGATACCAGAGAATTGTGTTCCCGTGCGGCGACGTGTCACATGGTACGCGAGTCAGCCAATGGGGAGGAGGGGAGGGAAGGAGCTAGATGGAGGCGCCTTGGGCGGGGAGCAGGGAAGGAGCTGCAGTTTAAAGTGTGTGTTTGTATATGTATGTATGTGTGTGTATGTATGTGTATATGTATATGTGTGTGTGTATGTTTGTGTGTATGTGTGTGGGGGGTGGACGGCACCACGATCAGATCCCGCCCCCCTCCCTCCCACTCCCGCCCCCCTCCCTCCCACTCCGGCTCCCGGCTCCCTACAGACCGCATATCGCAGTCTGTGTCTGTCAGCGCCCCGCCTGTCTGCAGTGCGGGCGCGCTGACTGAGGGAGCGGGGCCTTAGCCTTATAGTGCATACAGATGCAGCCACGAGTATTAGAACACTTGTACCTGGGAGATTCTTGGAGATTCTGGGGCAACCTCACAGTAAATGCCTCAACATTTCTGTGAGATTCTTAAGGGCCCATCGGATGAACATAGCAGGGGTCCCTGCAGTCCCATTCAAACTGAATGGGACTGCAGGGACCCCTGCTGTGTTCATCCGATGGGCCCTTAAGAATCTCACAGAAATGTTGAGGCATTTACTGTGAGGTTGCCCCAGAATCTCCAAGAATCTCCCAGGTACAAGTGTTCTAATACTCGTGGCTGCATCTGAATGGGACTGCAGGGACCCCTGCTGTGTTCATCCGATGGGCCCTTAAGAATCTCAAGGAAATGTTGAGGCAATGTTGCGGCAAAGTTGAGGCATTTACCGTGAGACTGACCCAGAATTTCCAAGGCAAGAGTTCTAATACTCGTGGCGTCATCTGTACATCCAGGTGGAAGGGGGAGAAAGAGGGAAAGAGAAGAGAAAAAGGAGAGAGGAAAAAAAAGAGAAAAGAAAAACAATAGTGTGATATTTCTTCGGTGACGAGACAATCGCATACACATGGTGAGTATCCTACTCACCTTCTGTTTCTTTCTTTTTAAGCCTTTAGGATAAGATTCTTGATATGGTACCTTTTCTTATGTTGTTCTCCACGTAATCATGTACAGTATCCGTGTCTTCTTATGGTAACAAACCCTTTTATAAAAACATAGTATAAATACTTTTAATATAAGATTTTAAAAAAATAACAATTATTGCACTCACAAACACTCCTCTTGGTTTATATGCATAGAAAAAAATGTTACTGGTCACTGGATTTCAGTATGGGACAATTTAAAATGTATATATATTTATAAACTTTATAATGGACATACTGTACAGTATCCATGAGAGTAAGGAATGTCATATTTCATTCCTCCATTAACTAATAACCAATGTCTTCAAAGAATCCCCAATGTAATAAAAGGAATCGCTTTGTCTCCCTTTAAACATAAAGGAATGAACATGAATCAATTCAACATTTAAAAATATTTTTAAATTATATTTATATTATTACTTTTTATATATTGAGATGCAACAAATAATATAAAATGGAAGTGGTGTATAATGTATTCATATAATAATTTTCTATACAAACGTGGAGAAATCCAAAAGTCCCCAGTACTCCACTGCCACTAAAGAGTTAAAAATATGTGATACCCCTGAGGACGTTCTTTGGCAAAACGCTTTAAATTGCTTATAATCATAACACCCCTGGATGTCACAAATATAAGCAACTTCTAGTTTGTTTTCACTTCGTTGTTGTACATTTAAGTCACTTATATAGAAATGTTAGTGCTTTCCACCTTTTCCTTCACTAATTGTTTACTGAGCAACTTACAGTGGCGGCCACCTTTAGCCTCGTGCGGCCGTTTCGGTGCAACTCTGAAAACCGCGGGCAGATGCAGTATTTGATGCGGCATGTTCTGGTATTTAAAGCCGTGGCCGCGTGCATAGTATTAGCACTGTCTCGGCATGAATGCGGCATGAACGCGGTGAAGTGCGTGGCATTCGAAAAAAAAATACCCAAACAAAATCGGAGATGTTGGAGAATAAAAGGGGCTGTGACAGTAGCTGCAGTGCATGTGTGCATTAACCATATTAGAGTATATGCGTGTCTAGCCCTGTTTCCCCCCCCCCTCTTTGGAAACATGTTGCTGCTACTGATGTCTGTGGTGCGGTCATACTTGTGAGTGTCCAGGAGAGCTGAGTGTTTGCGATGTTGTGGGGTAACAGGACAGGTTTTCTGTGATCCTTATGGTTCTTTCCATGTGGTGACAGCGCCTCCAGTCACAGCAGGATGTAGTATAACTTTAGGAAGTCCCTACCATGACAGTCTTACTCCTCCTATGCTTCAGGCTAATACACTGCAACTCAGCCAGAAGTATATAAACGGGATCTTTATTTGATGCAGCCACTGCAGGATGGTATAACAGCATTGCATATAGTAGAGTAGATGTATCAGGCCCATGGATGGTGCTGCCCAGCAGACAATGTGATGAGGCCTTGTACTAAGCACAGATCTTCGCTCCTCCACCGATGAGGGCTGAAGAAAACTCCAACACACACACTCCTCTCCCCAAGAGGGACAGAGGAGAACTGACTCCTATAATTTAGAACATCCTCCCTTATGCAAAAGGGAGGGCACTGGGTCTGCCCCATGATATGCTGCAACACAGGCCCAGTGGCACCACCTCTCGTGCCACTCAGGGAGGCTGTGTGGTGGGGGGCAAACCCCACAGGATAGCCTGTCACTGTCTGTACCTAGGGGAACTTATGTGGCGGGAGACAGAAAGATAGCTGGACTAGCCATGGCTATACATGATAAAAACAGTTAGTGCAGAAATGTAAAAATCCTATGCAAGCCAATTGACAAATGTATTATAGGAGGTATGGATATGCTTTATGCAAAGGCATATTTACCATTGTTGCTTTCAAAAAGAAAATGTTTCAAAGAAAAAACAGCATAAATTAGAGTACAGTACTATAAATAACAGATGGAAAAACAGCACCAGTATGGTAAATTGAAGAAACCTGGGAGAGCAAACCTCCATTGTTTCTTCTAGCAATAGATTATGCATTCTAGCATTAAGTTTAGACATGAGGAGGTTAAGGTCCTCTGTGTACACCTATATACACAGTAACTCTTCACATTACACATAGTAATTTAAATGCTGGTGACTGAGGAAGGAAATGATACAGTATAAAGGAGACGTTCAAGATGCTGTTGGATGTCAACACCTCCATTACCATTTCTAAAGCTGTTTGTCATACTCTTTCTGAGTGCAATACCACAGTTTACATTTGTTTCTCTGAATTTTAACTAAAGTATTAACCTAGATTTTTTTCCCTTTTTTATATATTTTGTCTCTTTCTAATTCATTTCCCTTTTGGAACGTGCCTTCTCTCATAGTGGGGATTTTTTTATGCTATGTTATAGAAACCCCCATTGCATATGAAAATAAAATTTGGGAGAAAATTCTGAATGATATGAAAGCCCTTGGTTTTACCAAGAAGACCACAGAGATGCTGCTTAAATAGCCCTTGGACATATTAAGCATAAGCTAACCTTACCAGGGAGGCCAGGAAAACTGGATGGGAACCACATGCTGACCTGCAGCTTACTCCCTTTGAGCATCTGAGGCCTAAGGTGATCTCCACTTCCTTAAATAAAGGGCCTGGAAGAGCTATAGGAGAGCTGCAAAAGGAGGAAGATGGACAGGGCTATTCATGGGATTATGGGAACAGCAATATGTTTGGAATAAGAGCCAGCATAGGGACAATATATGCTTCTACAGAAGATTCATTGATGACATCTTAATGATTTGGTCTGGCTCTCAGGAAGATCTAAATATATTCATTGAATACCTTAATTCTAACAAACTGAATATTGTGGTGAGTTGGAAGAACCACTGAACCAGTATTAATTTCTGGGATCTTTATCTAACCATTGTGGAGAACAAAATTATGACAAAAAGTTTTTTTTATACATTTTATGTAAACTCGTATCTCGATGCCCATAGTAACCATTCTATACACTGGTTGAATAACATACCTTATGGGCAACTGTTACGGATATGAAGGAATTGCTCCCAAATGGAAGACTTCAAAGACAAATCAATGGTCATAACAAAAAGATTCATGGAAAAGGGGTATGAGCCAAAACTAGTAAAGAGATCTCTCAAAAGAAGTAGAGAGGTGCAGAGAGAATCCCTACTAATTCCCAAGGAATCAGAATGAAATAATGGTAAATTAACTAATTCTTTGTTTATAACGGACTATTGCAAACAAGAAACTAAAATCCGGAAGATAATGTACCAACACTGGGACATTCTAAAAATGGGCCCGGTCTTGCGATATGTGATTTTCGATAAGCCTAAGGTGGTGTTTAGAAAAGCCAAAAACCTTAAAAGGATATTGGCTCCCAGTGTCCTTAAAATACCCACTAAGAATGGGAATCCTGGAGGTTTTTTGGAGAAACCTATTGGCAATTACTGCTGTGTCAGATGCACTGTATGCAACTATATGTCTAAGGACAACATATTCTATGATAATAAAACAGGCAAGGAGCATATAATTAACGACTACATTAACTATCTAATGTTGTGGTTTATGCAATTAAATGCCCATGTAACCGACTATGTATTGGTAAAACAATTCGTCCCCTTAAGATCAGAATAGGAAATCACATTAGTTGTATCAGAAATGCCAAGCGCCACTGGAAAGGGGCAAACAAGTTCATAACTTGGCACAGCACTTTCTAGATCACCACGATGGCCAATATATGAACCTCAATTTTAGAGGCTTAGAGGTTATTCCCAAAGATTCTAGGAGGGGAAATAAAGAATTGCGTTTGTTGCAAAGAGATTAGTTTTGGATTTTTGCATTGCAAACCAAATCTCAAAATGTTCTGAATGAGTTAATTGAATTGACACCTTTTTTACAATAGTATATTATAAATAATTGACTCTTCCTTTTATATAATCTGTGACCATCAGTATATAACCACCATCATGATTCTGTTATGATGAGGAGAGATAATAATGTCTTCTATGTTCACCAAGAAGACCACAGAGATGCTGCTTAAATAGCCCTTGGAACATATTAAGCATAAGCTAACCTTACCAGGGAGGCCAGGAAAACTGGATGGGAACCACATGCTGACCTGCAGCTTACTCCCTTTGAGCAGCTGAGGGCTAAGGTGATCTCCACTTAATAAATAATGGGCCTGGAAGAGCTACAGGAGAGCTGCAAAAAGAGGAAGCTGGTACAGCAAAAGTCATAAAAACCATGAGCTCTCTACATTGTTACTCTCTTTTCACCTCTCTTTCCCTCTCTCTATACCACTTTCTATCCCTCCTTCTGCAAACTCCTTTGCTCAGTCTCATCCAGTGCAAAAAACAATGACCTCCATCTTGTCCTCAGAAATTATTGAAAATGGACATCCTTGTCATTGTCATTGAGTCATTTACACCTACAGATGCAGCCAACTGTGCTGCAACTGCTGGTGCTGCAGCAAGACACACATTACAAAACAGACCAGTGGGAGAAGAAGCCATTGTTTGGAATCAGCTGCTTGCAATAACGACCGTGTGCAATAACATTGGCTGCATCAGAAATGTATGACTTGCTGTAAATTACACAACAATGTTTCTCCATGTTAACCATTAGGCTGGTTAGTGAAATACTAAATAAATATGGTTTAGGTCTTAATTAGTTAATTTGTTTGCATATCATTTTAAATAGTGGGTGTTCAAAATAAAGGTTAGCTTTATTCAGTGATATATTAAAACAAATGTATACAGTAAATAGGAGAGGCATATACATAAAGCGAACGAACAGAAAGTATTACACTACGGTTATAAATTGCTAAGGTGAAGACTTCACCTATGGATGGACTTTAATGGTCTAATCTTTATTACTTATAAAACTGAGGTGAAAAAAATAAAAATTTATATTGGCCTTACTGTATGCACACGCTATTAATCTTGTCCCAATCAATAATAGAATCAGATTGGTGAATGGTAGGTGCTTTTAAAACAGATTAAAAAAACTAATTTAAAAGGAGGGGTAACCAGCTACAGGGGAGCAAACGGTCTACAGCAAAAATCGCAGACCTATTGTTATGTAAGTTCTGGTTTTAGAGAACTGTACTACTGCTAAAGGAACTGAAAGGTGGTAGCTAGTGTAGCCATGGCTGGGCCAGCCACCCTTCTGCCTTCCCTGTCATGTAAGTTCCAGTAAGATCCAGACAGTGACAGGCTATCCTATGGGGCTTTTCCCCCCTCCTGCAGCCTCTGTGAGTGGCAGAAGTGGAGATGACATGGGAGTCTGCGTCTGTCCAATAAGGATGCAGAAACAGCAAGCGTTTCCCAACAGCGTTTCCCAGCAGCTTCCAGCTAGTAGATCGCCAAAAATTAGGGTATCTCCAAGCAGGGATAAGTATTAAAAGAGAGTTTATTGGTCAGTTACAAAAAACAAACAATGGTGGGAACTCAGCTACGCGTTTCGTCCGTAAAGGACTTTCTCAAGTGTCCTTGAATTTGGATCTATTATGGAAAATGGAATTATTCTACTATTAATGAGCTAATCATGGTGATGCACCAATACACTGCCTATCTATCTACAATAAGGATGCAGAGCCTGTTCCCTCCTCCTTTGCACCAAGGAGGAGGTGTCCTAAATTATAGAGATGAACCCAGCACTCACGGGTGGGGTTCAGGCATTCCCTCTTCCTCCTTGAGGAATGAGGATGTAAGTCAAGTCTCCTCCCGGCTGGGAGGAAGACATGTGCTCAGTCCCTCATGGACTTGGTGCAACCAATACTCTAGTGATGCCTCATCATTACCAGCAGGCCTGTACCATCCAGGAGCCTGAAAGCTATCCTGACAACTGATTGCAATCGCTGTAAGAACATCATGCAGTGGCTGCAGCATAAAGACCGTCCCTTTTTATGTATCTGGCTGAGTCGCAATCAATTGGCTGGATGTATGGGGATAAAAGACTGTCATGATGGGGATTGCCTTAATTTCTACTAGAGACCACTATGGCTGGAGGCGCTGGAATCAAGAAAGAACATCCAGAATCACCGTGAGCCTGTCCTGTTTCCCCATGTAACCGCGGATCACTCAGCATCTCCTGAGCCAAACAGGTACTGAGCACCACACAGGACTGTAGCCAGGGTAAATCTCCCAGAGGGGGGGAGGGGGTGGGGGAGGGGGAAGCAGTGCTACACTAGTATAATGGGGCTGAATAAGACTGTCTGGAAGTCCACGCACACACCCCTTGAATTTGAAACACAGGCTTCTCTAATGGAAGAAGTTTTCTGGAAAGGGGTCCGGGCTGCCAATAGAGGGTGATACTGTAGCTGGGACTCCTATCTTGGAGGCAAATGTGACACGTGGCCTGATACACAGAGGGGGCCTTCTGAAAGCGTAGCTACTGTCTGTTCATTCGCTTTATGTATATGCTTCTCCCATTTATACATTTATTTTAATATATCACTTAATAAACACACATTTTTAGTCTAATTCATATATCACAACCCACTAGATTACCATTTACCGGTGTGCAATATTTTGTGGGGTATTTCTTTTGGGTTTTTTTCTCGCTAGTAGCCCATCAGCCCAGTTAGCACCTATTTGAACTACTCCAGCGGAGCGAGAGTTTCTAGTGTTCCTTGCTTTAGGACGCTAATTTCGTTTTCAAACAAGTTTGAAATAAAGCTAAACTGCGTGTTTGAGTAATGTCACATTAAAAAAGCTAACAGTGCTTAACAACTCAGGGGCATATGATCAAAATATGTAGTACAGGCATACCCCGGTTTAAGGACACTCACTTTAAGTACACTCGCGAGTAAGTACATATCGCTCAGTAGGCAAATGGCAGCTCATGCATGCGCCTGTCAGCACGTCCTGAAAAGCAATACCAGCTCCCTACCTGTACCGAAGCTGTGCGCAAGCGGGGAGACTATAGAGCCTGTTACACAGGCCTGTTACACATGTTATTTACATCTGTTATGCACGTATATGACGATTGCAGTACAGTACATGCATCAATAAGTGGGGAAAAGGTAGTGCTTCACTTTAAGTACATTTTCGCTTTACATACATGCTCCGGTCCCATTGCGTACGTTAATGCAGGGTATGCCTGTAGTACACTTCTACTTCATAAATGCTACGCCTCTCAAAACTCCTAAATCCTATTTAGAGGAGTAGCTGAAAGTTCTATATTTTTCTAATTTTTCTTTATAGTTTTATAACTCCTACAACATGAGAATACAGTGTGTGGCCCAGCACTGCCTAGGAAATATGGCCCATAATATTCGAAGGGTATATACTGTATGTTGATATAGATATAAGAATAGAAATGCTGCAATATTCAAAGACTACAAGAATAGAAAAGATGTCATATTCAAAATATATTGATATGAATTGGTTACTTCATCTTGCTCAAGATTGCTATTTACAATAACGATTTAAAAAAAATGCCATTATCAAATATAAAAAGACTTGTTTTTCTGGAAACACTGCAGTTTATTTATTTATTTCTCCAGAAATACTGTAGAATTGGCATACTGTATGTTTTCAGTGCTCTGCTAGAGAAACAAAATATGGTATCGAGAGAATTGCCTTAAAACTTTGCAAATAAACTGTGAGTTGAGATGTACCTAAACTGCTCCCTAAAGTTCTTTAAGTGGTCCCAGCATTGCTGTATTACAAATAAAACAAGAGAGCATTATTCTTCAAAACAGAAACCATTTGAAATAGTTCATGAAAAAGCAGCATCAACATTTTTATTTCCACTGTCACATGCTTTGACTAATATGAAACTATATATATATATATATACTTGGAATGCTAATATTAGCAGGGCAAAACACACACAAATTAAAAAACCATTTATAACATAATCTTCTAGAATTCTCCTTTTCTTGCATGCATACTCAATATAGAATTAGGTCACACTCTTATTAAATTAACTAACTGAACAGTTTTTTGTGTTCAAATGTTGTTGGGTAAGTAAACGAACATACATATAGCAATACAAATAATAATAATAAATATTTTAAAACATTGTACTGTAAAAATTAACCAAACAATAGAAATTAGTGGGAACATTCATTGCAAAAAAATTCAATTCAAACGTATTATGCTGCGATAAAACCATGACTTAAGCATTCCAAAATGAATTCTATTTATCCATGTTCATGCTGCCCAAATGGCGCAATACATACGTGTAAGCCTAGGTTGATAACGCATTTATTATTGCCCTTATGGAAGGAATACTAGCCATATAGTTTTCCATGTACTTAATATTGATCATTTCATTTTCTCTTACCAAATGAGGTGGTCAATCTGATCTCAGCATGATTTAAGAGTTAATAACTTTTTAAAGAATAGATACTGTAAGAGCATGGCATTTTTTTTTTAATTACTGATAGCAAAACATACTTTTGATCTTAAATCTGACATTAATGAGATGACCGAACTATACACAGGTGGGGTAGATATTATAGCTCCAGCTCGCAGGTGTCAGCGGGTACAATAACATGGTGGCCCTGTCCGGTTTTTTGCACATGTCTAATCCTTTTAAATAGCTTCTACTCCCTCTGGTGCGTTGGGTGTGTCCCACTGCAACGAGCCAGCAGGAGCATTAATGTCTGCTGTATCTGAATGTAAACACCAATCTGTTTGTCAACTTCTCTAATAGGTGTTAATTAGTAAGAAATGCTAACAGGTTATTTATCAAAGTCTCCCAGTTGCAAAGCTGGAGCAAAAAAATGGCCCCAGATTTATTAGGGAAAAATATTCCAATTGAAAACCATCTGTTGCTCTGGTTTTGCAGCAGAAAGACTTTGATAATTGACTTCGACACCCCATACATAAAATTAACTTTGTGTTGTGCACCAACGATGTTTGGTTTCATTTTGTATAAGGAGGCTTTTAGAGTTTTTAATTGAAACAGTTTTTGAAGCATTACTAAATCACCATTCAGCATCCAGTGAATAATGTACCATTAAAAAAGAAAGTTATCTCCTTGCTGCTTCACAAATGTGTCAACTGGTTACTCGCAATATAGCACAGTCAGAAAGCATCTTACTTACAGTACATTAAGGCCCTATGGGGAACGCACAAAAAAACAGATAAGTGATTATTTATTAATTTACTTTTATTAATTAAAACGGGCCCTTCATATTGACATCTTAGTACATCACAGAGGGAAAATCTGTTTCTCCTCGTTGCTTTTCATTGTTAATTAATTAAAGTCAGAAGCAGTCTAGTACAAGATACTGTAACTTGATACAAAACTACCATTAAGATGCTTAAAAAAATCCAAGCTTAGAAAACCTGAATGTTTTAATTTTCCTCGATGAATTGACTATTTTGACACTTTCTTCAATTGGTGCACAATATCAAAAACATATTTGTAATAAAATTTGATAAGGGCTTAATTTAGCAATCTGCTATAGTACTAGGGTTCACATTTTGCATCTACAGTGTATGTTTGGCTGAAATTTATCAGACATGTTTCCCACATTTTTTTTTGATATTTCTTATCTAATTCAATATATATAAACATTTAAAAAGCGGCAAAGACGGGGTTAACCATTCCTGTCAACCCTCCAGGAGGCCTAACCACTCTCCACTGGGGCAATAAGGGAATGAAGAGGTGGGTAAGTAACATATTTTAATATTGCACATCTATTCTTTTTTGCACAGTATTTTGTTTACATTGATTTTAAGTGTTTATTTAATGTTCTGATTTTTTTTCCAACTTGATTTTTTTGTTGGGGTTAACACACAATCACTATTAGCTATATTTGGGTAAAAGGGCACTAGTCTAGATGGGGGTTAGTTTTGTTGGTGGTGTTGGTGTGGCGGAAGGCAGTACAAAATGTAGTCTGGTCTGTCCTGCCCTTGTTGAAATAGATTACAGAATATGGGTATCAACTGTATGAATATGGGGAATACTATAGGATCATATTCAGTTATCTACTGCATCAAAGGGGTTGGACAGGGCATTTAAATAATTTAACACTAATTGATGCTACATCTATATTGTACTTTATAATTAGTAATACAAGATTTTCCTACTTAGTCCAACTGGTTCTTCCAACGTCTACACTAAGAACTGATAGAACAAACTTTCTAGATGGGGCGATTGGATCAGTGAAAAAAAAACCTATTTAACAGCACTCAATCACATAGTGTAAGTGTAAAAGTATATTGTAAGGTTAGAGCAAAGATATCCATAATGTGATATGATGATAATTCTGAAAACACTTTTAGTAGTATAAAAAATAAAACACAGGGTGTTAAAAATACCCAAACAGGCAATTAAGCTACAACTGATTGAAGCTTAAAGTGATCAACCTAAAAAAGGAGGATGATGAATGAGGCAAGTAAGCCTATCAAAAATAGAACTTGAGCCTACTAGGAGGAAGAGGGTTCCTAAGCAAACTCCCCCCTCCCATGACCACTCTACAATTGAAAACTATATTAAATTGTAAACAGGAACATAAATAGTGTGTGTAGATCAGTACATAGTAACTATGGGTCACTGCAAACGAGTGCACAGCTCGTGCTGTACATATACAGACCAACCCACCAGATACTTGACATATGTATAGGTGGGGACTAATAGTTGTAATCAGTAATGACAAAATCTGTATACTTGTAGGGCAAAAAGTGTCCAAGATGTAGTGAACTCTAAGCACACAAAAACAATGATAATGCTAGTGTGATATCCCTGAATAAATAACCAGGAAAAGAGAGATCCATATATAGGCATTAACAAAGTACAATACTTGCGTTATGGTGATCTCTCAAAGAAGCTCCTACACATGCTCCCTACTGTATGTAGTGCCCATACTGCACCGACACACTTTATTCGAGCAAATACCCAGTATGTACCTGGCAGATACCTGGAATGCGCCGCTCCTCACCTCTGACAAGCCCCGTTGCGTTTGCCTTCCCAGCCTGGGTTCATGCCTGGCTGACGGGCGGCTGATCTGTTAAATGATAATGATTAGGATTTAATAGGCTGCAATGCTTCGCGTGTCTACCAGATGGCATAAATTCATGAATTGTAATGCAGTATATATATATATACTGTGCAGTATTGCAGCCAGCGTGAATAAAATGCTTCAATCCCTGCCTGGAAAATACCTCAATGCACTCGGGCAGAAAACAGTCACAAACCTCAATACACCCAGGTATACCCGAATTCGTGGGACTAGCCGAGCTCGAATAAAGTGTGTCGCCAGTGTAAGTAAAAATCGGAAAGGCACAGTCTGTCATGGAAAACGAGTATATAGTAACATGTAGGTGCCCATGGATTATATAACAGCAGCCCCGACGGCCGTTTTGCATAGGCGCTTTGTCAAGCAACATCTTAAGAAATTAAGAAGCAGTACTTACTGTTACATAGTTACATAGTAGATTATGTTGAAAAAGTATGTAGGTCCATCAAATTCAACCTATGGTAAATTCAGACAACAGATATTGTATCCTATATTTGTATTGACAGTATTTTGATCCAGAGGAAGGCAAGCAAAAAACCTGAGTGACATATCTAATGATATCTCATAAGGGGAAAAATGAATTCCTTCCTGACTCCAAATATTGCCAATCAGATTACTCCCTGGATCAACATCCTTCCGATGTTTACGTATTTGCTATATCCCTGTAAAACTTTTACTTTCTAAAAAGATGTCCAACTTTTTTGAAGATATTTATTGTATCTGTCATCACAGTGTCCACGGGTAATGAATTCCACATTTTAACTGCCCTTACTGTAAAGAACCCTTTTCTTTCTTGCTGATGAAATCTCTTTCCCTCCAACCTTAAGGTGTGACCTTGTGTCGTTTGTACTGGTCTTTGGGTGAATAGTCCGAATATATTTGTATATAGTTATAATAGCCCTTCTTAGATGCCTTAGATCCCTCGGGTGTCCAGGGGTCCCCGCTAGCCTGCGGTATCAATCCTGTGCATAAAAAAAATGCAATACATTCAAATAAATACACCCCCCCCTAATACGTACAGTACAGTAATAGGCAACATTACTATTATCCAGATATAAAGAAGAATCAGAGAGCGCAAAACACATAGTGTACCCTGTAAATTTTAATAAGACAATGCAAACGGTTAAAAACACTCACAAACATCCGCCATAAATGTGCACGATAAAGATACTCAGTCGTCTGTATAGTCCCACTCAAACGCCAACTGCAGCCATAGTTCTTTCACCCAGTCTTCACCATCAGCTCCAGTGCCCCTCTCTCCACGGCCCGATCGATCCCACTTCCGCGTTTGCGTCACATGAACAGTGACGTCAGTACGTTGTGCGTCAATCACGTCGCTTCGGAATTAGCTAAGAGCCTTGCAATGCTCCTGTTGGAGAGCTGGATATGGCTTGCAACAAGTGTCGTTGTAGGAGTAACAGACTGAATGGCACTAGAGACACAGCTCAGCCCTACGCGTTTCCAGGAGTCCTCTCCTCTTCCTCAGGGACCCGTCTTTTACAGGGGTGCAGGAACCGGATCTTTTTTGCACAAACAAAATACCTGCTCCGCATGGGATGTAGACTTGTGGATGAATCCACGTTTCAAATTCTCTATGTAATCCTGCATAGCCTTCGTCTCCGGCTCTGAAGAGGGAAAAGTGCGCCCACGAGGGGGAATGGGTCCTGGGAGTAACTCGATTGGATAATCGAATGCCTGAGGCGGTGGTAAGTCCTTGGCTTGCATTGAAAACATCCCCAAAATCCTGGTAGACGAGTGGAAGACCAGTGGGGAGAGACACGGATGACAGTGGTGAGTCATGACTGGGACGAGACCTAGATAAGCAAGTCCCATGACCTAACTTGCCCCAACAGTCACTTGTCCCAATACCCAGTCGATTATAGGGTTGTGGGAACGTACACTGGCGACACACTTTATTCGAGCACGGCTAGTCCCGCGAATTCGGGTATACTCGGGTGTATTCAGGTTTCTGATATTTTTCAGCCAGAGTGCATTGCGTTATTTTCCGGCAGGAATTTAAGCTTTTTATTCCGGCTGGTTACAATACTGCAATGCCGTCAAAATACACATGGTGGCGCTTGCGAGCTATTCTCTGTGAAGCCGTCCCCTATAATGAATTGTAATGCAGTACATATATATATATATATATATATATATATATACTGTATAACAACAACCCCTGTAAGCCCTAACATACAGTACTGTACAGTACTGTACTGTACTGTATATGCACATACATAAATGATACTACTGTATGGGCGGCGGGGGCGAGATGTGTTTGCAGCAGAGAGAGATCCGCTGCTCTCTCTCTGCGCAAACATCCGCACATTAAAAATTATTTGAAATACATTTTTATTGATAGTGTAGATGTGCAGGGGGTCTCCGGAGCTGAACCGCGTTGGTTTTAGGTCTGGGGACCCCGTGCCCCCCGAGATACAGGCCCCTTTAGGGGGTGCCGGTATCCAGCTCTGCGTTAAAAGCCCCGATCACGTGACCGCGGCTTGTAAACCAAGCAGAGCAGAGGGATACCGGCACCCCCTAAAGGGGCCTGTATCTCGGGGGGCACGGGGTCCCCAGACCTGAAACCTGTGCGCTTCTGCTCTGGAGACCCTCTGCACATGTACAGTATCAATAAAACACATACAATATACAGTATAAATAAACACTCGTTCTTTACCTTAGCGTCTATGCGCTATGGTAAAGAAGCATTATTTTAATAATATTGTAAAGTGAGCAGGGGGTTCCCTGAGCCAGAAATTAATGCTCAGGGACCCCCCCTGCTCCTGCTCAATATTATTAAAAATACAGAAATGCTGCGTCATTACCATAGCGGATAGCCGCTAAGGCAATGAAGGGGTTAACCCACCGTGCCCGCTTTATTGTGTGTAGTGGGGATGGGTGAGGGGGGTATTTGGCCCTTGGTGTGAGTTTAGGACTTGCGGGAGGGGGGGGGGGTTGCGGGTGCACTTAACCCCTTCACGATCGTAGCAGTTAATACCGCTACGGTCATGAAGGGGTTAAGCCCTCCCGCTACCCCCCCCCCCCCCCCCGCAAGCCCTCCCCAACCATCGTTGGGGCGAATACCCCATTCACCCACCCTCCCGCAACCCACAACAATAAAATACACACAGCAGCCGCCAAAAAATAAATAAATAAATGACAATAAATACATTTGAAATACATTTTTATTGATAGTGTAGATGTGCAGGGGGTCTCCGGAGCTGAACCGCGTTGGTTTTAGGTCTGGGGACCCCGTGCCCCCCGAGATACAGGCCCCTTTAGGGGGTGCCGGTATCCAGCTCTGCGTTAAAAGCCCCGATCACGTGACCGCGGCCTGTAAACCAAGCAGAGCAGAGGGATACCGGCACCCCCTAAAGGGGCCTGTATCTCGGGGGGCACGGGGTCCCCAGACCTGAAACCTGTGCGCTTCAGCTCCGGAGACCCCCTGCACATGTACACTATCAATAAAAATGTATTTCAAATGTATTTATTTTTCATTTATTTATTTATTTATTTATATTTATTTATTAATTGTGCTGCTGCTGCAAGTCGTAAACTCACACCAAGGGCCAAACACCCCCCTCACCCCCAATAAAAAAAATTCACGCACAGCAGCCCCACAATTAATAAATAAATCTAAATAAATAAATAAAGACATGAAGAGAAATAAATATATACTGTACAGTATATACTTTGTATATATATATACACTGTATATATATATATATATATATATATATATATATATATATATATATATATATACAGTATACATATATACACTGTGTATATATATATATATATCATACAGATATATATATATATATATATATATATATATATATATATATATATATATATATATATATATATATATATATATATATATATATACATACCAGTACTGTATGTGAGTGAAAAGAGAAAAAAGTAACCCGTATGGGAGCACTCAGGTATGCAATTGATATATTTGTTTATTTATTTGACACAGTGCAAAAAGGGATGAATAAACAGTACATGATTTAAAAACACTTAAAAAAGAGGCATGGACCCTTAAACACTAATGAACAGCACTAGGGAACGACACACACTGTCAACCCTAAACATGAAAAGGATAGTGACTCAAAAAACACTAGGGAGAATCAAAGTGAATCACAATAGGTTACTGGGTTTAAAGGCACCTACAGTATACAACGCTAAGGATAATGCACACTACACACCAAAAGGTAGACTTGTCAAAGTATAAATGACAGTCTCAAAGCATCACACATCTGCATTAGCATACAGTAATATAACCAATGCCTACAGCACAAATCATGTGTAGGAAAGGTGGTAAGGTGGAATGAAATCCCTAGATGTGTAGAGCAATGAAGTTAATGAATAGCATACAGTATACAGTAAAACATAACATTACAATCCACACAGTACATTGCATTTACAGTACATTGTATACTGTAAATGATGCATAGCATTAAATCTATGCACCATATACAGTACTGTACATTCTGCAAATGAATGTTAACAATATAATTGCAAGCTACTCTACCAGTAAATACTGTACAAACACTTCCAAACAAGTCAACTTAACTACAGTATTTTAACCAAGCAAGTAAACCAAAATCAATATATACTGTAAGTAACAACCAGAAAAGACAATTTAAAACCAAACTAACCCTTACAATACCAAGGATTACATCTATCTAATTGTAAAAAACCTTATACATTATACACAGCATTGTTTAAAAACCCCTTCCCCCCTAATGTTTGTGTTAAGCAGATTACACTGAAGGGAGAGAGATATAAAGGCCTAAAGCCCCTTCCCCCCTAATGTTTCTGTTAAACAGATTACACTGAAGGGAGAGAGATATAAAGGCCTAAAGCCCCTTCCCCCCTAATGTTTGTGTTAAACAGATTACACTGAAGGGAGAGAGATATAAAGGCCTAAAACCCCTTCCCCCCTAATGTTTCTGTTAAACAGATTACAGTACATTGAAGGGAGAGAGATTTTACAGAAACACACATTAGGGGGGAGGGGGCTTTAAACAGATTACATTGAAGGGAGAGAGATGTTTCTGTTACCAGTAAATCTCCCTCCCTGCATTGCTAACCACCCTCACCCCCTACCCACATACCGTTAACCCCCCCCCATCCTGGCCATGGCCCCTCCGCTTCTGCAAAACAGACACAAAAATTAAAACATACAAAGTAATGTCCCCTAACCCCTTAATCACCATAGCGGTTATTAACCGCTACAGTCATGAAGGGGTTAACCCACCCTCACCCACCCACCACTCGGGATGCCTACATACCCTCCCACACTAACCCCCCCGCCCCCACCCGTGAGGCCTAACCACCCAGTCAGTACCCACAAGGGAGGCCTACCCACATACCGTTGGGGAAACACCCCACCCCCACCCCAGTACCCACAATAAAAACAGTACAATCACCCACAATAAACAGCATTCTATTTATTAAATACATTACCCACCCCCTGTGCCCCCCCCCCATAAATACAAGATTTATTCTTTTACATTCAGGGTCCATAACGTAGCCCCACGCTAGTCCCCGGTGGGCTGGCAGGGCACCTGGACAGACCTACAGTTTACCAGCAGCATTCCACAGGTTCTGGAGGCCTGCTGGTGGATCCTGCCAGCACCATGGCGCCCAGGTGGTCTCCTTGGGTCACCGTGAGCCTCAATTGGGTCCACACGGTAGGCCCAAGGATGTCTGGGAGCCCCGGGTCAAACCCACAGGTGTCTGCGGGGCCTCGGGTGGTTCCCATGGGGGTCTGGGGAACTCACGGGTGCTCACTACGGGTCCGCGGTGCCCCCACAGAAGTGGGACCACACATCATCATCCCCGCACCTACGGCTCGGAGGTGCCCCCACAGAAGTGGGACCACACATCGTCATGCCCGCAGACTACGGGTCCGCGGTGCCCCCACAGAAGTGGGACCACACATCAACATCCCCGCATGTGTCACCCGTGGAACCACCAGCCTGCTACCCTTTAGGATACCCGAGGATTCCCCGCGGGTGGTCTCCAGAGGTCCCACGCAAAACCACGGAAGTAACCCTGAATATAAAAAAAATAAACCTGGCCTATACATTCAATACATACACCCTCCCCCCCAACACCTACAGTACAAAATAACTATTATCCAGATATGGATAATAGATTAATTGCCCATTATTAAAAACATTAACTAGCATATACAAATAAATAAAGTACTACTGACCTCATCAATACGAAGTGTCCGTTGCCAGCAAAATCCTTGTCTTGTCCACAACATACATAGCAAATACAAAGCCAATACATTGCAATTACATTCAGATATCAATTAACCCCTTAAACACCTTATCGGATAATAACCGCAAAGGTAATTAAGGGGTTAAGCCACACAGGCACGATACCCACCCTTCACCCATGAATTTGTACTGTGGCTTCATCATGCAACTATATATATATACTGTATATATATACATACAGAGAGACAGAGAGAAAGAGAGAGAGAGAGATATATACAGTATATATATATACACACGTTATATACACACCCATGATAAACCAAATATACAGTACAAATAAATGTAGAAGGGTTATCAAAACCATACTGTTCTACAACCAAACACTTCTCCATACAGACACTACATTAAAATCAATTTCCTTTAAAAATCCTAACTGATCTCACAATCTACTGTACTGTATATGATCACAAACCAATGAAAAAAGTCACATTCCAAAATGCCTAAAATCTATGCACCATACTGTATACATTCTGCAAATTAATCAACGTAAACAAAAATCAATTAGCAATCATTATTTACATCCCTAAACATTTCACACTCAATCATGAACAATGAAACCATTAACAGATTCACGCCTAGAGCAGAACAATTAAGCCTTTGAAAAAAATATAAGTACCAACAAAAATACAACCTTTACAGTACAACCAAGGCTATCTATCCCTGACCTTCCTCAAACACACAATACAATACCAAGGAATAATACATCTATCTAATTTTAAAATACTTTAAACTCACAAAATAATTAAAAACACATCTAATCCAGCTTTTAAAACATCATCATTTCTTACCCTGAATGTATACTGTACAGTATATCTCTCTAGACATACAGTATATATTGTACATACATACATACAGTGGCAAGAAATGATATACCACAAACAAAAAAAAAATACACATGTTAAAAAACCTTTTGAAATAATGAACAAGTTAAATAAAATACATTTCTTTACTGTAGTTCACTTACCATTACTTGCCCCCACCGACTCCCGTTGCCCAGCTTACTCACGAACCAATCCACGATCAGGAACCCATAAAATAATAAACCATTGAAAATAATAAACATTAAACTAAAAATCCAAACCAATCCACGGGTCTTCTACTTGTAATACACCTTCATCTGTATTCTTCTTTCTTCTATCTCCTTCCGGGCGGGGCAGGGCGTGGTCTTCTTTCCATCATCGGCCACGCCCTTGTCTTTTTTCTTCTCCGGAGGTCCTTCCTCCGCGGCGTCTGGCTGCAAAATGAGACGACATAGGCTTTTAAAGACCTATGACGTCACATTTTGCGTCATGGTTCCCACGGTCCTGATTGGACCGTGAAAACCATGTGTTTTGGCCGATAATAAAAAAATGATGACGTCACTTAAAGGGAATGAAAGCACAGCCAATCAGAATGGCTTTGCTTCAATTGCCTTTAAGATGACGTCATGAAAAGGCACATGGCCGTGCACACATGGTACTAGAGCCAATCAGAGCGTGGGAACTTTATCCCTACTCTGATTGGCTCTGGTATACCATGTGTCAGGGGCTTGGGGGAGAAAGGATGTGACGTCAATGAAAACCTGTCACGTGGTACGGTAGCCAATCAGAGCGTGGGAACTTTATCCTTATTGACGTCACATCCTTTCTCCCCCAAGCCCCTGACACATGGTATACCAGAGCCAATCAGAGCGTGGGAACTTTATCCCTACTCTGATTGGCTCTGGTATACCATGTGTCAGGGGCTTGGGGGAGAAAGGATGTGACGTCAATAAGGATAAAGTTCCCACGCTCTGATTGGCTACCGTACCACGTGACAGGTTTTCATTGACGTCACATCCTTTCTCCCCCAAGCCCCTGACACATGGTATACCAGAGCCAATCAGAGCGTGGGAACTTTATCCCTACTCTGATTGGCTCTGGTATACCATGTGTCAGGGGCTTGGGGGAGAAAGGATGTGACGTCAATAAGGATAAAGTTCCCACGCTCTGATTGGCTACCGTACCACGTGACAGGTTTTCATTGACGTCACATCCTTTCTCCCCCAAGCCCCTGACACATGGTATACCAGAGCCAATCAGAGTAGGGATAAAGTTCCCACGCTCTGATTGGCTCTAGTACCATGTGTGCACGGCCATGTGCCTTTTCATGACGTCATCTTAAAGGCAATTGAAGCAAAGCCATTCTGATTGGCTGTGCTTTCATTCCCTTTAAGTGACGTCATCATTTTTTTATTATCGGCCAAAACACATGGTTTTCACGGTCCAATCAGGACCGTGGGAACCATGACGCAAAATGTGACGTCATAGGTCTTTAAAAGCCTATGTCGTCTCATTTTGCAGCCAGACGCCGCGGAGGAAGGACCTCCGGAGAAGAAAAAAGACAAGGGCGTGGCCGATGATGGAAAGAAGACCACGCCCTGCCCCGCCCGGAAGGAGATAGAAGAAAGAAGAATACAGATGAAGGTGTATTACAAGTAGAAGACCCGTGGATTGGTTTGGATTTTTTGTTTAATGTTTATTATTTTCAATGGTTTATTATTTTATGGGTTCCTGATCGTGGATTGGTTCGTGAGTAAGCTGGGCAACGGGAGTCGGTGGGGGCAAGTAATGGTAAGTGAACTACAGTAAAGAAATGTATTTTATTTAACTTGTTCATTATTTCAAAAGGTTTTTTAACATGTGTATTTTTTTTTTGTTTGTGGTATATCATTTCTTGCCACTGTATGTATGTATGTACAATATATACTGTATGTCTAGAGAGATATACTGTACAGTATACATTCAGGGTAAGAAATGATGATGTTTTAAAAGCTGGATTAGATGTGTTTTTAATTATTTTGTGAGTTTAAAGTATTTTAAAATTAGATAGATGTATTATTCCTTGGTATTGTATTGTGTGTTTGAGGAAGGTCAGGGATAGATAGCCTTGGTTGTACTGTAAAGGTTGTATTTTTGTTGGTACTTATATTTTTTTCAAAGGCTTAATTGTTCTGCTCTAGGCGTGAATCTGTTAATGGTTTCATTGTTCATGATTGAGTGTGAAATGTTTAGAGATCTAAATAATGATTGCTAATTGATTTTTGTTTACGTTGATTAATTTGCAGAATGTATACAGTATGGTGCATAGATTTTATGCATTTTGGAATGTGACTTTTTTCATTGGTTTGTGATCATATACAGTACAGTAGATTGTGAGATCAGTTAGGATTTTTAAAGGAAATTGATTTTTAATGTAGTGTCTGTATGGAGAAGTGTTTGGTTGTAGAACAGTATGGTTTTGATAACCCTTCTACATTTATTTGTACTGTATATTTGGTTTATCATGGGTGTGTATATAACGTGTGTATATATATATACTGTATATATATCTCTCTCTCTCTTTCTCTCTGTCTCTCTGTATGTATATATATACAGTATATATATATAGTTGCATGATGAAGCCGCAGTACAAATTCATGGGTGAAGGGTGGGTATCGTGCCTGTGTGGCTTAACCCCTTAATTACCTTTGCGGTTATTATCCGATAAGGTGTTTAAGGGGTTAATTGATATCTGAATGTAATTGCAATGTATTGGCTTGGTTTTGGCTATGTTTTGTGTGGGCAAGAGAAGGAAGGCGCTGGCGTCGGACACTTCGTATTGATGAGGTCAGTAGTACTTTATTTATTTGTATATGCTAGTTAATGTTTTTAATAATGGGCAATTAATCTATTATCCATATCTGGATAATAGTTATTTTGCACATTATTGTACTGTAGGTGTTGGGGGGGAGGGTGTATGTATTGAATGTATTGGCCAGGTTTATTTTTTTTACATTCAGGGTTACTTCCGTGGTTTTGCGTGGGACCTCTGGAGACCACCCGCGGGGAATCCTCGGGTATCCTAAAGGGTAGCAGGCTGGTGGTTCCACGGGTGACACATGCGGGGATGATGATGTGTGGTCCCACTTCTGTGGGGGCACCGCGGACCCGTAGTCTGCGGGCATGACGATGTGTGGTCCCACTTCTGTGGGGGCACCTCCGAGCCGTAGGTGCGGGGATGATGATGTGTGGTCCCACTTCTGTGGGGGCACCGCGGACCCGTAGTGAGCACCCGTGAGTTCCCCAGACCCCCATGGGAACCACCCGAGGCCCCGCAGACACCTGTGGGTTTGACCCGGGGCTCCCAGACATCCTTGGGCCTACCGTGTGGACCCAATTGAGGCTCACGGTGACCCAAGGAGACCACCTGGGCGCCATGGTGCTGGCAGGATCCACCAGCAGGCCTCCAGAACCTGTGGAATGCTGCTGGTAAACTGTAGGTCTGTCCAGGTGCCCTGCCAGCCCACCGGGGACTAGCGTGGGGCTACGTTATGGACCCTGAATGTAAAAGAATAAATCTTGTATTTATGGGGGGGGGACACAGGGGGTGGGTAATGTATTTAATAAATAGAATGCTGTTTATTGTGGGTGATTGTACTGTTTTTATTGTGGGTACTGGGGTGGGGGTGGGGTGTTTCCCCAACGGTATGTGGGTAGGCCTCCCTTGTGGGTAGTTAGTGGGTGAGGGTTGAGGGTGGTTAGGCCTCACGGGGTGGGGGGTTAGAGTGGGAGGGTATGTACAGTAGGCGTCCCGAGTGGTGGGTGAGGGCGGGTTAACCCCTTCATGACTGTAGCGGTTAATAACCGCTATGGTGATTAAGGGGTTAGGGGACATTACTTTGAAAGTGTTATTTTTTTTCTCTGTTTTACTGTACAGCAGCGGAGGTTGCCATGGGTAGTGGGTAGTGTATTGAATGTATTTATTGGTTATTATGCCTTAACCCCTTCATTACCTTAGCGGCTATACGCTATGCTAATGAAGCCTCGTTTCTGAACTTTTAATAATATTGTGCAGGAGCAGGGGGTCCCCTGAGATTAGATTTCTGTCTCAGGGAACCCCCTGCTCACTCTACAATATTATTAAAAATACAGAAATGCTGCTTCTTTACCATAGCGCATAGCCGCTAAGCTAAAGAATGATTCTTTAATGATGTGTGTGTTTTATTCACAGTGTAGATGTTCTCCGGAGCTGAAGCGCACAGGTTTCAGGTCTGGGGACCCCGTGCCCCCCGAGATACAGGCCCCTTTAGGGGGTGCCGGTATCCCTCTGCTCTGCTTGGTTTACAGGCCGCGGTCACGTGATCGGGGCTTTTAACGCAGAGCTGGATACCGGCACCCCCTAAAGGGGCCTGTATCTCGGGGGGCACGGGGTCCCCAGACCTGAAACCTGTGCGCTTCAGCTCCAGAGACCCCCTGCACATCTACACTATCAATAAAAATGTATTTCAAATGTATTTATTTGTATTTATTTATTTATTTATTTATTGCGGGGATGCTGTGTGTGATTATTTTTTATTGTGTTTAGCGGGGGTGGGTGACGGGGTTTATAAATGTGAGTTTATAAATAAAATAAAGAATATTATTTATAGGGGCCTTAGAACAGAAGTTCCCACGCCAATTGCGCGCTCATTGCTCTTTTGTTACAATGTTGCTGGTCTTGCGGGTTTGCAGTCTGGCAGCAAAAAGCAGTTTGTAGTACTGTGTGTGAGATAAAGTAACCAGTTCTTTTATTGCTGAAGTCGCCACTAAAAACTTTTATTTACAAATACAGTACAAAAACCGTGCAACACACAACAACATACAGTATCCTTTGCTTAAGTACAGCAGGTACTATAGGGTAAAACATGTACTGTACAGTACAGCACAACATTACAGTATGGTCTCACTGAAAGTCCTCCCCATTTTCCAGCCATGGCCGATGCCTTGCATGGCGCAAAACTCCATTAATGCAGTCTCTAACGCCTCTCATTACAGGATCTGTAACAGGGTAATAGCGCTGCATTTCTTCCACAATCTTTTTCCTTAAATTGGCAGGAAGGGCATTTTTTTGGCGATTCCCATCATAGTTCACTTTGAACACCCACTCGCAGTACAATGTGTAGGGAACATGGTGTTTAAATATGATCAAGTCATACTTGTGTGGTATACCAGCACTCCTCACCCTATACTTCTCCCTCAGCGCCGGTGTCAGATCGCACAGGGAGATGTCGGGCACTGTTTGTATGCGAGCGGGTGTAGGAAGTCTTTTGGGAGCGGGTGTACTTGAGGCGATGGGCAATGGTAGGGTGTCTGGGAGGAAGCTTTCCTCCGGTAGTGGTCGCCGGGTTGTCTCCTGGCGTGGTCTAGATGGGGTTGTCATGTCCTCCTCAATAGCATAGTACACTGTATCTTCTGGTGGAGGGGGTGTGCTTGGTGATGGAAGGGGGTCGAAGGTACCATGCATCACATCCATGTCACCCCCCTGCTCCAGCGTCGGGGAAACAGGGGCATTAACACCGAGCAAATAATGTATGCCCGCTATGTCTGCCTCTATCTTGTCCATCCGTTGATCCATACGTTGCTCCATATGTAGCATCCGTTGATCCAGCCGCTGCTCCATTTGTAGCATCCGTTGCTCCATATGTAGCACCGACTCCAGAAGCAGATCTAGCTTTGCCAGCACACTAGAATTCCCGGGGAGATCCACACTTAGCCCATTCAGGATCCGGTCCAACGAGCTGCTTGTGCATGGCATCTGGAGATCTGGGGGGATGGGTGCAACGGAGGATGAGATGGGGGTTCCCTGGAGAGAAGCGGCATCGATGGAGAGTGGAAGAGGTGACCTGGGGATGCCCGGTACAGGAGAAGCTGCAGCGTGGTGGAAGAGGGATGGAGAAGGTGACCGCTGGATTTCCGGGAGAGAAGCAGAGTCGTCCAAGAGCAAAGGAGACAGTGACCCGTTGATTTCAGAGGCAGCAGCATCTTCAGATGGAACCGGAGAAGATGGGGGTGGAGAAGCCGGGCTGAAGATTTCCGGGACAGCTACAGCAGAGTCGTCGAAGCATATGGGAGCAAGTGGTCTGCGGATTCGGTGAGTTGGCTGCCATGCGTCTTGCGTACCGAGCACAGTACCGTATTTCTTCTTCACATAATAAGGCTGACGTGTTTTAAAAGCCTTAGCCTTTGGGGTCAGCAGAAGGTTTTCTTTGTTGGCCTTAGCCTGTCGCTTTGCCTTTGGCTTGGAAACGGTAACTGCCTTTCTCTTTTTCAGTGTGGCAGGCACAGCAGAGGTGAGATGATTCTTTCGTCCATAGAACCGGGGCTGCTCCATGTAAGCGGGAGGCACAATGCAGTATCTGGACAATGCCTCAGATAAAGATCAGCAAGTGGTGGGCTATGCAACGTGTACAACCTTTTATGCATGGTGGCCAGGTACAGGTGTTGAAAGTGGGTGGTCTGTTATGTGAGTCATTAACATATAAATACACCATCCATTTTGTGGATTCACTGCACATTGAATACACATCGACTAAACATCGAATACACATTCTTGTGTTTGTATTTCTTTCTACTCGCAGCAATGCCTGTTAAGAAGATTTCAAAGGATCTCAGCATGAGAATGAAGGAGATGTACACGAGCGGAAAACGAATTGCAGATATCCAGCGCTGGTTAACTGCTTCTGGCCTCGTTGTGCCATCAAGCACTGTGTGCTATCATGCACAAGGAAAAAACAGAGACCGCAAAAAGGCACCAAGGGTAACAAATGCGTAAGTATACTGTATTTATAAAACTTAACCAAAAAAAATATAGAAAACTGTAGTGTACATCTACAGTATACCGTATTTATATAGTATATTTATTATATTACAACAGTATATACTGTAGTGTACTGTATGTGTGGTCAATTTATATTTTTTGTGCAGCAGTATACACTTTTGGTATATTGCAATTCATCTTACAACGGAATATACAGTATATGATGTGTATTTATTATGATATAACAACAGTATACCGTATTTATATAGTATATTTATTATATTACAACAGTATATACTGTAGTGTACTGTATGTGTGGTCAATTTATATTTTTTGTGCAGCAGTATACACTTTTGGTATATTGCAATTCATCTTACAACGGAATATACAGTATATGATGTGTATTTATTATGATATAACAACAGTATACCGTATTTATATAGTATATTTATTATATTACAACAGTATATACTGTAGTGTACTGTATGTGTGGTCAATTTATATTTTTTGTGCAGCAGTATACACTTTTGGTATATTGCAATTCATCTTACAACGGAATATACAGTATATGATGTGTATTTATTATGATATAACAACAGTATACCGTATTTATATAGTATATTTATTATATTACAACAGTATATACTGTAGTGTACTGTATGTGTGGTCAATTTATATTTTTTGTGCAGCAGTATACACTTTTGGTATATTGCAATTCATCTTACAACGGAATATACAGTATATGATGTGTATTTATTATGATATAACAACAGTATACCGTATTTATATAGTATATTTATTATATTACAACAGTATATACTGTAGTGTACTGTATGTGTGGTCAATTTATATTTTTTGTGCAGCAGTATACACTTTTGGTATATTGCAATTCATCTTACAACGGAATATACAGTATATGATGTATATTTATTATGATATAACAACAGTATACCGTATTTATATAGTATATTTATTATATTACAACAGTATATACTGTAGTGTACTGTATGTGTGGTCAATTTATATTTTTTGTGCAGCAGTATACACTTTTGGTATATTGCAATTCATCTTACAACGGAATATACAGTATATGATGTGTATTTATTATGATATAACAACAGTATACCGTATTTATATAGTATATTTATTATATTACAACAGTATATACTGTAGTGTACTGTATGTGTGGTCAATTTATATTTTTTGTGCAGCAGTATACACTTTTGGTATATTGCAATTCATCTTACAACGGAATATACAGTATATGATGTGTATTTATTATGATATAACAACAGTATACCGTATTTATATAGTATATTTATTATATTACAACAGTATATACTGTAGTGTACTGTATGTGTGGTCAATTTATATTTTTTGTGCAGCAGTATACACTTTTGGTATATTGCAATTCATCTGACAACGGAATATACAGTATATGATGTGTATTTATTATGATATACAGTAACAACAGTATACCGTATTTATATAGTATATTTATATTACAACAGTACTGTATACTGTATATTTTGTCTATTTATATTTATAGTACAGCAGTATACATTTTTTGTATATTTATATTTACTGTATATTACAACATTACATGTACAGTATACAATATACATTTTATATTGCTGCATATTAATAACACAATATAATTTCTTTGCATTGTAGGGAGACTACTCTTCTGGTGGACAGAATAAGTGAGGAGAATGATGAGAGGAGCGCATTAAGGGTTAAAAACACTCTTCAGGAAAACCACAATCTGACTGTATCCGAGAGCAGCATAAAGAAGATGAGACGCAGAATTGGATGGAAATATGGACGTGTGAGGTTAGTAGTGGACAGTACAGGAGGTACTGTACTGTAAAGTAAAAATGTTGTTTTGCAAACTGTACTGCGCTGTGACGCTAACATTTTTTATTCATTGTCATTACAGAGCGTACCCCATGATACGGGACGCAAACAAAATCAAAAGAGTGCTCCAGGCCCAGGCATGGATCGACAGCGGTGAGACTTTCCAGGATTGCATCTTCACTGATGAGTCTACTGTGTCGCTGGAGAGATTTGCAAGATTTGCGTTCCACAAAAAAGGCCGCATAACTTTGAAGCCACGGCCAAAACACCCTGTGAAGCTGCATGTGTGGGGTGCCATCTCTAGGCGTGGACCGGGATGCATTGTCGTCTTTGAAGGTACAATTTCTCAAATATAATGCCGCCTAATGCACTGTACTTGACTAGTGTTGCCTTACCGTATGCACTGTACTGTACTATTGAGCACTTTTCTTTTCTTGCTATAGGAATCATGAATAAAGATTTCTTCCAAGACAACATTGTGCCCGTGATAGTGCGATACATCACAGAAGACTTTCCCAATGGTCATCGCTTTTACCAGGACAATGATCCCAAGCACACCGCGTCGACGGCGCATATCCTTGAGCGCGGCATCAACTGGGTGAAGACGCCAGCGGAGTAAGTGCAGTAGACCGTGTCCCATTTATATGTTCCCCACTGTTTTTACTGTGTACTGTATCTCTTAAACTAATTGTCCTTTCTTTCCAATCACAGATCACCAGACTTCAATCCGATCGAAATGGTCTGGCATCAGCTGAAGGACCACATCCGTAAAGTGGCGAAACCCTCCAAGAAGGACGAGTTGTATACAGCCATAATGAGTTTTTGGAACGATGTACTCACCGTTGAACGATGCAATAAATATATAGACCATATTGCCACTGTGTTGCCCATTGTCATCGCGCGCAATGGACAAGCATCAGGAAAGTAGTACAGTGCTGTAGTATTGTACAGTAGGTACACTATGATACAGGTAAGTATGGCACAGATTTTAGCTTTCCCAATAGTCAGAGTTTACAGTAGTTCCAGTATACAGTACAGTAGACTAGTTTGACATACTACAGTAACTGCCTACTAACTGCTCCATTTTTTCTTTCCAGAGAAAGCTGCACCAGCCACCTACTGTACAGTAGTTCTACCATAATACAGTACGCACATACAGTACAGTACAGTAACTGAACAAAGTTTTTGTTTTCTTGTCGTTCCAGGAAAAAGGGTGCACCAGAGGGGAGGGGGGGCCTTGTGTTCATCAAATCTGCTTGTGCAGTCAAATGTACAGTATATAAACAGCAGTAATGATGTACACAAAACCTCTCCTCTCTCAATGAACTACTGTACCGCAGACACAATGAGGATACTGTTACAGTATGAAGGGAAAAAGAACAGGATGGGTTATTTAACATTACAGTATACTGTGCAATATTTATACTGTATATTTATATATACTGTATTTTTATTCTAAAGGTATTCGAGAATGTACTCTACTAGATGAGGACCTGGTGACTTTCAACACTCTCAGACACACAGAAAGGATTATTTCACATCACTGTATATTTATCCTGTATATTTTCAGTAATTTAGAAGCAGTGGCTGTTCTGAACAGCCCAGGGCCAGATTAACAAAACAATGGCTTGGATTGGATTAGCCAGACGATTGATGCTTGGCCAGGGAGGGATTAAAAACTCTAAGGGAGGGGGTGGGTGGTGTAGCTGTAGGATTGTACTGTGTCAGTATTTCCAACGCCAGGTCACCCTAATAATTGCATGAATAAACCCCCAAAGACAAGGCCCAAATATACTAGTACAGTATACTGTACAGTACTGTAAAGTATGTATTATTGTGTGTTGATGTTTTGAATTGCTGTTAACTTGAAAAGTTTCACCATTGTATTGTACTGTATTTGTAAATAAAAGTATTTTGTGGCGACTTCAGCAATAAAAGAACTGGTTAATTTATCTCACATAAAGTACGTGAATACGACCGCAATCACCATTGTACAGTAAATGGGTGCATAGGATGGAACGACAGGTGCTAAAGGGGTATAAATATGATACTGTATTTATCAGTATTGATCAAAGAGAGTTGATCAGAAGGATTCCCCTTATAAAGTATACAGCACTCTATTGTCATTCATACAGTACAGTATACTGTAGTAAAAGGTAGACAACACATGGTCTTGCAGTACAGTATACTGTATTACTAAAAATCTGTCAGGTTGACCAGAATCACTGCGGATATCGGAAAATAATACAATTTTATTAATTCTACGTACTGTATATAAGGGGAATCCTTCTGATCAACTCTCTTTGATCAACACTGATAAATACAGTAATTTATCTCACACTCAGTACTACAAACTGCTTTTTGCTTGCAATAAACAAACAAACAGGGAAGCGCTACTGTATACTGTATGAGTTAGGATCAGGCCCAGCAGCCACTTTATGTTGAAAACCACATATGAAATGAGCATAAATTTGCATGAATAATTACACAAAAATATATAAAATAAATAGCACAAGTCTCTGACAGAGAGAAATTGTCCAGGTGGTGTGGATACAGGTTAATGCCCCTGTCTGATAGGACAGACTCGGGCAAGAATGGCCTGTGAGAGGTGAATATCCAGAATGGTAGCTGGGATGGAAAGCGCTACCAACTGTGCAGGTATTGAAGTGTGTAGAAATGGGAAGGTGCCGTAGGCATCAAATGTGGAAAGCGCTCACCCAGACTTCATACACTGCGCTTTTTGCTTGCATACTGCAAAGCCGCAAGACCAGCAACATTGTAAAAAAAGAGCAAAAAAAGAGCAATGAGCGCGAAATTGGCGTGGGAACTTCTGTTCTAGGGCCCCTAGAAATAATATTCTTTATTTTATTTATAAACTCACATTTATATATAAAGTATATATTTATTTCTCTTCATGTATTTATTTATATTTATTTATTAATTGTGGAGCTGCTGTGCGTGAGGGGCCATGGCCAGGATGGGTGGGGGGGGGTAACGGTACAGTATGTGGGTAGGGGGTGAGGGTGGTTAGACCTCACAGTACATTATGCACATTGGGCCCCCCTCCTCCCCACATTTACATACTGTACACTACACGACATCAATGCAGGGAGGGTTTACCAATGCAGGGAGGGTTTACCAATGCAGGTAAGGCTTTAGGCCTTTATATCTCTCTCCCTTCAGTGTAATCTGCTTAACACAAACATTAGGGGGGAAGGGGCTTTAGGCCTTTATATCTCTCTCCCTTCATTGTAATCTGTTTAACAGAAACATTAGGGGGGAAGGGGCTTTAGGCCTTTATATCTCTCTCCCTTCAGTGTAATCTGCTTAACAGAAACATTAGGGGGGAAGGGGCTTTAGGCCTTTATATCTCTCTCCCTTCAGTGTAATCTGCTTAACACAAACATTAGGGGGGAAGGGGTTTTTAAACAATGCTGTGTATAATGTATAAGGTTTTTTACAATTAGATAGATGTAATCCTTGGTATTGTAAGGGTTAGTTTGGTTTTAAATTGTCTTTTCTGGTTGTTACTTACAGTATATATTGATTTTGGTTTACTTGCTTGGTTAAAATACTGTAGTTAAGTTGACTTGTTTGGAAGTGTTTGTACAGTATTTACTGGTAGAGTAGCTTGCAATTATATTGTTAACATTCATTTGCAGAATGTACAGTACTGTATATGGTGCATAGATTTAATGCTATGCATCATTTACAGTATACAATGTACTGTAAATGCAATGTACTGTGTGGATTGTAATGTTATGTTTTACTGTATACTGTATGCTATTCATTAACTTCATTGCTCTACACATCTAGGGATTTCATTCCACCTTACCACCTTTCCTACACATGATTTGTGCTGTAGGCATTGGTTATATTACTGTATGCTAATGCAGATGTGTGATGCTTTGAGACTGTCATTTATACTTTGACAAGTCTACCTTTTGGTGTGTAGTGTGCATTATCCTTAGCGTTGTATACTGTAGGTGCCTTTAAACCCAGTAACCTATTGTGATTCACTTTGATTCTCCCTAGTGTTTTTTGAGTCACTATCCTTTTCATGTTTAGGGTTGACAGTGTGTGTCGTTCCCTAGTGCTGTTCATTAGTGTTTAAGGGTCCATGCCTCTTTTTTAAGTGTTTTTAAATCATGTACTGTTTATTCATCACTTTTTGCACTGTGTCAAATAAATAAACAAATATATCAATTGCATACCTGAGTGCTCCCATACGGGTTACTTTTTTCTCTTTTCACTCACATACAGTACTGGTATGTATATATATATATATATATATATATATATATATATATATATATATATATATATATATATATATATATATATATATATATATATATATATATATAGCTGTATGATATATATATATATATACACAGTGTATATATGTATACTGTATATATATATATATATATATATATATATATATATATATATATATAGTGTATATATATATACAAAGTATATACTGTACAGTATATATTTATTTCTCTTCATGTCTTTATTTATTTATTTAGATTTATTTATTAATTGTGGGGCTGCTGTGCGTGAATTTTTTTTATTGGGGGTGAGGGGGGTGTTTGGCCCTTGGTGTGAGTTTACGACTTGCAGCAGCAGCACAATTAATAAATAAATATAAATAAATAAATAAATAAATGAAAAATAAATACATTTGAAATACATTTTTATTGATAGTGTACATGTGCAGAGGGTCTCCAGAGCAGAAGCGCACAGGTTTCAGGTCTGGGGACCCCGTGCCCCCCGAGATACAGGCCCCTTTAGGGGGTGCCGGTATCCCTCTGCTCTGCTTGGTTTACAGGCCGCGATCACGTGATCGGGACCTTTAAACGCAGAGCACTCAGCACTCAGAAACACAGTCCAGCCAGATTTAAACACACACACAATAGGGGGAGGTTTTTTTACATAGCTTGCAGGGAAGCTTAACGCACACACACAATAGGGGGATAGGGGGAGGGTTTTTTACATAGATTAGAGAGAAGGCAGGGCGTTTTAAAAGCGAGAATAGGGGAGGGGGTTTTACATAGATTTTATTTATTTATTTAGATTTATTTATTAATTGTGGGGCTGCTGTGCGTGAATTTTTTTTATTGGGGGTGAGGGGGGTGTTTGGCCCTTGGTGTGAGTTTACGACTTGCAGCAGCAGCACAATTAATAAATAAATATAAATAAATAAATAAATAAATGACAATAAATACATTTGAAATACATTTTTATTGATAGTGTACATGTGCAGGGGGTCTCCGGAGCTGAAGCGCACAGGTTTCAGGTCTGGGGACCCCGTGCCCCCCGAGATACAGGCCCCTTTAGGGGGTGCCGGTATCCCTCTGCTCTGCTTGGTTTACAGGCCGCGATCACGTGATCGGGACCTTTAAACGCAGAGCACTCAGCACTCAGAAACACAGTCCAGCCAGATTTAAACACACACACAATAGGGGGAGGTTTTTTTACATAGCTTGCAGGGAAGCTTAACGCACACACACAATAGGGGGATAGGGGGAGGGTTTTTTACATAGATTAGAGAGAAGGCAGGGCGTTTTAAAAGCGAGAATAGGGGAGGGGGTTTTACATAGATTTTATTTATTTATTTAGATTTATTTATTAATTGTGGGGCTGCTGTGCGTGAATTTTTTTTATTGGGGGTGAGGGGGGTGTTTGGCCCTTGGTGTGAGTTTACGACTTGCAGCAGCAGCACAATTAATAAATAAATATAAATAAATAAATAAATAAATGAAAAATAAATACATTTGAAATACATTTTTATTGATAGTGTACATGTGCAGAGGGTCTCCAGAGCAGAAGCGCACAGGTTTCAGGTCTGGGGACCCCGTGCCCCCCGAGATACAGGCCCCTTTAGGGGGTGCCGGTATCCCTCTGCTCTGCTTGGTTTACAGGCCGCGATCACGTGATCGGGACCTTTAAACGCAGAGCACTCAGCACTCAGAAACACAGTCCAGCCAGATTTAAACACACACACAATAGGGGGAGGTTTTTTTACATAGCTTGCAGGGAAGCTTAACGCACACACACAATAGGGGGATAGGGGGAGGGTTTTTTACATAGATTAGAGAGAAGGCAGGGCGTTTTAAAAGCGAGAATAGGGGAGGGGGTTTTACATAGATTTTATTTATTTATTTAGATTTATTTATTAATTGTGGGGCTGCTGTGCGTGAATTTTTTTTATTGGGGGTGAGGGGGGTGTTTGGCCCTTGGTGTGAGTTTACGACTTGCAGCAGCAGCACAATTAATAAATAAATATAAATAAATAAATAAATAAATGACAATAAATACATTTGAAATACATTTTTATTGATAGTGTACATGTGCAGGGGGTCTCCGGAGCTGAAGCGCACAGGTTTCAGGTCTGGGGACCCCGTGCCCCCCGAGATACAGGCCCCTTTAGGGGGTGCCGGTATCCCTCTGCTCTGCTTGGTTTACAGGCCGCGATCACGTGATCGGGACCTTTAAACGCAGAGCACTCAGCACTCAGAAACACAGTCCAGCCAGATTTAAACACACACACAATAGGGGGAGGTTTTTTTACATAGCTTGCAGGGAAGCTTAACGCACACACACAATAGGGGGATAGGGGGAGGGTTTTTTACATAGATTAGAGAGAAGGCAGGGCGTTTTAAAAGCGAGAATAGGGGAGGGGGTTTTACATAGATTTTATTTATTTATTTAGATTTATTTATTAATTGTGGGGCTGCTGTGCGTGAATTTTTTTTATTGGGGGTGAGGGGGGTGTTTGGCCCTTGGTGTGAGTTTACGACTTGCAGCAGCAGCACAATTAATAAATAAATATAAATAAATAAATAAATAAATGACAATAAATACATTTGAAATACATTTTTATTGATAGTGTACATGTGCAGGGGGTCTCCGGAGCTGAAGCGCACAGGTTTCAGGTCTGGGGACCCCGTGCCCCCCGAGATACAGGCCCCTTTAGGGGGTGCCGGTATCCCTCTGCTCTGCTTGGTTTACAGGCCGCGATCACGTGATCGGGACCTTTAAACGCAGAGCACTCAGCACTCAGAAACACAGGCCAGCCAGATTTAAACACACACACAATAGGGGGAGGTTTTTTTACATAGCTTGCAGGGAAGCTTAACGCACACACACAATAGGGGGATAGGGGGAGGGTTTTTTACATAGATTAGAGAGAAGGCAGGGCGTTTTAAAAGCGAGAATAGGGGAGGGGGTTTTACATAGATTTTATTTATTTATTTAGATTTATTTATTAATTGTGGGGCTGCTGTGCGTGAATTTTTTTTATTGGGGGTGAGGGGGGTGTTTGGCCCTTGATGTGAGTTTACGACTTGCAGCAGCAGCACAATTAATAAATAAATATAAATAAATAAATAAATAAATGAAAAATAAATACATTTGAAATACATTTTTATTGATAGTGTACATGTGCAGAGGGTCTCCAGAGCAGAAGCGCACAGGTTTCAGGTCTGGGGACCCCGTGCCCCCCGAGATACAGGCCCCTTTAGGGGGTGCCGGTATCTCTCTGCTCTGCTTGGTTTACAGGCCGCGATCACGTGATCGGACCTTTAAACCAAGCAGAGGGCTACCGGCAGCCCCTAAAGGGGCCTGTATCTCGGGGGGCACGGGGTCCCCAGACCTAAAACCAACGCGGTTCAGCTCCGGAGACCCCCTGCACATCTACACTATCAATAAAAATGTATTTCAAATGTATTTATTGTCATTTATTTATTTATTTTTTGGCGGCTGCTGTGTGTACAGTATTTTATTGTTGTGGGTTGCGGGAGGGTGGGTGAATGGGGTATTCGCCCCAACGATGGTTGGGGAGGGCTAGCGGGGGGTGGGGGGTGGGGTAGCGGGAGGGCTTAACCCCTTCATGACCGTAGCGGTATTAACTGCTACGATCGTGAAGGGGTTAAGTGCACCCGCAACCCCCCCCCCCCTCCCGCAAGTCCTAAACTCACACCAAGGGCCAAATACCCCCCTCACCCATCCCCACTACACACAATAAAGCGGGCACGATGGGTTAACCCCTTCATTGCCTTAGCGGCTATCCGCTATGGTAATGACGCAGCATTTTCCGTATTTTTAATAATACTGATCAGGAGCAGGGGGGGGGGGTCCCTGAGCATTAATTTCTGGCTCAGGGAACCCCCTGCTCACTGTACAATATTATTAAATCTCTCTCTGCTGCAAACACATCTCGCCCCCAGTATGTGCAGTAATTTACTGAACATGTACTGTAGAATAAATGCATAGTTTTATTTATTCGGGTTTATTACACAGTATACTGTATGGCCGGAAAACATCAGCATACAGTACAATATAATCCATCGAAATCCCCCCATTAGCCGTTTTCTTTTCTGAGGAAAAACAAAATGAAAAGTTTTAATGTACAGTAATGGTCAGCCCCCTAAAGAAGTTCCCAGCCAGCCCCACCAAAATAATACGGCAAAAATACAGTACTCACCATACTGTACAGTATTACTAAATTTCCCATTCAGCTTGCGCTGGCGCCGGCCCACTTCCAGTCCAGCTTTCATCATTTTGCAGAGGGACTAGCCCACCTGTAGTCAGCGGGAAATCGCTTAGGTACATGCAAGCTTCATCAAAACTGGCTGCGAAATCCATCTCAGAGTTGTCACCGACGGCGGGACCATGATGATAAGCTGGTGCTGCTGCTGGTTCTGGTTCTGGCGCATTGCTTGGCAGGGACTGTCGCTTCTTATTTCGTTTTAACACGACCCTTCGCCTTTTGCCGCCTCCATTATCATAGATACGGGAAAAACCCTGTGACACACACCAATACCCTCCAACAAATTGGGGCTCAATACGGTGAAAACAGGGGTCACTACATAACCTTTTCCTTATTGCATGCTTCCACAAATGAGGAGTTGGCGAAAATCTGTAAAAGTCATAATTTTCGATAAAATACTGATAAATTTGAACAACTGTTGCCATCTTATCCTCTGTTGCATTAATAGCGGCCCATATCAAATAAGCATAACTTCTGTCAGGTTTTTGGAACACGGGCTCCACTTGAACACTCATGTCTCTGTAGAATAGTGTAAGTGAAAATGATCTTTGTCTTTATTTAATACATTACTGTATGTAAAGCCTAAATTGATACATTTTTTGCAACTCTTCCTTCAGTCTCAAGGACAAGTTACAATACTGTAGCATACTGTACTGGGATAAAGTAACTTTTTTTGGAAACGAAACAACTTGCAAAGGCCACACATTACTTAAGTCATGAGTTTATGCCATCTGGTGGACAATCGAAACATCGCAGCCTAGTAAATCATTCTCATTATCATTTAACAGATCAGGCCCCCATCAGCCAGGCATGAACCGTGGCTGGGAAGGCAAACGCAACGAAGCATGCAAGAGGTGAGCAGCGGCGGATTCCAGGTTTCTGCCAGGTACAAACCAGGCATTTGCTCGAATAAAGTGTGTCGGTGCAGTAACCAAGGAAGACCTATTACTACAGGTGCTGAGTGGATTACCATTAAAGGGAGTAGCTCCTTATGTAGAACTCCGATGTTCACTACCAGGGAAATAGACTCTTGGGTGATGGTCCCGGGCACAAGGGGTCTTCCGTCGATCGCCACAATCTCTAACGGGATCTCCAAAGAGTGAAGAGGAACTTCGTGCTGCTTGGCGAACGAAAGATCGAGGAAATTACCAGCTGCTCCGGAATCCACGAAGGCCTGAGTGAGACTGAGGCAGAACGCCATGAGAGAGAAACCGGCAGAAGAATCCGGTAAGACACAAAGGGAGGAGGGATGGTAGAGATGTCCAGTGAATACTCCTCCAACTTCACTGGACATGGGCACTTCCCGACCCTGAAACAATCAGACAGTCACAGATCCGGTGGCCCTGGGACCCACAATACAGGCCCAAGGCATACCTCCTGCTTCTCTCCTGTTCTGACAGTCTGGTATTACCTAGCTGTATACGCTCATCATCTGGAGGGGGCGGAGAAACGGAGTTTGGGGCCAACCGGGTAGTCGGGCTCCTAACAGCACGTCACTTCTCGGACAAGCGTTTCTGCATTCTGAGATCGATCTGCACGCAGAGAGAAATGAACTCCTCAAGGTCCATAGGGAGGTCAATTCATCTTTTAGGTGCTCCGATAGTTCCTGCAAATAGGCTGCTACTAGAGCTTCATTATTCCAGCGGGTCTTTGCCGTGAGGGTGCGAAACTCAATGGCGTATTGGCCTACCGTGTGAGTTCCCTGGTGAATTCACAGGAGTGAAGCTGATGTTGAAGATACACATCCTGGAGCATAAAACACCAACTTGATGGTACGGATGAAGGCAGGAGAATCACTGATCAGGGATGAATCCCTCTCCCAGAGCGGAGAGGCCCAGGTCAGTGGCTCGTCAGTGAGAAGGGAAAGAATTTAGGCCACTCTGGCTTGGTGTGTGGTGAACATGGACGGTTGTAATTGAAATTGAAGAGAGCATTGATTAAGAAATCCCCTGCATCACACATCCGTGCCAGTGGTTGCTCTTCAAGGGCAAGACATTGCTCATGATCCCCCAAGTACTGTCCCTGCAGGGTAATGGCTCGTCCTAACTCAGCGGAGTCCATTTTTGTGCTGTGCAAAATTCAAAAATGCTTGTCTCAAGCAAGTAGACCTGCAGGGCTGAGGTAGGAAGGTGAAAAGAACAGACCTGAGCCGATGGACAGAGTCCTGATAGGGTAGTGCATAATAGGCTGATGGTCTGGACTGACAGCAGAGTTGCGATGTTGGCAGAGTTCGAGGCTTATTGAAGTCAAGGATAGTCAAGATAATTGCAGTGGTCGGGGCGGACTTAAGACAAGGATAGTCGAGGTACTTGAGCCGGATCTGGTAACATCAAAGACAATAGGCATAAACGCGTTGCATGAACTCAGTACGAAACTGGAAATTTGCTTTTCAACTTCCTGCTCACAGTGCTGTCCTTTTAAAGGATGCTGCCAGAAGCAAAGATGGCCGATCCAGTCACAGAGTGCGAGCAAAAGCAAAATCCCGAGCCGGAACGGGAAAACCCAGAAATGATTTTGCCAAATCTCATACCGATTCACAGTTATAATTTATGAAACAATCAGAACACCTGATTCTCCACATAGAGAACGAGTCACAAGATTTATATAGAAGCAGACATTCCAGCAAAAATGTTAAACATTATCAAGACCAACTGAATCGCAGAGACCCTTACAATTAGGAGAATAGATCATTTACCAATGCAAGACATCCTATCAGAAAGGGCCTTTTTTTTCTTCTTTTTTTCTGTTTTTTAGAAGACTATTACAACCCCAGGAGGGAAAAAATATAAAATATATCCATGGAGAATACCATTGCAGGATTGCAAAAAAACATTTTTTTTATTAAAACCATCTCCCGCAGGAACGAGAATTTAGCGATTTCCCGACCTAGGAGAAAAAGAGAGGAATATATAGGAGAGGCACTAGAGGAGGAAAAACTGCCCACAAAAAGGAGGAGATATAAGTGATAATATATCAACACATGATAAATTAACATTTTTATCTAGGGGGTTTAAATGTTGCCGCGTGTGTGGGACCAAACTCGATTTTCAACTAAATTATTTATAGATGCAAATGTATGCAGATATTAACTTTAAGAGGCACTTTTTGAGATGATTTTAAACTACCAAAAATACAATCTAGAAATAGGACATCAAACACTGCAGGGGGAACCAGTGACAGAGGAACTTAAGTTTGAAGCAGGAGCCTTAGAATCAACAATAGGTATATCAAAATACTGCAGGAAAAGCAGGGAGAGGAAGACTTGTCTTTGAAGTGGGAGCCTCAGATGATGCCACCAGAGGCAGAAAGGGACAATGGGTAAAGCATCATGCCGGTAGAAATGCTTTGCAGGAGTGTGGCATCATAGCCAATTACTGGTCCCAAAGAAATGGATGCTGCTTGTGATTTCTGATTAGATGCTCTTGAAGAGAAATGACCATCCGTACCTCAGCAGGGTCCATGCCTGGCCGGAGCATTATATAACAATGCTCGTCTCAAGACAGGAAGTGATCCGCAGGGCTGAGGTAGAATGTTAAATCACTGACCTGAAATGTGAGACACAGTCCCCAATTGAGTATAGAGAAGTCGGGGTCACAGGCTGGGTTAAATGCAGGCAGCAAGATATTCTTATACATAAAGATAAATGTTACAATAATGAAACATTTATTCCATTCATTACACAATATATCAGTGATTCAACCAAAATCAATAACATAATTCAAAAAAACATTAGCATGTATTAAAACAGGATTCTATGCTTAAAGATGATCTACCTAGTAAACCTCAGATGGATTTTACAAAAGCGTTTAATTTGAGAGCTAAATTTACACCCTTATAAACACATACTAAAAATGTATCTACTAGTTTGCATAATAATAAACCAAAAGGTTTCTACAAGTGTACAAAGTTCAAGGCATGCACATTTAGACACAATAAGACCAATTCATTTACATCTGTTGTTACTATTGAGAATTTTGCAATCTTTTATTTCATAAATGGCAAGCGTAAATCTGCCCACTGTAACGCCTGGATGCCCGCAGACCTGGCCAGTCCCCAGTACTGAGGTGGGTAAGGGTATAACACGCACCCACAGCAGTGAGGGCGTGCCCGGAGTGTGGTAAGTTGCGTTGCCGGGCCTGGTGAGTAAGGGTAACGTTATACTTGCTGAGTCCAGGGTGCCAGAGGTCGGAGGGTTAATGTCCAAGAGCCAGAGTTCAGGGGCTGGAGAGAGCAGCGTAGTGATGTCCAAAAGCCAGGGTTCAGGGGCAGGAGAAGGCAGGGTAGTCACGTCCAAAGCAGAGTCCAAGTTCAAACCAAAGGAATCCAAACAGGGGCAGGGACAGGAACTAGAGCTGAAACAGACAAGGGAGCTAGGCATAGACACTGCACACACAGGAGCTACAGGAAAGCTATGCAGAGCAAGGACTGAGAGGACAGAGTGGGGTAATAAAGGAAGGAGGGCCAATAGGAGTGAGGGGTGGAGCAGAGGTTTGTCTGGGTAATTGCAGGGATAGGTCCGTGTGAGCAGGGGAGGAGACAGGGAGGTAATCCAGGGCAATAGTCTGCAACCGACAGGGGGCGGAGCCAGTGCATGGGGAAGGCTGATAACTTGATCGGGTGCGCGCGCCTTCTGTAAGGTTGTTATGTGCGCGCACCGACCGTGTGCCTGAGCGTGTGGCGTGCATCGCGGAGGAAGGGCTCAGCATGAGAGGCAGAAGGGAAGTTGGAGCGGTGGAGTCAGGTACAGTAAGGGCTGGAGTGACGGAGGCACGCCGAGGGGCGAGTGTCCCTTGATACGTCACAAGCGATCGGGAGCGTGCGCGTTCAGTGAGGCAGCCGCGCGCGTGCCCCGATCGTGTGCCTGGGCGTGCGGACAGTGCCGCGGAGGAATGGCTCAGAGAAGAGGAAGAGAGAGAGTGGGGAAGTGGGGAACGGGGCAGCTAGCCGCAGTGGGACCTAAGGTGACGGGGACACGCTGAGAGGCGTGAGTCCCCTGATCCGTTACACCTACATAGACTACAGTACATGGGATGAACTATTCGCCCCTTACGCTTCAGTCACTGAGGTATCAGAGTGCCAGTTTGTGCTGATCCTGGATTGCAGTAAAGGAATCTGCACTCATGCTCTCTTGTGCATCGTATAGATAGACCCCCTTGCTGCTGGGCGCATGGAATTAGCTACCCAAGATTATCTCAGAAAAACAATATAGAATATGCACACAGCGCACCGGAGACCAGTATAAAATAGACATTTAATAAAGGTCCCATAAACCTAACAATAAATTAGAATAACCAGACATATAACAATTAAACTATTAATTTACACAGGTACCCCCCTCTGTGGTTTTGTGTATACAGATGCAGCGGCCGTTATTCGAACATATCACGCGTTATATACCTCGGAATACCCATGTCATGGCGCGTCATGACCGCGTGTTGACTCGTTTTTATTGAGTGCAGAAAATTGCATTTTAGTGTTCTGGTTTTTAAACATCTGCAAATTGACACAGTATCACAGTACTGTACACATTACAATTCACTAATTTCTGCCACGGAAACGCGAAGAATTGCACCCAAAGAAATAGGGTTCCATGAAATTCAAACAAAGCAACTGCGTGTTTGGCCGCGTGGAGTACAGCAGCGCACACGAAAACGGCTCTGTGATATGTTCGAATAATAGCCGCTGCATCTGTAACTGTTCACGGTTCAGTTATTTACTTTTAGTCACCTCAGTTGTTTATTGTTATTCTCATTTGCATTTGTGTATCAGTGGAATTTGCCATCTGTTTTACATATTATATTCACATCATTTTTATATTGTTGTCTCCTTAGAGTTTCATTTACTGTAAGGTTATTGAACCCTGATTTAGTTTAATTGGGAGAGGGCGTGGCTCAGTGAGTAAAGACACTGACTGGCACTGAGTTTGAAACAGGGGAACCTGGAAATTCCCGGTGTCGGCTCCTTGTGACCTTGGGCAAGTCACTTTATCTCCCTGTGCCTCAGGCACCAAAAAAAATAAATATAAATTGTAAGCTCCACGGGGCAGGGACTGTGCCTGCAAAATGTCTCTGTAAAGAACTACATAAAACTAGCAGCGCTATACAAGAACATGCTATTTTCATTATTTGTGTTATAAGTATGGTTATTCTAATTTATTGTTAGGTTTATGGGACCTTTATTAAACGTCTATTTTATACTGATCTCCGGTGTGTTGTGTGCATATTCTATATTGTATTCTGATCCTGTGTGGTCTACAAGCTATTTTAATCCATAGAATATGTGAATGCAATTCCACTTCTGTACTACTGTACCTTTTATTGTATTAAAGTTATTATGCTATGGAGTTACATCGGATCAGTCAATCTGTTACTGGTTGCTCTTTATACTTACCTGAATATGCTTGTTTTTTTTCTTCAAATACTATGTGAGTGGGATACTTTACCATTCACACATCTATTTTTTTCACATTATAGCATTTTTGCAGTACAGTAAGTGTATTATATTTCTCTTTTTACAAGCTTAAAGCAAAGACCTCCAATGTAGTATTTCTGAAACACTATTAGTGCCATGTGCTACCCCAGTGAGACAGTTGGAGATTAGGGAGGTTAATCCATGGGTAAGAAAGTGGTGTGGAAAGGAGAGTTTGAGGTTTTTACAGCACGGGGACTCCTTTTCTTAGAGGTGCTATCTTTATGGTGGTAGGGATGGATTCCACCTCAATGAAGAGGGATCTCCTGTGCTAGGGTGGAGGATGTTAAAAAGGTTGGAGGAGATTTTAAACTAGAACGGGGGGGGTGACAAGAAATAAACACATGAACTGAATAGAAAAGATAGTGATGGGGAAATAGCAAGGGATCATGGTGGTAGAATGGGGGCAAGAGGGAGTGTGTCAACCATATTAAATACAGATAATTCTAGAAAACGTCTAAAGACTAAACCCACTTGGCATACAAAGGCAGGAGCAGATAAGATAATAGTACAGACTGGAAAAACCTTAAATGCGTGCTTGATAATGCAAGAAGCCTGACATAATATTGGAGGAGCTAGAATTAATAGCTAACACCTTTTGGACATAAATTAACAGTGGAGGCAAAAGTACAAGGACATGTTTGTAGGGATAGGCTATACATCACGAAATATCTGTTTGATAGAGGAAGCCAAAATACTTTTGCAAATTGATTAGGCATCAGAACTATGTCATACTGGCATAATGGGGGATTTTAATTATCCAGACATAGACTGGAGCAATGAGATTAGCATTAAAATGAAATAAATCAGGTTTTTGGCTGCTTAAAGAGAATTACAAGACCCAAATTATTGAGTAACCAACCAGGAGAGGGGGCAATACTGGAATTGGTAATATCAAACAATGTAGAAGCAAAAATAATATTCAAGTTCGAGAACATATTGGAAACAGTATCATATAATGGTGTAATTTAAAATAAATGATCAAAAAACACATTACTTGGCTTCAACAAAGACTTGAAATTTTAGAAAGGCATATTTTAATAAACTGATGAATAATCTACGAGAAATAAATTGGGATGATGTTTATGCAGGAACAAATTTGAAAGATAATGAGCAGTCTAACTTTGTTTCATAAGTGTACTTATCAGTGTATACCCTTGGGTAATAAATATAAAAGAAACACGTGTAACCCAATGTGGCTAAATAAACAGGTACGGGAGGAGATGGAAAAGAAGAGGCAGTCGTTTAGATTGTTAAAGTCGTAAAGTTTGTAACAAAAGTTGCAAAAAAGGCACTTCAACTAAGCAAAAATTGAAAATAAAAAAGAATTGCAATATAAAGTAAGATGAATCCTAAAAAGTTATCTAAGTACCTTAATAATAACAAATTAGAAAAGAAAATATAGGACCCTTTTTTGTGTGAGATTGGTAAGCAAATTATAGGAGATAAGAAAAAAGCCGACATATTCTTTGCCTCTGAGTGTCTAATGGTGCCGCAGGAGGAAGGCAAAACCTTTACATTAACAAACAATTGTTTAAAGCTGCAGTTCAGTCTTTTTTTTAATTTTTATTCAATAGTTTCATGTGGGCAATTTCTAATTACCTAAAGAACTGTATAGCTGCCAGTCAATTCGTTCTCCATGTATTGATCGGCAAAATTTGGTGAGATCTTTAGATATGGGATATGTTTTTCATCTGCTTCTGTCAGTCAGTGGAAGCTCATGAATATTCATGAGCACTCCTGCACTGACATGTACAAGAGGGAGGGCAGGGCTCACAAAGGGGTGTGCCAGGGCTTGTGACAGGACATGAAGGGGCAGTGCCTTAGTAAATGGTTGTTAAAATAGAATACAAGAAAATTGGTCTTTCAAAGTTGTTTTTTTAAAAACAGAAAATGCTAAAAGTATTTTTTCTTACTACAGAACTGATTTATTAAAAAACACACACATGCAGGATATTGACTGAACTGCAGCTTTAACTGAGGAAACAGTTCATAGGCGGCTTGATACAATTAAAGTAAATAAGGTACCTGGCCCTGATGGCATACATCCAAGAGTTCTTAAGGAGTTAAATTCAGTAATAGCCAAACCCTTACATTTAATATTCAAGGACTCTATTTTCACAGGCTCAGTACCGCAAGATTGGCGTAAAGCAGATGTGGTTCCTATATTTAGAAAGGGAGATTAAAGGGCGATCAGAAACAGGGAATTACAGACCCATAAGCCTAACATCAATAGTGGGGAAGCAACTTGAAAGTGTAGGCACGCGATAATATTCAGGAATACCTAATGGAAAACAAAATTATTAGTAATAGTCAGCATGGATTTATGAAGGATAGATCATGCCAAACTAACCTTATTTGTTTTTTTGAAGAGGTAAGTAGGAATTTAGACCAGGGTAATGCAGTTGATGTGGTCTACTTAGATTTTGCAAAGGCTTTTGATACGGTTTCACACATGAGGTTAGTGTACAAAATAAAGCAAATTGGACTCGGCACAAATATTTGCACCTTGATTGAAAACTGCGGAGATGGGGAGAGAGGCTCCCTAAAGTGTGCTCTACTGAGGTAAAGTGATGTGGAATATTGAGTAAGGACAAAAATAATTTGATGGGACTGAAATAATAAAGTCTTGATGGTGGAGTATGCCAAAAATGTGATGGGAGAATGCCAAGTCACAAGGAATGAATCCACAAGGTGTCTCCCTAGTAGGGGATATAATGATGAACATCACCTCTCCGTGTCTGGACCCAGTACTGTAAGAATAATGTCTTGTGTACTTGTCCTACCAATGATACACGGTATATACAGAGGTGTGGGGAAAAGGAGAAGGACAGGAAAAGGGAAGGGGGGGGGAGATACCTGTCTGAATAGCCGATGAAAGCTTCTCCTCGTGATGAGTGACGTTGAACTATAACATCTCTAGCCTCTGGTTACTCACGGGACTTCTTGCGCTGAATACTTCACCCCCTGGTGTGCTCACGTGGGGTATGAGCGCTGTGCCGATGTCCCTGAACCTTGGCTAAGAAACTCCTCACGTCGGCAGGCTTCCTTCAGTTAGGCGCCGCATGAGAAATTAATCTTATCACTTTTAATTTTATGTAATTCTCTGGCTCTAATACTTCTTTAAGGTTGCAACAATTTAGTGTTATTCAGTATTTAATCTATGATTCCTAATGGCATAAATATATTATCCATTTCATAATGTATAACATACCACAGTTGAGAAATCTTCAAACTGTGTTTACCATAATTATATGTTTATGCCAACTGACAGCCGTGTTTTATTTGTGACTTTATTGTACAATATTTTAATGGTGTGTGCTCAATCATGCACAGTAAAAAAAATTATCAGGAGCAGCAGCATTTAATATCAACCACATAATTTACAGTGCTGGACAAGCTAAATGAGCAACAAAATAAATAACATAATATTCTGGGGCTACATCACTGTAGAAAGTGTATATCTTTTAAAGTATTATATATTTTACTTATATCAGTAAAGTATGAAACGTGTTTAAGATCAAGTTACCGTATACTGTACATTTGTTGCAGATTTAACCACAGAGGTTTACGTTAACCAGACCTGACAAATTTGGTGATGGATGTTAGCAGAAAGAGGTATTGGTTCATTTAATGGGCTATACTGTACAGTAACTTAAATAATGAATGCAATCAATATACTGAACTTTTTTTTCTGAATGATCATAGACAAACCATCAAAAGAGGGTTTGGACACTTGTAGCCTACTGTATAACAAATGTCCAAAAATGTGAAACTTTGCCAGGAATAATTGTATCTCTATTTTATTCAACAATTAAAATGCATCTAAAAAGTCCCATGAGTAAGCATTTTCTTAGTTACTTTCTCAAATGGGGTGTGGTACTGGCTTCAGCGAGTTTAGTGTTTTTCTCAAAGCAACCCGTCACATACGGCACATCTGTTAATACGCTATCTAGCTGAGCCACTTTTCCCCTTTCACAAAGGTCCCTCAAATTAACAATACCTCCCCTCAATCCGTCCCAATATACTATCTGTCACGAACAGCACAAGACTTATATATGCAACCTGGGTTAATACACATGGCTAAACTAACAAACACCTCTAGCCCCTGTAAGGTACTTCAAATTAGTTAATATTTACCCTTACTTGGTTGCAATCATATATATGCACTGCCACCACCCAAGAAATATATAATATGGAATTTGAAGGTTCTAAGGTACCTGTTTATTAAATAAAAACTACACACACACACACACACACACGCACGCACGCACGCACGCACATACACACACACACACACAACAATAATCTGTTGTAGCAAAATGTGTCTGGAAATGTACTTTAATCAATACAAAGCCTGAAAACAGTTAATTCAAATCCAAAAGCATTACTTATTAAAGTTTTGTTTGAATATATATACATATACAGTGCTTAGGTTACAGAAAAAAATTATAACAAGAACCAACAGTTACAATAAATGCAGAACAGTGTCTTAAACTAAAAAGGATAAACATAGGTACAAATTCCTATACTTTACAACGTGTCATAGGTTTTTCCCAGAGAGGTCACTGGCAAAGGAAATATGAGAATTCTCGTGCCTGATCCCAAACACACCTCTTTAGAATTCTGATTTTCATATTATCCTTGTGAGACGTATGTACTATCTATTCCCCATGAAAACAACATAGGCCCACCCCTGTTGTAAATCAGCTCTGGCTGACAGTTTTATGACTTAAGAAAAAAACGTATTTCCTTGGATTTTAAAAGTCTGACACAATATATAAAAGACTTCATACTGTATCTTAATTTCTCTAATATTTAGACAGACAGTTTCCTTACTGTTGTGTCTTTACTCTTAACATACACGCCTGCATCTATTTGACAGCCTAATGTCCATTCTTGGAGGAGACACAGATATCTGTCTTTTGCACCTCTTAATCATTAATTACAGTATTTGGCAAGATATGATTTGTCTCATTGCAACAGTTACGAATATCTCTTCACTGTTCTTTAGAATAGGTGTCATTCCATTCCATCTTCATTTTTAACTAAAACCTCCTACAAAGTGGTGACCTGTTTGCACCTCTCTCTGTGATGCACAGGGGATATTTTAAAGAATATTAAGGTTTTCTTTGAAGCTGACAGCCCATGATCTGGGTATTGTCCACAGCCTTCTAAACTATACATATTTCACTTTTAGTGAGCAATCAGGGATATCCCCCCAATTAAGCCCTCATTCTAGTTAAACAGGGAGGGTCTTGACCCATCCAAAAAAACTATTGTATTTTAACACAATTTCTAACCAACGTTAACCCCTGAAGTACCAGATTGATTAAAATACTTCATATCCCCCACCATTTTCATTATACCACCAATTAACATAATGGTAGGAAGTTTATTACATGTTGCCTGCATTCCTGTGCCTTTTATCTAGGAAGTGTGAGTCGATCAAAACAAAGCCTTGATCATTTTATATAATCCTCTCACCATTCCACCTGGATACTCAGGGCAGCGTTTATCATCATTCCTGCATATCTCCTTTGGGCACATACTGAGTACATCCTTCCCTCTGTGTTCTTTATCCTGTTTGGTGAACAAATAGCTGATGTGACACAGTGTAATCAACCGTATACCAGCTATTATATAAAGCATGAATATTGTAACGGGGCTATGAAAATACCAACAAAAAATACTGCCTTGCTGGACCTGGAGTTTCACGTCACTAATTTCAGCCATAAATATTACTTTTGCTTGGTATAGCTATCCAAAAGGAAGAAGTGGTGGCATACAGTACCATATACATGTACTGTAAGAGCAAAATCATGTAACAGAGGTTATGTTTGTCTATAAAAAATGAATTAAAAAAAGAAATGCCATGATGATGCAGACAATAACGATGAATACTTTGAGAAAGGTCATGTAAAAGACCATTGTCGGAAGAAAATATTTGCACTTTCTTTTTCTTTACAATAATGGTGTTTATAGTGCAGTGAGGCTAGCTTCTGAATTCTGCACACACTTAGCGAAACAGAAGAAAACCCATGAATTCCACGTATCAACAATAGGCATTTTATAAAGGTTCACAGCTAACTATTAGCCAATGTTTCTGACATATGCAGGACAATTTTATAGGTAAAATGCTGTACCTATGTTTTTCTTTTTTATGTTTCCTTACTTTGTATTTACTTGATTGCATCTGATAACATAATGGTTGATTATCTTATTTATAATCATGTCTTCATATTTCTGCATCTTGTATGTATCAGCAGCCGCAGGATATGTGCTGGTGAACCATGGAGCAGGAGTCGCGATTCTTCGAGTTTCCTCTCCCGCGTCCCCATACTAGGACCTGTATCTCGGGAAGCATGGGGTTAAAATGAAAGCGATTGAGCTCTGTAGACCTCACTGCTATGAAATTAAAATATTGCGATCGCCTGTTATAGCTGTACAGGGAGAGGGACCGATTATGTCTTCTCTCACTCTGCATCTCTTCCAGACTGGTGCAGCCCAGTAGGATTAACACAGCGGGACTCCCAATCAGAAACAGGGACCCCCGCTGTGTTAATCCTGATTGGCAATTCCCCCCTGTTCTGCACTTTGAAGTGATCAGGCCACACTTGGTCCGCGGTTCTCCAACTCATGTGCGGAGCTGGGCGACAATAGATCTGACTAGATCTGTACACCTAAATAAACATGGTTATTATGTGTGGTCAGTTCCTGCTGAATCTGCAACTTTCAACATCTATATATTTCATAAGAGAGGAAGACATACCAGACTTTATAAAAATAAATAAATTGTCACCATTTAGAATAAAATCTTTTATTTTGATAAAGTCGGTTGTGCCTTCCTCTCTTGTGCGGTGATAAGACTTTGTCAGTTCTCCATGCTCTGTTATTTGTTTACAAAGTTCAGATGCAGTATTACGGTTGGTTACGTTACCACCCCAACGGCACTGTGTTTTCTTCATCTGTGCTCGCAGAGTCCCAGTATGGATGCTGTATGCCTCTGTAGAGTGTCTGGTGAAGGTTAATTGGTCCCTGACAACACCTTTGGTATTTGGTTAGGGAGTACTTCAAGGATGCCCCTTGTCTGGGCAGCTGAACACACTGGCCATCGAACCCTTCCTCTGCCTACTGAGGAAGAGGCTCACTGGGTTAGTGCTGTGGGGGCCCGACATCCGGGTAGTCCTGTCAACCTATACTGATGACATGCTCCTCGTGGCCAAGGACCTAATTTATCTGGAGAGGGCACAAGAGTGCCAAGAGGTCTACACAGCGGCCTCTTCAGCTGATATCAACTAGTCCAAGTGCTCAGTCCTTTTAGTAGGTCCCTTACAGGTAGACTCCTTGCCCCCCCACATTTCGTAATATCTCATGGGGGAGTGATACTATCAAGTATCTGGGAGTATACCTGTCCCCTGCGGAGAACCCGCCCCCAGAAAACATCTCTGTGGTCTTGAAGAATGAGTCATCACTTGTCTGGGGTTGTGCACCTATCTGTCAAAAATGCTTTCCCTCAGGGGAAGGACACTGGTGATAAACCAGCTGGTGGCCAGTCAGCTGTGGCACTGGATGCTAACCATAGGTCCAACCCATTAATTTGTGCGCAAGATCCAGAGGAAGTTGCTGGACTTTTTCTGAATGGGGAATCATTGGGTCTCTGCGGGTGTTGCGTGCCTCCCTCTGGGAGAGGGTGGATAGGGAGTGGTGTGTGTTCGCTCCACTTTACACCCTTCCCCCTCCAATACCTGCAGATATACCTATTTTCAGATCCGTCTCCGCAGTGGTGTTAGCTGGCGACCAGTCTCTTTCGTCGGCTGCGCACTATGGGGTATGGCTGGCAATTGTTTATAATCAAGCCCATGGGTTTAGGTAGAGACCTCCCTGAGATGCCAGCATACTACCCGGATCTACTAATGGACTGAGCCAGGTCTCCGAGACCAGGAAAGGAAATGTGGTGGTGGGGGTTAATTTCCTTGCTGAGCCCCTGCTGTTTGATCCAGCAGTGGGGGCTTGGATGTTGGATTCACCCTATATCCATCGCCAGCTAATCCTGGCGCGAGTGACCAGAGTCGGGGATCTCCTTGACTACGAGCGACGGGAATGGTTAGAGGCAGAGGTGATCGTGCACCATATGGGTTTGCCTACCGCCCGTGTACCTTGCCGTCTAATCCAGGAAATTAAAGATGCCATTTCCCCTGACTCTCACATCTTCATCGAGGGGGTTTTGCAGACCAGAGAACCCTGCCCACCTTTCACCCCCATCTCGCCGGATCTTTGCGTGGGACCAAAACCCCGGTAACCACCTCAGGCTCTTTTCATTCCCAACTTTAGCAGGTTGGAGGACATGTCCCTTGTGTGTTTCCACGGCATGAAGAGAAAAGGTATGTACTCACTCATCCTCCACACAGCGCACTACTGTACCATGCCCTTTTGCCCGCCCCAATACCATTTGGAGATTACAAGAGAGTACTTGGCTCACTTCACAGACTCCCCTGCCACCTGCTCCTTTTCTGGTGAAAGGGAGTCCATTTACCATATTTATTTTAGCTGTGTCAAACTTCAGCCCCTCTTATCCAACTTGATGGGCCTTCTCCTGAAGTTCTGGCTGCACCTTCCCCCTCACCTTTTTATTTTTGAGCGCCCAGCCCAGTGTCCCGGTACAATAAGCCTAGGGATCTCCTCTAAACCTGCTCCTGCTATTGGCTATGCTAACCATTTATACAACCAGGAAGTAGTGTTTGGAAGGTGAGGTCCCATAAACATCATGACCATGTTCCGGGCACTGGTGCGTTACCGTATCCGGGCAGAGTACACATATGCTGAGTCCACTAGGTTGTTTCCAGAGATTTTGTCCCAGTGGGCGACAGGTGGTGTGCTCAGTATCCCCCCATCTGGATTTCTTTATATTAAACCTCCATTTTTAGTGCACTTTATTTTCTTTTACAATGCACTTGCTATTGGTTTACGTTGATATTTGTTTGTCTGGTTTCTTTATGTCATATTTGGTTCTAAAAAAAACAAGTAGGATTAAATCAGCCAGCCAATCAGGTAAATCAGAACTAAATAGACCTCCTCCAATGGGCGTTATGTCATTTTTTATAGATGTGGTTTAGAAAATGCGATTTGAGAATACCGTTTTTTCACAAATTTCATATCATGAGTTCTGAACATCCCAAAACATGCGATCTGGCAATGACAAATTCGAAACTACTAGAATGGTACTAGGGTGATTTATTTTATCAAAGGAAGACAGTTACAGTACACTTGTAAAAAAGAATTGCTTAAACATGTACTGCTCCTGTGTTTGGTATTATATTTAGCTTTCATTGGATTTTTAATGAGAATTCTGAATTACTGTAGTTGTATATAGAGAAAATAATCCGCACAGATAGTATATCTTAGTAATGTGCAACGAAATGCATATTTGAAAGCTATTTCAAGCTTTAACATTCACACTCAAATGTGTGATGATCGCACCTTCCTCAAATATATGTCAGCATGTTAATAGAAAGAAGGCGTATGTTTGTGTCTATATGACCTTAAATTCAGCTATATTGCATTTCATTTCTTGTGCTTTTCTTATACTGTACCGCTGTAGTGACTTAATATAACTCACCATATACATTGATTGAGATCTTTCCATCCTGACCCTCAGGGTATCCCTTTGTCTCAACGTATTTGAGACAAATCGGACATCAAAAAGGCTTTATTGCCTTTATAGCAATTCACAACATCTAAAGAATATTAGAAGCTGTGTCTGTAATCACTTACTATGGGAAAATCACATTATAAAGACTGTTGTCATGAAGAAAAGGGTTATTATGTTTGATATAAAGGAAAAATACGTTGAGAAGCATTTATAGCTGCATACTATGCACTCTTGGACCCATTTGTAGCACCCATCATCTTTATGTAGCCAGTATGACAATCATTATTTCAGTCAAATTGTTTATTAGTATAGCTTTCACAATATCTCTCCACTTGCATTCCCTTGTTACTTCAATTGCTCAGATTTTCTGTGCGAGACCAGTAAATATGAGAACTCTGGTTGCACTCTGTTTAGTTTCTTTCCGGTTAGCTGTATCGACTCACTAATGGCTCAAATTAAATCTAGACCTCTGGAGCCACTTTTCCTCCAAGAGGATGTTTGGAAGAAATCCCAGTTTCTAATCAATATTACAGGAGGGAAAAAAAGAGAATATTATTCCTCCAACATGTATGCATATAGAGCAACCATAGTCCAGTCAGATACATAAACAACAAGTAATGCATGTTTATAAGCATGTCAATACAATGGTTTTTCAAGTCATATGACCACAGATCAAGAATGTATAACATTTTGCTCTGTATTCAATTTGTTCATACATAAGTCGCGTATGAACTTGGAAGTATGTCTGTAAAATCCATTACACTATGTCTAATGAGGAGCTTGGAGGTACAGTATATCGCTGCTTTAGAAGGTAATCAGATCCTGAAAGTAACAGATTCCCCTTGTATCCTATTAAGAAAATAATAGTATTTTGAGGTTTAGGTTTCTCTGCTTTTAATGTACAGTATATCTTAGAGGGGTAGCTATTTCTGTGTCATTTGAGAAGGTCACTGTGTACTTTACCTTCTCTTTCTTTGAATTAATTGTTTATGTGATTATAGAGATAGGCAATCAATGATTCTGCAGTATGTTTGTGCTGTTGTGTACAACATTAAACGTTTTCCCTGGAACTTTATCAACCTGGAAATGTTGTGTCTTTATTAAATTGTCTTATATACAGTAGTAACTCCTTAATGGGCAGTATTTACTCAAACAGCATCAATGATCTGATGATACAGAGGGAATTTGTACAATTAACCCTCTCACTGCTAAAGTTTTCTGCCAGCCTTCCACCAATATGGGCAATAAAATAATATATATATTTTTTAAACAATTGGCCGAGCATTGCATGTTGAACATTCTTTATATAATGCACCAGTATGCGTAAGCACTTCCAATATATAAGACATCAGCCCCCTTGATAGCAGTGCTCCAAAATGTTATTGATGTACCTCCCAAAATGACTGCTGCTAAATGTTCCACCTGTTGCTGATATCCTTTAATCCCCTAAACTCCTTCTGTAGGTTAGTACTTTCTTGTTATTTATCACTGGGGGTTAAAAGACAGACACAAAATCAATATTTCACGCATGACAGATTTGTGCAGAGCCTGACAACGTACAATTTTATTTTTTTCTGCAGAAGAAACGGCTCTTATGGCTTGTAATTGTATACTCATATAACTATATATACTGTCTGTATTCATTATATTATGTGGATTATTTTTTTTATGCTGCTTTAAGTGAGTGGCAAAGGCTGTTTTGCACTTGGACTTTTCCTCTAAAGGTATTTGCCAGTATCCTTTTGTTAAGTCCAGCGTGGATATATATATATTCCGCGTTACCAAGGGCGTTAATTAACTCGTCCACCCTTGGCATCGGATATGCGTCAAACTTGGATACTGCATTGACCTTTCGGAGGTCCACACAAAATTTACCTTCCCATCGGGTTTAGGGACCATAACTAGTGGACTACACCACTCAGTGCATGATTCCTCAATCACTCCTAAGTGTAACATTTCTTGTACCTCCATCTCTACCAGGGCCCTACGATTTTCAGGCAACCTATAAGGACAGGCACGTACTTTTACCCCAGGTGATGTCTCGATCACATGTGAAATTAAATTAGTTTGCCCTGGCAAATCAGAAAAAACATCATGGAATTGTGTAATTATTTCTAACAAGTCCCTTTTTATTTAGAGGACAACTGTCTACCTATTGGGTGGATGAATAGAGACCGCTGCATTTTCCAGGGCTTCAGCAAGTTCACATGGTAAATTTGTTTACCCTTCCTGGACCCTGGTTGAGCGATCTCCAAACAGACTTGACCTTTCGTAATTTTAAGACATCCTGCATCAGTTTAGCCATAAAATTTGTACCTTGGTCTGTCAACATAACCTGGGGAAGTCCAACCAGTGAGATCAGCTCCAACAACTTGTTGGCTACTTGCTTCGCCATTGCTGTTCTAAGGGGGAACGCCTCAGGATATCTTATTGCATAATCAACTATTACAAGAATAAACCTGTGTCCTTTCGCAGAAGGTTCTAGCGGTCCTACCAAGTCTAACCCAATCCTTTCAAAGGGAACTGACACCAAGGGTAGAGGAACCAAAGGGGCTGGTTTTTGTCCCTTCTGACTAGTTAGCTGGCACTCCGGACATGCCGCACATAACTTAGCAATATCACTATGCATCCCTGGCCAATAGAATCGGGACGAAATACGGTCCAATGTTTTATCCCTGCCAAGGTGACCACCCCAAGGGACAGTATGGGCTAGAGTGAACACAGATTTAACAAAAGCCTTGGGAACCAATATCTGTCTGGTGACCTCCCCTGTTTGTGTCTGCCTATTCACCCTGTACAGGATATCATTTGATAATTCAAAATGGGGGAATACTATCACCCCCTGTGCATTCAATATCTGCCCATCAATTTTTACCATCTTATCATACTGTCTAGCAAGGACTGGTTCTTCCCTTTGCCTCTGGCAAAAATCAGGGAGGTATAGCTCTGGCCATCCCCAGCCATCACTTGTGACTTCTGGATACTAGAATGGTCACCTTGAGACCCAGATTTCTGCAACCAGTCCTGTTTGTCAGAGCGTCTTTGCTTCCGAGTCTTTGGAACCCGGTGTCTACTGGGAAAAAGGTCTGCCGAGAAGGGGAACAGTTTGCCAGGGTTCTCATGAGCCATAGAATAAGGCTCCTCGTGAGAGACTGGAGCAACTAAGTCCGAAAAGAAAGGCCAGTCCCGGCCGAGCACAACGGGGGCAGGGAGCCAAGGAGCGACTCCTACTTCGAGGTAGGCCTCCTGACCTTTTAACTGTAGCCGGATTTTGGCCATCGGATACCGTTTACATCGCCGTGTATACATTCTATACTCCATGGAGAGTCAAAAGAACACACGTTAGGAGGTAACAGTTCCTGGAAGACAGAGTTTTCCCAGAGCCCGAATCTACAAGGGCCTGGACGTTTTTTCCCCCAACCTGGGCTGGAAGTAGCCAGGGCTTGTAATCTTCTCCAGTGAAGGCCGAGGCGACGGTCCTGCTGAAGGAACAATCCATCTGTGGACAGTCCACATGCCGTTGGCCTTTTTCTCCGCAGGCGGAACATGGAGAGGGTTCCCTCACAGGAGGGGGCCATGGATAGCGCTCCGCTGGACCGGATACTGGAGACCAGGCATCTGGGGGGTCCTGTGGGCGACGTCCTCGGAAGTTCCTCTAATTTGGCGACAAGCCAACATCAGGAAGGGGATGAGGGTCTCGGCGGTGCCCGGCGTTTTGACTTCTTCCTTGTTGGAAGGACTGCTCCTTTCGTGGCACATTGCGGTTGAGCATGGAGGGGCCATAGTTTCCCTGTTGTTCCAATCTCCCTCTTTGGGTCTCCGCAAGTGCTGGTGAAGTTGGATCCATCGGGTCCAGGGCACTCGCCTGATCCTCGCCCCCCAGGAAGTTCTCTACGAGTCGGACCGCCAAAGCTAGGGTTTCAGCAGCATGGCGTTTTACCCATGAGCGTGTGGAAGGGGGTATTATCTGTAGAAATTGTTCCAAAACCACTTGCTCAAGAATTGCCTCCTTAGTGCGCTCCTCGGGTTGTATCCAGTGAGTACACAAGTCCAATAACTGCTGAACGAGGACCCGGGGTCTCATCTTAGCGGTGTACTTCAGGTTCCGGAACTGCTACCGGTAGGTCTCTGGGGTCAGACCTAAGCGATCCAGTATAGCGGCTTTTACTTGTTGGTAGTCCATTGCCTGATCTGCTGGGAGGCCCTAATATGAGGCCTGGGCTTCTCCTATGAGGAGCGGTGCCAAAGTAGTTGTCCAGCGATCTGCAGCCCAGTCTTGAGCTTCGGCAAACCTTTCAAAGGTCAGTAGAAAAGCCTCTGGATCCTCGTTCGGAGCCATTTTCCTCAGGAGAACCGGGGGTTTGTTCGCTAGTTCTGGACTGGCAGACCCCTGGAATTGGGAAAGCAGCTTGGCCATCCGATCATTGTGTGCTGCCTGCTGCTGGGCTAGGAGCTGGGTTTGCTGCTTCAATAGTAGTTGGGCCTGCTCCTGCATTAACAGTCCCTGCTGTTTGGTCTGCTCCTGCATTAACAGTCAATGCTGTCTGGTCTGCTCGCACAGAAATTCATTTAAAAAATCTTCAATTTTTCTAATGTTTGTGTATATGTGTGGCCCTTTAACTGCAGGGGCCTCTCAAAATCCCACTTCTCGCACCATATGTTGCAGGGTACATGCAACCACACACGCGGGTTCTCTTTATTAGGCTTCTTTATTGAGCCTTAAAAACATACAGCACACAAAACAAAATAGCTTCTCTTCAGCATACAAAAACAAAATAGCTTCTCTTCAGCAGACAAAAACAAAATAGCTTCTCTTCAGCATAGAAAACAAGGCAGCTTCTGTTCAGCATGCAGGACACAGACAGTCCATCACACATGTACTTTGAAAAAAAGACCTTATAGTAATAATCTCTTCAGTATTTCAGTCCTGTCTCCTGACCAGCTAGCTTGCATGTGTGTACAGCCTGGGGGTTTTAAAACACCTTGATTATGCAGCTGGGGTATGACTAATTAAGCAGCCCTTCTCAACTGAAATGTAACCTCATCACTGCTGCACTGCAAGCCTAAACATAGGTTTGCCAGGTATATGTGTAGAACAAAAAATGTGAGGCGCTACTGGTGAAGGTGAAATATATAAATAAAGATAAATATCAATAATCCAAAGTGCTCAAATATAAAAATAATAATAAGAATGGCAAACTTCGCTGCTCAACCCTCTTGGGAGAAGATCCAATTTCTCCTGTCTTGGATGGTGGGGAGAAGCTTGTGGGGAGCGCAGGTTTCACCATATATATATGTATATATATATATAAAAGAAAGAAAATATAAAATAGTGTAGTATATCTAAACAAACACAGCAATTTAAACAGGAATCATGATTGGGAACTCACATTCTCCCAGTGGTAATACAGCATTGAATAGCAATAGATGTAGTAAGGAGACTCAGCAATGTGCAGGGGGGTCTTGCTTGTATACACTCCCTTACATGAGCAACATGTGCTTAGACACGTAACAATTGATGCGCAGCATTGGTGTACACCATCCACCCCCCTCCCGAGGTCGGGTCGCGTCACTTCCGGTTTCGTGATCGATCACAGCATGGGTTCACACGGGTTCTGGGGCATTCGGGCACACTTCTGGACTGCTGCTGGTTCACTCAATTGTTACGTGTCTAAGCACATGTTGCTCATGTAAGTGCAATAACAATTGCCTTTTTGAATATACTAATAGTGAACATACAATGTTGCTCTAGAGTTGTCTTTTTTTCATTCCATTGAGGGTTTGTCCTGCTGACATCAGGGAGTGTATACAAGCAAGACCCCCCTGCACACTGCTGAGTCTCCTTACTGCATTTATTGCTATTCAATGCTGTATTACAACTCGGAGAATGTGAGTTCCCAATCATGATTCCTGTTTAAATTGCTGTGTTTGTTTAGATATACTACACTATTTTATATTTTCTTCCTTTTATATATATATATATGGTGAAACCTGCACTCCCCACAAGCTTCTCCCCACTTGCCAGGTATATGGCTGGTGACGTTCATTCACCCTGTCACACTGTGTCAATATACAGTAGCATGCCCTCCCCCCCCCCCATTGTATATTAACTTGTACAAGAAAAGTATAGTAGTAGAGAGAGGGAGGAGCGTAAAGTGGCAGTGGTAAGTAGAACTTTTATTTACTTTATGCTGGCTGGATAATGTTATATTATTAATGGGCAAATTAGCTATTATCTAGATCTGGATAATAGTAATTTTCCCATTACTGTACTGTAATGTAATAGTTGTTGGGGGTAGAGGGGGTGCCTATTCAATCCCATTGGAGTATCTTTGCTCCCATTGAGGTCATAGGTAACCACACTGAAAATGAATGGGTATACTGTTTAGTATTGTGTTTGTATTTTATTTTAATGTTGATTGTGGGATAGTTGGGGTTGGTGTAGGTGGTATTTGCCCCATGGTGGGTGTTTATGCCTACGGGGGGGAAGCGATAGTATTTAACCCCTTTATTACCACCTAAGCGGTAGTAACCGCTAAGGTAATGAAGGTGTTAACTCCTCCCGCAACTCCCCTATAAAGCCTAAACACTCACCATGGGCCAAATACCACCTTCACCCACCCCCACTACTCACAATAAACCGTGCACTGGTAGTTAACCCCTTCATTGCCTTAGCAGTTAGACACTAACTAACTAAGGTAATGAAACTGCCTGTAAATGTATTTTTATTGCTTAGGATTGAAGCCGGGGGTCTCCAGAGCTGGTATTAATGTGTATCCGCTCCGGAGACTCCTGGCTTCAATCCGATACAGGAAAAATGAATTTTTTGTCATAAGTCCCACTCTCAAATCCCATCTCCCCACCCTTGGGGTGGCAATATGAGATGTTATAAACTCGCTATTTCAGAGCCCCTTTGAGATTCTCGAGGCTACTAGAATAGCATTATCTTATCGAAATGGCGCTATTTTACTTTTTGAAGCTCCCGCTCAGTGTGTTTGGCCAGGAGCGAGAACTCTCAGGAAAATGCAATATCCGTACGAGTTTGGCAGGTTATCAAAGCTTTCTGAATAGCAAATCTGCCAAATCGTATGGGAACTGCTAAAAAAGCTTTATGAGTTTGTAATCAAACCTACTAGAATAGGCTCCTATATGTTCCAAGACCACCTGTCTGAGCTGGCAGCAAGTCTTGCCCTCATATTTTTTGCCACAACCACAGGCAGGTTGATAAACAGGCAGTTGATATTGCTGAATGCTGAATTCTTTGAAGTTGTTCCAATGGAATCTTTTAAAGAGATTATGGAATCTCTTGGCTGACAACATGAAAGGACAGGCTTTCCATCTTCCACACTTGAAATAGCCCTCGGTTTGTTTGGAAGCCAGGTGGAGCTCACTGGAACAGAATATTGGCTTTAAACCAGGTGGTCTTTGATGTTGCAAGCTCTTCTGCTAACAAGAGTGGGCTTTGATCTTAGGTCAAGACTTAGATCTTCATTTGATAACACTTTTCAGTGTTTTTGCAAGATACCATTAATTTGGTTCCACTTGTTGTTACATTTACCCACAAATCTGATTATTTTGGGTTGATCATGATTGCGCTTATTTGGCAGTTTGAGGATTTAGCCCTGATGTATGCCTTTTTAAGGCAGGTATTACTATACCCTCTCTATAGGAATCTAGAGGTTATCTCTGCCACCTGATTTTGTATTGTATTGTATGTCTTTATTTATATAGCGCCATAAATGTACATAGCGCTTCACAGTAGTAATACATATCATATAAATAACAAATAATATAAATAACAGGTCATGGGAATAAGTGCTTCAGACATACTGTAAAAGTAACATTAAGGAAGGAGTCCCTGCTCCGAGGAGCTTACAATCTAATTGGTAGGTAGGGAGAACGTACAGAGACAGTAGGAGGGAATACTAGTAAGTGCGTCTGCAGGGGGCCAAGCTTTATGTGTCGTGTCCATGATTATCCAGTGCTACTCAAATGCTTCTTTAAGCAGATGTGTCTTAAGGTGAGTCTTAAAGGTGGATAGAGAGGGGGCTAGTCGGGTATTGAGGGGAAGGGCATTCCAGAGGTGTGGGGCAGAAAGTGAGAAAGGTTTAAGGCGGGAGAGAGCTTTAGATACAAAGGGGGTAGAAAGAAGACATCCTTGAGAAGAACGCAAGAGTCGGGATGGTGCATAGCGAGAAACTAGGGCTGAGATGTAAGGAGGGGCAGAAGAATGTAAAGCTTTAAAAGTGAGCAGGAGAATTGAATGTGAGATACGTGATTTAATCGGAAGCCAGGAGAGGGATTTCAGGAGGGGAGATGCGGAGACAGATTTAGGAAAGAGTAGAGTGATTCTGGCAGCAGCGTTTAGGATAGATTGTAGGGGAGACAGGTAGGAAGGCCGGACAGCAGGAGGTTGCAGTAATCGAGACATGAGAGAATGAGGGCCTGAGTCAGAGTTTTAGCAGTTGAGTAACAGAGGAAAGGGCGTATCTTTGTGATATTGCGGAGGAAAAAGCGACAAGTTTTAGAAACGTTTTGAATATGAGAGGAGAATGAGAGTGAGATGTTTAAAATCACTTGCCGTGGTGCAAGTCCTACATATATGTAGGAACTGACCCATGGGTGTGTTATGCACCAGGTGTGGAGGGTGATGGCTATCAAACCTTAGAAGGCTGTTAATCACAGTGTGTTTACACAGGGTCTTAGCAAGGAGATTTCCATCACAGTCTCTCTAGATTGTTAGATCATTGAAATGTAGTGAGCCAGTTTAAATCTCACTTGTGAGCCTGAGATTTAGTTAATTCGTATTGAGTATAGAGATGAATTCTCCCAGTATGTTCTTGGGACCGTGCCACAAAATCAAAATATCATCGATATAACGGTTCCAAAGCTTAATGTATTACGTATATATATCCATTTGTTCAGGGAAAACCACTGTCTTCTCCCACCAGTCAATATACAAGTTGGCGTATGTGGGGGCACATGTAATGCCCATTGCTGTACCTTGGATCTGGTGGAAGATTTTGTTGTTAAATAAAAAAATGTTTTTGTATAGTACAAAGTCTAGAGCACATGAAATGTGCCACTGACTTTAATGGTCTTTAGCCTTGTAACATTCTGCTGTCTGGCCTTTCTGCCTTTCACCTGTCTCCCGTATAATCTATCTATAAGACTGCTGCCAGAATCATGTTACTCTCTCTTAAATCTGTCTTAGGGTCTCTCCTGCTGAAATCCCTCTTATAGCTTCCTATCAAATACCGTATTACACACACAATTCTCCTCCTCACTTTTAAGGCTTTACACTCTTCGGCCCCTCCTTACATCTCTGCCCTAATTTCTCACTATACATCATCCTGACTCTTGCGTTCTGCTCAAGGATGCCTTCTCTCTACCCCCTTAGTATATAAAGCCCTCTCCCACCTTAAACCTTTCTCATTCACTGGCCCACACCTCTGAAAGGCCCTTCCCTCAATATTCGGCTAGCAACCTCTATATCCACCTTTAAAACATATCTTTAATCCCAAGCCCGAACAACCCACAATACAGTCAGAATTGAACATCACCCTCTTTTTTAGGCCAAGTAGGCTATGGAAAGGCAGACAAAGGGGGGGGGAGGAAAAGAAGGGCTGAGAGACAGAGAAAAAGCCCACCTCATCCTTCTGATTTTCACCCACTGCTGGCTTTAATTGCTTCCAATGGGTGAAAGATACTAATTTGTTCCCCAGAGGGTTACTTGTCCATAAATTCTATATCAGAAAACTTCAGCTAGAGCTAAGAAATTCACCCTTTGACTTTCTAGAAGCCAATGATTACTTGCATCTTCAAGATACTATCTCTTTACTAGAAGATAATGAAAGAAGTGTAGGGAACGCACCCTTTACAGATTTAAAATCTCGCTCCACTTTCCCACTACCATTCAAACTATGTGCCAATATCGAAGTCTTTGTCAATTTGGTCACCAGCGAACTTGAGAAAATCCCTCCTTGGGTGACATCCAACAACCTGACCAAAATGGAACAAATAGCACTTAAGGAATTACAGTACAAAATGATCATGATATCATCATTAAGCCCTCAGATAAGTGTGGCAATATTGCAATTCTTAAACAAGAGGAAAGAGAACATACAATAAACAGGGTTACCAGGTTCTCTAGTCAGACCCCACATACCGTTTAGGAGGGACCTGGTCACCTTAATTAAATACAGCCTAGACCAACTAGTCATCTTGAAACAGGAACATGACTTTATCTTGGGCAACACCCCTTGTCTCACCACATGTTACAGCTTGTCGAAGGTGCACAAACAAAAGATCCCCCCAAGTACGTCCCACCATCTCAGGGATCTGGAACCTTACCACTAATGCAAGTGCATATGTGGACAAGATCCTTACACCCTTTGTCAACTCCCTAGCCTCATACCTTCAGGACAATAAGGATGTCCTGTGGAGACTTGAGGGTTTCTCTGTGGATAGAAAGACATTTCTAGTGGGCCTCAATGTAGATGCCCCTTACACTGGTATTCCACACCATGCAAGCAGCATCATATTTTTGCCCGACTAGAGGCATTAACTTCGATGAACACAATCAGTTCGTACTGACATGAAGGTTATTTGCGGTATCACAATTTACAGAATAAGGTCCTTGGAGATTTTGATAATTGACCCCCAAGGAACATAGAAACTGTTGGACTGTTTAGCTACAAAATACAATGAACGTTTTCATTAACAGGCCCTTTAATGTATGTTGATAGACTTAGTGGTATTAAAAGATAAAGGGAATTGAAACTACTAAGCTCAGACTAAATGTATTTTGAATGAAAATTCATGCAATGTTCGTTTACAGACATTTCTAAGGGAAGAGTCTTCCATAATAAAAGTCTGATTCAAAGTTATTTATTCACTATTAAATTGGGAGTAGACATTTTCTAATTAAAATAAAAAACATCACTAGTAAATCATATTATTCTGTAGCAATATAAAGCATGTTCTTTATTTTATACCATTAAACATTTGTCCTTGCTATAATATTAGACTATGAATATTTATTATTTTCAATTATTAAACAATCTCCATAAAATGATTTTTTAATATAAATTAAGTTGACTGTGTACCAAAGCTTTCCATCTAAGACACTTGAGAAAACAAAACACAACATGTATAATATAATATGGTCACCAAAGGTAAAAGGGGATGCTCTGCTTTAATAAATATAGTTCAGTACTTTGCTCCAATTTTGTATCCGATAGATAGATAGATAGATAGATAGATAGATAGATGCGCTGTAGATCAATACAATATAACAATTAATGTGATACTAAACAAAAACAAAGTGTATATACAGTAATGTATCAAACTCAACAAGTGAGAGATACAAAAAGAGTCCCTCTCTGCAATGTGTATACTTGCAAGAGAATCAGTACTGTGACCAAACTCAGATGTATAGTTTAGGAATTGGGCACAAATGAGGAAGAGATGGCAGCTCTTCAAAATTCAACCTCATCCAAACACTAATCAAAAAAAAAAAAAAGTAAGAGCGTACACTCCATAGTGCGCAAATGTACAAAATAACAATTTAATTAAAAACTGGACGACTTTTGCCCAATCACATTCTGAAAGATAAAATCAGGCATATATGAAAGAATTCAGAACACTGGCTGATGGAACTCCAATATAGCATATATGAACGCAGCCTGTAATGCTCCTCTGTCATGGAAAAGCTGGAACACAGACGGAAAAATGTGGATAACACTGACTGACCATATAGTGGAATATTCTGATATCAGTCCAATCTGGTCTCAGTGGTCGGGTTCCAAGAGAAGCAACTGCTCCAATGCAACACCAAAAGTTTCTGGGAATCACCAGTCAAGCCCCGGCAAGTGCAGAGAACACTAACCTGCTCACTCGTATCGGCAGGGACTCCTTACATAACACCTCACACTGTTAAAATGAAGTGATGATGCACAACCCAACGCATTTAGTCAGCGCTTAGGCTGACAACATTTACCCCTGATGAAGTCAGCCTAAGTGCTGACGAAACGCATAGAGACGAATGCGTTTCCTTTTTGGTTTTTGTTTATATATATATATCTAATAGTTAATGAGTTTGATACACTTACGACGGAAAATGTAAAGGTAAAAATAATATATACTCTAAAGAAGTCGAAGTGATGAATAAATTGGCTAAAAATAAAAATGTGGTTATTAAACCAGCAGACAGAGGGAGTTGAACTGTAGTGATGAATAGATCATATTATTTGGAGGAGGCTTTTAGAATCCTCAGTATCAACAGTCCTTATACTATTCTCAAAACAGATCCTACTAAACAATTTTGGGCAGAATTGGATTTACTTTTTTTTAAAGGAAAATAATTGGGGGATTATTAATTAAAATGAATTTAAATTTCTCTTTAACCCATTTTCAAGTATACAATTATGTAACTTTTTACCCAAAATCCATAAGCATCGTATATGCTCACCAGGAATATGTTACAAAATTGCCTTCATATTTGAGAAATTCCACTCAGGTTATTAATATAGTGGAAGGTTTAAAATGGGAATCTGATTTCATTTGGTTTACTGTGAATGTAACCTCCCTATACATGGTCATTGACAATACACATAGCTGTAATGCTGTTAGTAGAACACTTACAAGAACAAGTACACTTCAGATAGAATAAATAGACTTTACTATAGAGAGTATTACATATATACTTGACCATAATTTTTTTTGGTTTGTAGGAAAATATTTCCTGTAAGTAAGGGGCACAGCCATGGGAGCCATGTTCACACTTAGCTACTTGATGCCAACCTCTTTATGAGATTTGGGAGGAGGATTGTATTAATACCGACAATCCATTTGGCGTGATCCTGGTGCTATGGATACGATGCTATGGAAACAATATATAGATGACATGGTCTTTATTTGGAAGGAAAGGGAGGAACTTTTGGGTTAATTTATTGAACATATTAATAAGAATTAAAAGAGCTTCACACACAATTTAAAAAAAACCAATATTGAATTTTGGGATTTGATTTTATATATAGAAAACAACTTTGTACGCACTAAAACCTTTAAAAATGTCCTAAAATCAGTTGTCACCATCAAAGGTAGACATTAAACATACCCTTTCACCAGTTTAGGCACATAAGGTGCAATTGTTCAGACCCCAAGATCTTTCAAGAACAATCCAAAACTCTAGAAGAAATAATTTTAGATAGAGAATACCCAAAGTCAGAAATTCAGAAGGCTAAATCAAAATCAAGGGATTTGAATAGAAGTGATAAACTTGTACCAAGACATAATTCCAAAAATAAAAAAAGACAATTTTATTTAATTTATAACCCAGTTTAAAAAAAAAATCCGGAAAAAAATCAATAAAAAAACAAAACAAAAAAAAACAAGGCAATATCCTGAAGCAAGATTTAATCCTGAAAGATTTTTTTCCAGTGAGACCTCAAATAGTTTTCACAGAGGCTAAGAATCTGAAAGACAAATTGGCCCCCAGTTCGTTGGGTCCATTTGAAAATAGTCATCCTAACAATTGGATAACTACTAAACCAAAAGGATTTTTCAGATTTTTAAAATGCAAAAAAATGTAAATTTGGCCATATTATATATACAATATATATACAGTATATACAAAAAAGAGAGAGAGCGCAAATATCCGATAGTAAAAATATTAGACAAATGTATTAAAAAATAGACAAATAATGCTCCTAGGTTGATTATTAATGAGACAAATATAAAAAAAGACATATAAACAAATATATATGTAATGTATAGAACAGCAATATAAAAAAACAAAAGAATGCCTATCACTAAGCTGCAACTATATAGGAATGTGTTTCAAATGCAACCACGCTATATAGTAAAGGGATATATTGTATCAAGGAAGAATGTTCACATGTTAAGTGTATCAGTGTTAGTCCAAGGACAAGAATCAAAACAGAAATTGTGAGCTTAAATCCAATGCTGTGTATTGGGGCTTAGGTTTGTTCTCACCCACTAGTAGACATAAAGAATAACCACAAAATCCGTCAGCCTTGCCTCCTTCTTGAAGACCACAAGTATGCTGATTCGGATAATAGAAGGTGTTTGGTGTGATCACTTCAGCTCAGACAAAATCCCAGGGGGAGAAGGGGAAGGTGGATCTAGCCGCATGTCTGATCCCCGGTCCGTCAGCGTGCCGTAGCAACACGAGGACTCCGCACTCCCTCTTGAAGAGACAGCTGATTACCTTTGGCTCCGTTCACAAAGCAAAAGGCCACCTCACTTAAGCTCCGCCCCGCTTGTAGATGAATGAACCACCACACTCCGATTTTCATAGAGAACTCTCCCGTCCCTCAGTGCTCAGTGCATGAAAGTCCTTAGGGCAGCTGATAGGATTTAAAATAAGAATATTAACCCTATGCGTTTTGTCATAAGGGGTAGTGACTTCATCAGGGGTGTGTCTAAAGTGCAGCAGCTGTTAATCTTTTATAGTGGTGCCCTAAAACCTTATTGGTTGATAAATCCAACCAATAAAATGAAGTATGGTAATCAGAACATAATCATGTAATCCTATACTGGTATGCATCACAGCCAGCATATATATTCATATATTTAATAGACATTTGAAATAAACACATAAATTACCAACCAATGACTTGTATTACATGAAAAACATATATGTGAATATACTGTAGTGCTGACGAGTATTCTAAAACAAATCTGGGGCAATCACAAACAAGACCCAGGTACATGCTGGGTACCTGCTGGGTATATGTGCAACATTTCAGTGACATTTCTGCAGACAGACTAATGGCCCATCGGATTAACAGCGGGGGTCCCTGGCAGTCCCATTCAACTGAATGGGACTGCCAGGGACCCCTGCTGTTTTAATCCGATGGGTTATTAGTCTTTGCAGAAATGTCACTGAAATGTTGCAGCATGTACCCAGCATGTACCTGGGTCTCTTTTGGTGATCGCCCCAGATTTTCCAAGGCAAGTTTTAGAATACTCGTTGGCGCACCTGTATATATAAAATATGTGTAACGGGTATTCCCCCACCCAATCGCATATATGGCGTATGTAAGGGGAACCTTTATGTTACCAGGTGTGGTGCAGTATACCTGTCAGGCTCACAGGAGGTCTGAGCCTCCGCCAGTGAGAGCCTGGGGTGAATCCTCTGGAACGTTCTCGGTTTCAGCGCCTCCACCTGTGTAGGGTTCTAGGGATGTAGAAGGTTTCCTACACAGGACCCGCATATACAATAACCACATACACAGGAATAACACACACTACTAACACTCCCCCCTAGGGGGTAACTCCACAGTCACCGTGTATCCCCACACTGTGTCCACAGCCCAACCCCTTTGTCCCGTGGTCAGTGCTGCCACTATGTGTAGTTGTGATATGTTAGGATACGTTGGTGCACATAGGAAGATACCTGCTGAGCGCTCCTGCACTCGGGCCTTCAAGCAACTTCGAAAAGGATCTGCCGCTTGGTGATCCCGTCTGATCCGATGTTGCCTCGCACGGGGCCCACCAGGGGCGATCCCACCCTGGAGATAGTCTCTGTCTCTTTCTCTGGGGCTACAGACTTGAGCCCAAGTCTCTTCACGGGGAGCGCAGTGTCCGCTGTGTCCCTATCTAACACTAGTACTACTGTGACAGGGTCCCTAACCTAGGGCCTGTCCCTGTAGCACCACAAGCTGGGGAGTGAAGACCTATCTGGGGCCTAGGGGGTTACTGGCCTAATCCATTCCCCTAGCCCTAGCTGACTGCTAATTAATACTCCCAGCACCTGCAGCAACCCACTGCACTAACTGTACCTGCAGCAACACACTGCAACCAACGCACTGCAACCTGCTTGGTACCTGCAGCAAACGGCTGCACACACACTATGCCTTCTTGTCAGCACTCACAGCACTGACAACCGTGACACTGACAAGGCTGCACCTCACACGCACCTAAGGGCAGGGTCCCTAACCTAGGGGCCTTCCCTATGAACTTACCCACAAACCTAGTGGGGAGTGGGGCCTACCTGGGGCCTGGGGTTTCTCTGGCCTAGTACAGCAGAGCCCTGCTCTGTGTACACTACCTTCCCCAATCTCTTCCTGGATCCAACTGACAAAAACCCTGTCTGCACACAACATTGTTGCAACTCTGCAGCATGAGAATCTGCCAGCTCTATTGGCTTCAATGCTGCGTGTGACCAGGGTGAAAGTGCAGTCCCCAGAGGCTGCTGGGAATTGTAGTCCTTGGCACAGCTCTTTCCTATGGGGACCGCGTGCGCGATCTTTACTGCGCATGTGCGACACTGTAATGGCCGCCGCTACAATTAACTGCGCCTGCGCAACTTCCCAGAGCTCCGGCACACTGGCGATGGCCACCGCTACCCTGGCCAACCTCTGTGCATTGCGCGAACCTCGCGCAAGATGGTGGTGCTTGCCGGGAGAAGTCGCCGTCCCCTTCCCTCACTGCCACAGGGGTAAGGTAGGGGGCAAAGGAAGATCACGGGAACCGGGGGTGACCCCCTTACATATGTAATCATAAATGAAAAATGTAAACATACAGTAAGTTAAAAGAAAACCATTAATGAAAACGAGAAAGAAATTCTTAAATAACTAAATAAATTATTAGAAAGATATATCTACTGATAAATAAACAAATATAAACATTAGTATTTGAATGAACAGAAATGCAAACAAAACAGGACTAACCACCCATGAAGCACACTTCATGAAAAAGCCAAAACCTGAATTAGAAAAGATGACAAATAGACAATAGTGTTAGTGTCCAAATTTTCATTTAGACGCTCTGGAACCAAACAGTTAAGTTTGAAGATCCAGAAGGTCTCCCTGTGAGAAAGCACCTGATTCCTATCACCTGAGAATAGATGAAGGTATATTTTCCAGACCCCTAACCTTTAAACCAATGGTACTTTTGTTGTGACATACACTACCGACACGCTTTATTGCGCATCGGCCAGATCCGCAAGCCGGGAGATTTCCCGGCTTGCTAGTGGCCGCCCCTCGGCGTGCCGCGCGTCATAGACGCGCGGTCACGCGTCTTCGGGAGCCTGCGCCCCCTGCACGCGCGTCCAGGGCTCCCCGAGGGAGCCCTGGTGGCCCGCGATGTGGGGGACGGCGGCAGGGGGTTCCGGGGGACCCGGCGGACCCGGCAGCGGTAGGGAGAGCGCCCCGATCGGAGGGCGCTTTTCCGCTGCTTCGGCGCGCGCCCGTCACCCTCGGGCGCGCGCCAGGCTACTGCTGCGGCCAAGAACGGGCAAATGCTCGAATAAACTTGGCCGCAGCAGTAGGAGGAAATGCTTGGATACGTATTGATTTGTAAAACCATGCAAAATATTCCTCCTATGTTCCAAAAACGAGTGGATAATGGTCTAGTGGTGGAACCCACATATTGTATGTCGCAACCACAAGTTTGACAATTGATAAAGCCTTTAACTAAAAAGGCTTCACCATTGGATTTTGAAGAAAAGTTCTTCTTAGCGTCAATAAAAGAACATGTAATGCATCTTCCTCTATTGCACTTGAAATTGCTTGAGGGCCTGGAACCAAATACGAGTGGCACATGTGACCGTAATCTAGTAGGAGCTAAAATGTTTTTGTGGCACTCAGCCCTCCTATAGATAATGGAGGGTTGTTCGAAATGATCCTTCAAAATAGGGTCATGTGTTAGTATACCCCAATGCCTATTAAAGATTGCTCTCACAGATCTATGAAACTGACTTAATTTGGTTGGAAAAACTGTTTTGTCCTGACTAGAAGACTTGATTCTTTTTGAGGCTTTGGCTTGATATTTTTCTCTAGAGGATCTTAATAATTATTGTCTATCAAGACATGCTGCCTTCTGAAAAGATGTTTCTACAAGTGACTCCTCAAAGCCCTTCTCAATGAATTTTGCCTTCATTGAATTACACTGCACAACAATATCCAAATCTGTAGAACAGTTCCGGTTTAATCTACCAAATTCCCTGAAAGAATTTTTTTTCAGCCAATATTGGTGTTGGTTAATGTTTGCATGCAGGTAGCTGTTTGTAGCTACCTCCTTAATATGTACATCAGATTCAATATCATCCAAAGAGTCAATCTTGAGGCATAAATCCAAAAATATTATGGAAATGGGATCAACAATATGTTAAAAACCAGACCAAATGTGTTCGAAGAGCAGTGAAAAAAGAATTAATTGATATCCCCAAAATTTTAATCCCAAATAATTAAAATATTGTCAATGAAAAAACACATTACCGTATATTCCGGCGTATAAGACGACTTTTTAAACCAGGAAAATCTTCTCAAAAGTCGGGGGTCGTCTTATACTCCGGGTATAGTCTTATACGCCGACTGGGGGGCGCAGCCTGTGCGGCGAAACCTGGGGGCAGAGCAGAGCAGTGGCAGGCAGAAGCTCCGTGCTGCTGCTGTTTCCCTGTGCTTGCAGAGGGGGCGGGGCGTCCCTCTACACACAGACACAAGCCCTCCTCTTCCTGTCTTTACTCCTCCAGTGTTCCGCAGCGTGGGGAGCCGAGCATGCAGTACAGTAGTACTTTCATGTGTGTGTGTGTGTGTGTGATTGTGTGTGTGTGTCTGTATATAGTGATGTGTCTGTATATAGTGATGTGTCTGTATATAGTGATGTGTCTGTATATAGTGATGTGTCTGTATATAGTGATGTGTTTCTGTGTATACAGCAGCGGCAGCTCTTATTCGAGCAAATGCCGCTGGCTGTATGAGGCTGGGAAGCGGGTAGCCGCGGCGCGTGGCGGCGCACTGTGACGTCACGGTCACAAGCGCGCCCGGCTTCCCCGTCTTCCCCGGCTTCCCCAGGCTTCCCCGACACCCCTGGAGTTCAAATCTAGGTAAGCGGGGGTGCGGGGAAGCAGAGGGGCAGAGTAGAAGCCGGGTTCGGGGTGTCTTTGGGGGGGTAATTGCGCGCGATGTGGAGGGGGGGTGCGTGGGGGAAACGCGGCGGCGCGCGTTTCTGACTGGCGGCAGCTGGGGTAGATCCCGGCATGCCGCCGGCATTTACTTTAATAAAGTATGTCGCTACTGTATATATATAGTGGTGTGTGTGTGTGTGTGTGTGTGTGTATGTATGTGTGTGTGTGTGTGTGTGTGTGTGTGTGTGTGTGTGTGTGTGTGTGTGTGTGTGTGTGTGTGTGTGTGTGTGTGTGTGTGTGTGTGTGTGTGTGTGTGTGTGTGTGTGTGTGTCCCAAACTCTATATTTTAACTGGAAAAGTTGGGGGTCGTCTTATACGCCCAGTCTTATACGCCGGAATATACGGTATATATATATATATATAACAAACAAAGAATAGACTGCGCTCCTCAGGTGTAAACTCAGACTGATTACCAATTGATTGTATTAAGTGGATATAGCAAAGGTGAATGGCAAGGGTGAATGCAACAATAATATGGATGATTGACTCACACTAATAAAAATACATGCAATATGTTATAATAAAATGCTGAGTGCCAATGTTTAAAAAGCTGCTGTGAACACAAATATATGCCAGTGAACAATACAAATATAAAAAAATAGCATGTGTTGGTGGTTATGACTACTGCACTAATGAATCCCTCCTGGATGATACTAAATAATGATGAATGGAAAAATACGAAAAAAATGACACTAAGGGGCCTATGCAGAGAGCAGCGAATTTTCGAAATTCGCCATTTTTTGGAGATAATCGCGCAGAAAACAGCAGAAATTGGAGATTTCCGAAAAACGCGCCAATTTTTCTTTTCTATTTGTAAAACTCGCCTCGCGGCTGGCGAAAACCTCAATCTCGCCAGTTTTACAAATATCCTAATGCAGAGAGCCGCGAACGGCATCTAGCGGCTGTTCGCGCCAATAAAATGGCGCTATTGTCTCCTTTTTCCCTCGCCAGAAAAAATTGGCAAGAAGCGGCCGCTCGCGGCCACTGCAAAGGGAAAAAAAAAGGCGCGCATTTGTTTTTACAAGTTTCTGAAGCGCGCATCTCGCCAATTTAAACTTGCCAGACGCATCCATGTTAAACATAGCAGAATTCGCACTTTTCTGCATATGGAGAATAAAACTCTCCAAAAAAACTACTTTTTAATAAATTCGCCAATTTTAAAATTCGCTGCTCTCTGCATGAGGCCCTAAGTGTGTCAAAAATAAAAATAAAAATAAAAATGAAAAAATATGAAAAATATAAAAATATATCAACCAAACCAAGGGTCCATGCTAGGATCTGGCTGCTCTCATCAAGGACCAACGAACTCCCAGAAATCTGTGAACAAAAGTACAGCAAATATAGGGCCTCATGCAGAGAGCAGCGAATTTGAAAAATGGCGAATTTATTAAAAAGTAGCTTTTTTGGAGAGTTTTATTCTCCATATGCAGAAAAGTGCGAATTCTGCTATGTTTAACATGGATGCGTCTGGCGAGTTTAAATTGGCGAGATGCGCGCTTCAGAAACTTGTAAAAACAAATGCGCGCCTTTTTTTTTCCCTTTGCAATGGCCGCGAGCGGCCGCTTCTTGCCAATTTTTTCTGGCGAGGGAAAAAGGAGACAATAGCGCCATTTTATTGGCGCGAACAGCCGCTAGATGCCGTTCGCGGCTCTCTGCATTAGGATATTTGTAAAACTGGCGAGATTGAGGTTTTCGCCAGCCGCGAGGCGAGTTTTACAAATAGAAAAGAAAAATTGGCGCGTTTTTCGGAAATCTCCATTTTCTGCTGTTTTCTGCGCGATTATCTCCAAAAAATGGCGAATTTCGAAAATTCGCTGCTCTCTGCATAGGCCCCATAGGCGTGTATGAGATAGGCTCTCATGTGCCATGCAGCTCAATCACCAGCGTCCGTCCGCAATCAGGGGATCGTCCCCTGAAGAAGTCGTCATTTGATGACGAAACGCGTAGGGCGTGGCTAGATTCTGGCCGCCATTTGCCCACAAGCACTGTTGCAGGTTGACTGTAGAACTTTGGCTCCCGTGTGCTGCTCTCCCGGCTTACAACCTCATACATTTGCTATACTGGAGGTGTCTGTTTCCTGGAGGGACCAATACGATGGTACACTGAAGGCGAAGGACCCCTCTTCCGGTTCCGGTTTCACGGAGTTGATCCACGTGACGACGCCATTGATTGCGGACGGACGCTGGTGATTGAGCTGCATGGCACATGAGAGCCTATCTCATACACGCCTATATTTGCTGTACTTTTGTGAGTGGGCATTTGTAAGATTTTATGTTCAATCAATACATTTTTATTGTGGTAATGCACTAGGTGTGCGCCTGTTTCTTTCTCTTTCCTTTTTTCTAGATATCATTAGGGACTGGTGATCCCTTTGAAACGGGCTGCAAGAAACCAAAGACATTGCCACTGGAACAGGACTTTATGTATTGAAGGTTTTTTATTACATTTTTATATTTTTTGACAATTTTTTCAACTTTTTACTTATTAAATATATTTTTTAGATTTTTCTTTTTTCTTTAGGGTTTATTGTCAGGAGATTGTATTGCTATTGTATTTTTTAAATTTCTATCATAGTGTATCAGCCTACTCTAGCTGCCCCTTCAAGCCTATCCAATTAGCTACTGTCTCTCCTATTAATATCTATAATTAACTGGGTTATTTAGCGGCGCTACTTCATATTGTTTTTTTGTTGTTATATATATATATATATATATATATATATATATATATATATATATATATATATATAAATCCATATTTATCCTTTAGCTTCATTTATATATATATATGTTAATATGCCCCTGTGGATTACTGTATGTTACTTAAGGCACACCATTCATCCTCTGCGTGTTAGGATTTTAGAACATATCAGAAATATAACGATTGGTTCGGATTCACACAGTGCATCATCCCACTTCAAAAAATGTCATAATTCAGTTCAGTTCAGTACATCAGATTCAATATCATCCAAAGAGTCAATCTTGAGGCATAAATCCAAAAATATTATGGAAATGGGATCAACAATATGTTAAAAACCAGACCAAATGTGTTCGAAGAGCAGTGAAAAAAGAATTAATTGATATCCCCAAAATTTTAATCCCAAATAATTAAAATATTGTCAATGAAAAAACACATTACCGTATATTCCGGCGTATAAGACGACTTTTTAAACCAGGAAAATCTTCTCAAAAGTCGGGGGTCATCTTATACGCCGGGTATAGTCTTATACGCCGACTGGGGGGGGCAGCCTGTGCGGCGAAACCTGGGGGCAGAGCAGAGCAGTAGCAGGCAGAAGCTCCGTGCTGCTGCTGTTTCCCTGTGCTTGCAGAGGGGGCGGGGCGTCCCTCTACACACAGACACAAGCCCTCCTCTTCCTGTCTTTACTCCTCCAGTGTTCCGCAGCGTGGGGAGCCGAGCATACAGTACAGTAGTACTTTCACGTGTGTGTGTGTGTGTGTGTGTGTGTCTGTATATAGTGATGTGTCTGTATATAGTGATGTGTCTGTATATAGTGATGTGTGTGTGTGTATATATATGTATAGTGGTGTGTGTGTGTGTGTATGTGTATCCCAAACTCTATATTTTAACTGGAAAAGTTGGGGGTCGTCTTATACGCCCAGTCGTCTTATACGCCGGAATATACGGTATATACATATATATATATCACATATATATATATATAAAAATCCATATTTATCCTTTAGCTTCATTTATATATATATATATATATATATATATATATATATATATATATATATATATATATATATGTTAATATGCCCCTGTGGATTACTGTATGTTACTTAAGGCACACCATTCATCCTCTGCGTGCTAGGATTTTAGAACATATCAGAAATATAACGATAGGTTCGGATTCACACAGTGCATCATCCCACTTCAAAAATTGTCATAATTAAGTTCCACTGGTTTAATTTATGAAGGAATAGACATAGTGCAACAAAACTGGAGGGTTGGAAGTATAATTAAAACCATCTCACAGCAAGAATCCTTTTTGATTAATAAAATACGCACTTTACAACCTTTCGGTCTTAATATTTATATAGATTTACATTCCTTTCTCATTTAGTTCAAATGTATTCACTATTCCCTACTTCTTTTCTCTGTTCTCTTAATTTTTCTACTGGTATCTAATTAATGTGTTTAATTTATTACAGTTCAAATTTATATGAAACCTTTTTTACCTTTCCATGTAAATTTAATTAGTGAAAACATATTTTGCAGATGTATAACTGATAATTAAAAGAAAATCATCATAAAATCCATCATATTGATTTTTCACATAATTTATATTTTGAGTGTTTAAAATAGTGAAACACTCAATAACAAACACATGTTTAAGATTTTAAGAAATGTATCTGTGACTAATATATGTTTGTCTCTTGTAGAACATCATACAATTTGTATAGTGCGCATGTTGATACTGGATTTGTGGTTATATTTTGTTAATTGAATTGCAATTGTAACACATTGTTATTGGTAATTGTGACATGACGGCACATATTGACACTAGATCACCACATTTCCCGTAGTCTGGGTGAATGATGAAACCCTGAGGAAGCTCACATGCTGAGTGAAACGCGTAGGTTGATCCTAAACGAGCTGATTGGATTTTCGAGAGGTGACCGCCTCTTTTTCCTGCATCCCTGCATCAACACAAGAGCGCTACTTACCTTACTTCCCTCCTGTGACTTCATTTACCCGGAAACTCAGCTGCACACCCAGACAGGAGGATGAATGAGTTGGTGACTGCTGGAGCAGAAACCGCAGCAGCCGGTCGTTAGACACTGGATAGTCTATATGCCTTTTACTTTTTTTGGGAGCAAGTGAGTGTACAGTATTTCCACTGCTCTTATATTTATATGGGTGACAGATAGGCCTTTTTGGAACTTTGGATTCATTTCCGGATTGGCTATATTGCGGCTTTCATGTATTAGGAGGCAAAGCCGACAGATTTCCTGCTGCTACTGCTGAGGAGCGGACATCGATGAGATTATAGCGAGCACTTTTTATGTACTTGTATTACACTGATATTGCTTATCATCTCCGTTTTTCCCTCTGGACTTACTTTTGTGATTACATATCACATTACCATCTGCCTGATCTCCCCTCATTGAGTTAGTCCCTAGCTCATTGTGTCTGTCTAACAGGTTTTCCTCCTCCATTGAGTATCAGCTTGTGATGGGTTATTTTTGTTTTTTTATACGCATTATTGTTTTTGTCTAATCTATTTTTGTGTTTTTATATTTATCTCATATTGTTTATCTTAATAGGGGCATTTATTATCTGGTATAATAAATTGTTTAAATATCTTTATGATATGGTTATTTGCGCTCTTATTTCTTTTGAGATATATATATATATATAGTAACCCTGTCTTCCCAGGAGAGAAGGCACAAAAGCAGCAACACTCAGATATAGCAAATCAACATGTATTAGAAAGTGACAAACAGTGCTGCTTTTGTGCCTTCTCTCCTGGGAAGGCAGGGTTACTATATTGCATTCTATGGAGCATGCACCTTGACATAATATTTTTCACTTTGTGTGCTGGCTGTTGCTTTTTGTTATTTATATATACTGTATTTCTATTTATATATATATCCCCTTCAAATTCCAAAAAGGCCTATCTGTCACCCATATAAATATCCGGAGCCTGCTGCCCAAACTGGATGAACAAAGGGCATGGTGCCTTATGGATAAACCCAAAGCCATAGTAGAAACATGGATAACCCCTAAAACAACCAATGCAAATATTGCCAGTCAGGGATACTCCATTTCTAGGAGAGATTGGTCAAAGAGAGGAGGAAGGGTGTTATTTTACAGAATATTGCAGACCTTAAAATTTACACGGTTAAATTCCCCCCCAAGCCCACCCTCTTTTGAAATACTAGTTGGCAAAATCTACCTTCCCCTTTTCTAAGCCCATTTTGGTTGCTGACATCTACCACTCCCAAAAGCCCCTCTACAGTCCCTGACTGATATCACCCAGTTTCTTAGCTCCATTTTCTCTCAGAATGAGAAGAGTGAGCTGTTAGTTCTTGGGGATTTCAACTTCAATTGGCTCGAGTCTAATAACCACAAAATGCAGATACAACTCAAGTCACTTAACCTAACGCAACTCATTTTCCAACCCACAAGGACAAACCTGAAATCTCACAACCATTCCTTGCTAGACAGGTTTCTCTCCTCAAATCCCAGCAGAATCCAATCCTCTGACATCCTTCCGGATATTTTCAGTGACCATGCAATAGTGTAATGTGTAAGGAAAATTAAACCACCCCAATCAAGCCCTAAGGCTGCGTCCCCGCTAGTGCTAAGCACGCTGAGTGGGCGGCACTTGCCATTTTAAGTTACATATATCTATATGTAAGTCCCTGCTCATGTGGCGCGTGCACTCAAACACGTTCACCCGCGCACGGCACTTTCATAAACAAAGAAACCTGACTTCTCCGAGCGCTCAGCTGGCCCACAATGCCACCCCCCACACCTCCGCGTCCGCTTGCGTAAATCCCAGGACACCCGGCACTTATGCTCTCCAAGCATGAGCGCGCTCAGTGCCAGCGAGGACTCAGCCTAAAGTTCTCCTCAGTAGAACATTTAGAAACTTTAACCCAAACAGTTTCTGGCTGACTTTACCAACTGCCCTTAGTACAGAATCGACTTCATTCCCGAACTTGATTCTGCGTTCGACTATTTCTAATCTGAGATCTTAAAACTTTGCGATACCCATGCTTCACTACACAGAATAAGAGTACAGGGGGCCCACCTACCATGAGTTACAACTAACCTTATAGCACTCTACCAGTTCAAGGATGCCTTGTGTAAAAGCTTCAAAGTAACTGGCACTACCAAGGATCTCAATCACTACAGATGCCAGCGGAACATGTGCACAAGGCAAACAAGACTCTGACAATCTTTGTCAGAATACATCAAACCCAGCTAACTTCTGGAAGGTTATCAACAATATATTCAAGCATTCTAGCTGCAAGGGAGCAGTATGATATCATAGGCATTACTGAAACATGGTGGGATGAAACTCATGACTGGACAGTTAATTTAGAGGGTTATTCTCTTTTTCGGAAGGATCGAACAAATAGATGGGGAGGTGGAGTATGTTTATATGTTAAACCGGATCTTAAACCTATTATAAGGGATGATGTCTATGAAGGGAATGATGAAAATGCAGAGACTTTGTGGATAGAAATTAGCAGTGGAGGTAAAAGTATAAAGAAAATGTTTGTGGGAATATGCTATAAACCACCAAATATCAGTGAGATTGAGGAAGCTAAAATACTTTTGCAAATGGAGAAGGCATCAAAACTGGGTCATGTTTGCATAATGGGGGATTTTAATTATCCAGACATAGACTGGGGCAATGAGATTAGAGTTACAACAAAAGGAAACAGTTTTTTGGGGGTGCTTAAAGACAATTATTTGACAAAAATTATTGAGGAACCAACCAGGAGAGGGGCAGTTCTGGATTTGGTCATATCAAACAATGTAGAATTAATAACAAATATTCAAGTCCTTTAACATCTGGTTAACAGTGATCATAACATGGTCTCATTTGAAATAAATTATCAAAAAAACAGATTACTTGGGTTCAACAAAACCTTAAACTTTAGAAAGGCAGATTTTAATAAACTGAGGTCTAATCTACAAGTAATACACTGAGATGATGTTTTTGCAGGGAAAAATGTAGAAGATAAATGGGCAGTCTTTAAAACATTGTTAGAAAAGCACACTTATCAGTGTATACCCTTGGGTAATAAGTATTAAAGAAATAAGTCAAAACCAATGTGGCTAAATAAACAGGTAGGGGAGGAAATGGACAAGAAGAGCAAGGCGTTTAGATTCTTTAAGTCAGAAGGGACGGAGACATCGTATCAGAATTATAAGGAATGTAACAAAAATTGCAAAAGGGCAATCAAATTAGCAAAAATGGATTATGAAAAAAGGATTGCAATAGAAAGTAAGGTCAACCCTAAAAAGTTCTTTAAGTACCTTAATAACAAAAAAATGAGAAAAGAAAATATAGGACCCTTTCAGTGTGAGATGGGTAGGCAGATTATTGGAGATAAGGAAAAAGCAGAGGTATTAAACAAATTCTTTGCCTCTGTGTTTACCAGGGAAGAATCAAGTTCAATGGTAGTGCCACAGGAGGAAGCCACAACCTCCATATTAATGAACAATTCGTTAACTGAGGAAGAAGTTCATAAGCGACTTGAAAATTTTAAGTAAATAAGGCACCTGGCCCCGATGGCATACATCCAAGAGTTCTCAAGGAGTTAAGCTCAGTAATAGCCAAACCATTATATTTAATATTCAAGGACTCAATTTCCACAGGCTCAGTACCACAAGCTTGGCGTAAAGCAGATGTGGTGCCTATATTTAAAAAGGGAGCTAGGTCACAACCGGGAAATTACAGACATGTAAGGCTGACTTCAATAGTGGGGAAACTACTTGAAGGTTTAATATGGGATAATATTCAGGAATACCTAATGGAAAATAAAATTATTAGTAATAGTCAGCATGGATTTATGAAGGATAGATCATGCCAAACTAACCTTATTTGTTTCTTTGAGGAGGTAATTAGGAATTTAGACCAGGGTAATGCAGTTGATTTTGCAAAGGCTCTTGATACGGTTTCACACAAGAGGTTGGTGTACAAAATAAAGAAAATTGGACTAATAATATATGTACCTGGATTGAAAACTGGTTAAAGGACAGACAACAGAGGGTTGTCATAAATGGAACTTTTTCAGGTTGGGATAAAGTCGTGAGTGGAGTACCTCAGGTACCGGTACTGGGACCCCTGCTTTTTAACTTGTTTATTAATGACCTTGAGGTTGGGATCGAGAGCAAAGTCTCCATCTTTGCTGATGATACTAAATTGTGTAAGGTAATAGAATCAGAAACAGGATGTAATTTCTCTTCAGAAGGACTTGGAGAGACTGGAAATGTGGGCAGGTAAATGGCAGATGAGGTTTAACACAGATAAATGTAAGGTTATGCATTTGGGATGCAAGAATAAAAAGGCGACTTACAAATTAAATGGAGATATATTTGGGGAATCCTTGATGGAGAAGGATTTAGGAGTGCTTGTAGACAGCAGGCTTAGCAATAGTGCCCAAAGTCATGCAGTAGCTGCAAACAAGATCTTATCTTGCATCAAACGGGCAATGGATGAAAGGGAAGTAAACATAATTATGCCCCTTTACAAAGCATTAGTAAGACCACACCTTGAATATGGAGTACAATTTTGGGCACCAATCCTGAGAAAAGACATTATGGAACTAGAGAGAGTGCAGAGAAGAGCCACCAAATTAATAAAGGGGATGGACAATCTAACTTATGAGGAGAGGCTAGCTAAATTAGATTTATTTACATTAGAAAAGAGGTGTCTAAGAGGGGATATGATAACTATATACAAATATATTCGGGGACAGTACAAGGAGCTTTCAAAATAACTGTTCATCCCACGGGCAGTACAATGGACTCGGGGCCATCCCTTAAGGTTGGAGGAAAGGAGATTTCACCAGCAACAAAGGAAAGTGTTCTTTACAGTAAGGGCAGTTAAAATGTGGAATTCATTACCCATGGAGACTGTGATGGCAGATACAATAGATGTGTTCAAAAAAAGGTTTAAAACCAGAGACATAACATAAAACACAGACAAAGCTCAGTGCACATCCAGAAAAACTTATATACGGTACAGTGCCTAAATATACATGTATAAATAACTAATAAATAAAATGGTCTTTTAGTTTAACATTTTGGCCAAATTGTTGTAAGCCCTTGAGCCAAACTTCACGGCAGACCACGTTCAAGGGTCCCTACACTAATATAAATTCTTAATAACCTGTGCATTGCCAGGAAGAATGATTTATAATAAATCTGTCAATATGAGTTGCAAAAGTTCTAAGTCTGATTGAAGCTTTTATTAACCTGTACATTACCAGGAAAAGCACTCTGTAATAGATTTGTCACAATCACATTGCATGCAGGCAGGTTCCCCTGATAGTTGGAGATGCCATGGAGTGAGCTTTTAACCATTTAAATGTGGGAGGGAGTGAGCTTCAATTGGATAGGAGGTTGCCACCCTCCAAAACAGCCAAGACTAGCTGCACAAGAATTATAAAACATACAGAACACCTACAAGCTCAAATTGAACCCCCAAAATACCCACAACATATATATAAGCATATAAGTTTCACAGAGGAGTGCTACTGAGCATGGCAATTTATATTTAAAACCAGAGACATAACATAATTAATTCTTGTGCAGCTAGTCTTGGCTGTTTTGAAAGCTCGCACAAATAAAAGCATTTCGTTAGCCACAGAACGGTATCATCTATTTATTTTTTGATTATATATATATATATATAATCACCACATTTATTAAGGTCATGTGGGTAAAAAAAGTGACTAAAACCCTCCACAGGTCATTTCCCAGAATCCCTTGCAGTAGTGGAAGGGCTGTGTGCTGGGTGATAATGATGAAAGACAGGGTTGCAGACATGCAAATGAATATACAGGAATATTTACAGCTGATATATATATATATATATATATATATATATATATATATATATATATATATATATATATATATATATATATATATAGTAATGTATCAAAGTCTCCTGGATACAAAACTGGGGTGAAATACTGTACTGAACCATATTTATTAAAGCAGAGCATCCCCTTTTACCTTTTGGGACCATATTATATTATAAATATTGTGCTTTTTTTTGCTCAAGTTTCTTAGCTGGAAAGCTTTGGTACACAATCACCTCAATTTATAAAAAAAAAATCATATTATGCAGATTGTTTTATAATTGAAAATAATAAATATTCATAGTCTACAATATTATAGCAAGGACAAATATTTAATGGTATAAAATAAAGAACATGCTTTATATTGCTACTGAATAATATGATTTACTAGTGATGTTTTTTTATTTTAATTAGAAAATGTCTAGTCCCAATTTAATAGTGAATAAATAACTTTGAATCAGACTTTTATTATGGAAGACTCTTCCCTTAGAAATGTCTGTAAACGAACGTTGCATGAATTTTCATTCAAAATCCATTTAGTCTAAGCTTAGCAGATTCAATTCCCTTTATCTTTTAATACCACTAAGTCTTATCAACATACATTAAAGGGCCTGTTATTGAAAACTTTCACATTTTTTTGTAGCTAAACAGGCCAACAGTTTCTAGGTTCTTTGGGGATCAATGATCAAAATCTCCAAGGCCCTTATTTTGTAAGGTGTGATAGCGCAAATGATGTTCTATCGCATTGACTTTAATAGGGCTTTAACCTTATAACCTTGTAACCCTGTGCTATCCGGCCTTCCTGCCTCTCACCTGTCTCCCCTACAATCTATCCTTAACACTGCTGCCAGAATCACTCTACTCTTTCCTAAATCTGTCTCCCCTGCTGAAATCCCTCTCCTGGCTTCCTATCAAATCCTGTATCACAAACACAATTCTTCTCCTCACTTTTAAGGCTTTACACTCTTCTGTCCCTCATTACATGTCAGCCCTAATTTCTCGCTATACACCATCCTGACTCAAGGATGTGTTCTCTCTACCCCTTCTGTATCTAAAGCCCTCTCTCACCATAAACCTTTCTCACTCACTGCCCCACACCTCTGGAATGCCCTCCCCTCAATAACCTATTAGCACCCTCTCTATCCACCTCTAAGACTTATCTTAAAACACACCATCTTAATGAAGCATATGGGTGGTGGATACTATACACTTTATACATCAACTTTGCCCTTTTGCAGACGCTCCTACCAGAACTCCTTCCAACTGTCTTTGTACATTCGTCCTACTTACCACGTAGATTGTAAGCTCTTTGGGGCAGGGACCACTTTTCTTAATGGTACTTGTTGTCTGAAGCACTTTTTCTCATTATATGTTTGTTGTATTATTTGTTACTTTATATTATTATTATTATTATGTCACGTAATGGTGCTATATAAATAAAGATATTCATTCAGTACATACATACATCTGCACTTATCACACCTTATGGAATAAGCCTCAAAAGCTGCACAACTGGTGCAAAAACACTGCGTCTGATTTATCAATCAACAAAATCAATGTGTAAATGAAAATTACACATTTTCTTTAATTAATCTTGTAGGCTTTCTATGATCTAATTTTGCACCCATGAGACTTTGATACATGACCTCCTTTGTGAATTTACAGAACTATTATCACATTAATATCTCCTTGGTATGTCTATCTGAGTTGAATTCCCTTCTATTAATTAAACCCCAATGGCAACAGAACTATTATCACATTAATATCTCCTTTGTATGTCTTTCTGAGTCGATCAGGCAAAAGCCCTCCTTAAATTTGTAATATCATGTGAATTTGTTAGAGTATTTAAGTCATTAATCCTTAGAATATTTAAGTATTAAGTCTACAGTATATTGGCTGTGATATATGACTCTGTAACATCTTAAGTGTAACATATAAAGTGCCTGTGAAGTTAAAATTGGAGTGGAGTTGGAGGTGAAGAATACAAGAGGAACTGGATTCTGCCCTTCGTCAGCAACTCTTCAACTGTGAGAACTTGGCTTTCTAAATGTTCTGACAATTTTTACACATCAATGTACTAATTTTCTAAGCTGCTGTTTATACTGTACTTCAGTGCTAGACTGCCCTATCATACCTGATTTATACACCTGCTCTTTCAACTCTTACTCCTCATATCCTTCAATAGCTAGGAACTCTCTCCTCCTACCTTTCTCTCCCTGCATCTCATTATGCTCTCCATATTGTTCTTCCTGTTTGCTGTTTCCTTATGCCTTTGTGTCATGAATCGGCGTTCTCCTCGCTTTCCACACAAAGCACTCCCTCTCCGCAGGGAGTCCCTGGACACACAAAACAATCCTGCCTTACCGGCCTCCACGGCTCCTCGCCCCTGCCGCCGTCGCGGGATCACTCCCTTCGGCGATTCCTCTGCTCAGCGCCGGGCGCGTCCACGCCCTCCTACACGCACGCCAGCCTCAGACGTTATGTGCATGCATTATCAGCTTACAGAGCACACGCCTAACAGAGCACTTTTAACCTCTGCTTCTGCAGTGAGGCGTCGCCCCCAAGCATCACACAGTTCAATGCAAAGCAATGATTACACTCAGCTGGGCTGTAACACCTCTCTCCTATCAGGGAGGACTCCTTGCAGTCCTCCAGGCCTGCCCCCTTTTCCCATTGGCCTGCCCAGCTTTATTATGCCTGTGCTTCCCATCACACGTCGCTCGACATAGTTCTGTATGGAAGCATTTGACTATTCTCTCAGTGACTCCTCAGGTATTGACGCGGATTGGACGACTACCCCTCTGGCTCTCGACTTTGGCTCTACTTGGACTTCGTGACTTCTGGCATCCCTGACCTTGGCAACGGCAATAACCACTCCTTCTCTACTACCGGTACCGGCAAGTATTGTCTTCACTACTATACCTGGCCTGGCAACAATAACACTACACTCCGGACACGCTCCCTTTGCTGCGGGTGCGTGTATCCCTACGTCCCACCTCAGCACAGGGGATGGGTCTGGTCTGCGGGCAGCACCGGCGTAACATTATGTCGAGCCCACAAGACGCAGACCAGACCGAACTACAGCAGTTTCTCTCTAATCTGCTTCAGCAAAACCAGGCCATGGTGGATCAAATTGTGGCACTTATACGCCAGGTCGCAGTACTCTCAGACAGGGTACCGACCGCAACCCCGCCAGATGTAAGCCCCCACTCCGCAAGCGCAGTTAGCAACTCAGATGTAAGGATTCCTCCTCCCAAGCCTTATGCAGGTGAACCGCAAGATTGTAGGGGTTTCCTAAACCAGTGTGAGGTGCAGTTTCAAATGGCCCCCCATCTCTACAATACTGATCGCAAGAAGGTAGCCTACATTTATAACCTCCTCACTGGCAGCGCTCTGGCTTGGGCTTCCCCGGTTTGGGAGCGACGTTCTGACCTTACCCAAGATTACCCAGCATTTAAGGCCGAGTTTCAACGGGTATTCGATTCCCCCGCTCGTCGGGAGATGGCATCTGTTTCTCTCCTCCAGATCACGCAGGGACGGCGAACGGTGACACAGTATGCTGTGGAATTCCGGACTCTAGCAGCCGAGACTAACTGGGGACAAGAGGCTCTTGTCTCCGTATTCTGGCAAGGCCTGGCAGATCCCATCAAGGACGAACTCTCTCGCCAATCCAGGCCGGATCAACTGGAGGTCCTGATTGATTTGGCCGACCGAGTGGATCAACGCATCCAGGTACGCCGCTCAGAGCGTCAGCGCGCTCGCTTCCATAACTTTCAAGTTCCGTTCTCCAGTACTCTCAGCAGAACTCCTGCTCCCTCAAGTGCTACCACACCTCTTCGTCCTGTACTGGAGTTGCCAGAGCCAATGCAATTGGGGGTACAACGCATCCGCACACTGATACGGCAGTTCCGCCACGCCGGGGGATTGTGTTTCTACTGCGGATCCATGGAACATCGGGTTCGGGAGCGTCCATTGTGTCCGGGAAACGGGAACACCCAGTGAGTACAGAGGGGCTCTCTCTGGGTGTAATGTCTCCACGTCCCCTTCTTAAAGGTGAACTCCCTAAGAAACTTAAATTTCCAGTCTTCCTTTCAGGCGATAAGTTCAAGACTTCTACCGCCGCTTTCATTGACTCAGGAGCTGGAGGAAACTTCGTGGATCTAGAATTCGCCAGGGTTAACCGCATACCACTAGTGAGGAAGGAGGTTCCCATCTCACTCGTCGGTATCGATGGACGTCCTCTTACCCCAGCCCACATCTCCTTAGAGACGGCTCCCTTGCTTCTGTCTTCACATCTACACAAGGAGACCTTAGTTCTCGATGCCATTCATGCTCCTGGGATACCCATCACCCTTGGTCTTCCTTGGCTACAGCTTAACAATCCTCTCATTGACTGGACTTCCTCCGCTCCCATTTCCTGGAGGCCGAGGTCAGACGAGACTCATCAACTGCTGGCTAATACCTCTGTTCCCGAAGTTATTCTACCTTCCGTTTACCATCAATTCCGGGACGTTTTCAATAAGGTACAGTCAGACCTCTTGCCGCCACACAGGACTTACGATTGTCCAATCGATCTAGTTCCTGGTTACTCCCTACCCAAGTCCAAGACCTACCCCTTCTCGTTACCAGAATCTCACGCTATGGATGAATATATCCAGGAGAATCTCAAGAAAGGCTTTATTCGTCACTCCAATTCCCCAGCAGGGGCTGGGTTTTTCTTCGTCAAGAAAAAGGATGGGTCGTTGAGACCTTGCATCGACTACAGAGGTTTAAACCACATCACTATTAAAAATCGTTACCCCCTTCCCCTTATTACCGAACTGTTCGATAAATTACAGGGCGCCAAGATTTTTTCCAAGTTGGATCTACGTGGTGCCTATAACCTGGTGCTCATCAGGAAGGGGGATGAATGGAAGACGGCCTTCAACACGCGTAGTGGACACTACGAATATCTGGTAATGCCTTTCGGCTTATGTAATGCTCCCGCTGTCTTCCAGGATTTCATTAACGACGTCTTTCATAAGGTACTCAATATTTTTGTTATTGTATACTTGGATGATATCCTGATTTTTTCCAAAGATCTCCAGGACCATAAACGTCACACCTCCTACGTCCTTTCCCGTCTCCGTGAACACCATTTGTACGCCAAACTGGAGAAGTACACCTTTCATACGACCTCTACTCCGTTCCTGGGGTATATCATTTCCGATGAGGGGTTTATGATGGACTCCGGTAAACTTCAAGCGGTTACTGAATGGCCAAGACCCAATTCTCTCAAAGCCATACAACGTTTTTTAAGCTTCGCTAATTATTATCGTAAGTTTATACAGAGTTTTTCCACCATTGTGGCACCCCTTACTGCGCTCACCAAAAAAGGAGCTGATCCTTCTGCTTGGTCATCCGAGGCCATCTCCGCCTTCAAGACACTCAAGAAAGCCTTTATATCCACACCTATTCTCCGTCATCCCGACATTGAACTTCCCTTCGTCCTGGAGGTCGACGCTTCTGATTGCGGCGCTGGTGCCGTTCTGTCTCAGAGACCCACGTCCCAAGATAAGTTACATCCCTTTGCATATTTTTCCAAGAAATTCTCGTCTGCCGAGAGGAACTATGACGTGGGTAACAGGGAACTTCTGGCCGTGAAGATGGCTCTTCAAGAGTGGATACACCTGCTGGAGGGGTCGAAAGAGCCGTTTACTATTCTCACGGACCACAAGAACCTTCTTTACATAGAGAACGCTCGACGCCTTGGTCCACGACAGGCTCGTTGGGCTCTTTTTTTTTCTCGATTCAATTTTCACCTGTCCTATATCCCCGGGACCAAGAACGTAAAGGCAGACGCACTCTCCCGAATACATTCTTCTGAAGAGAGGCCAGAGGAATCGTTGGAGACTATCCTTCCACATAAGAGGATTCTCGCCACGTCTACTTTCAAGAATCTTGACAAGATTTTGCACTCCCAGAGACGCATTCCCAAGGACTTGGTCGTTCCCGACAACAAACTCTTTGTACCATCCAAATTTGTTCCAGAGGTCCTGTCTTGGGGTCACTCCTCTAAATCTGCAAGTCATCCAGGTTTTAAGAAGACTACTGATCTCATTCTTCGGAATTTCTGTTGGCCAAGGATGTCTCAAGATATTCTGGAGTTTACCCGCGCATGCCCCACGTGCGCTCAAAGCAAGACTCTCCGTCAAAAGCCTCAGGGTTTTCTGTTACCCCTTCCAGTTCCCGACCGCCCCTGGTCCCACATTTCTATGGACTTCATCGTGGAGTTGCTCAGGTCCAAAGGAATGAACACTATCTTGGTGGTCGTGGACAGGTTCTTGAAGATGTCCCATTTCATTCCGCATTAAGGATTACCCACCTCCCCCGCCCTTGCTGATATCTTTACGGAGCAGATTTTCCGGATTCATGGGATCCCTTCGTCCATTGTTTCTGACAGAGGTTCTCAGTTCGTATCCAAATTTTGGAGAGCTTTCACGAAGAGATTGGGCATCTCTTCTTCCTTCTCTTTCGCCTATCATCCTTAGTCCAATGGACAAACGGAGAGAATCAATCAATCCCTGGAGAAGTACCTGAGATGTTTTATATCCGATTTCCAGGATGATTGGGCTCAACTCCTCTCTTGGGCAGAATATGCCGTCAATTCTGCAAAAAACGAGTCTACCCGGGAGTCTCCCTTCTTTATAAATTATGGGTTCCACCCTCCCTGTCTTCCCATCCCCAACATTCCTTCTGGAGTACCAGCCGTAGATGAACGCATTTCTTCCCTCCAAACCACATGGTCCAGGATTCAGTCTACCCTTCTCAACTCCTCCCGCAGATCGAAACTACAGGCCGATCATCGTCGTCATTCGGTGCCCAGTTACAAACCAGGGGATTTGGTATGGCTCTCCTCTAAGAATATCCACCTCAAGGTACCATCTCCTAAACTGGCACCTAAGTTCCTGGGACCCTTCCCTATTTGTGAACAAATCAATCCTGTGGCATTCCGGCTCCAACTACCACCCAGTATGAAGATTCCCAATGTCTTCCATGTGTCCCTCTTAAAACCATTTATCTCCAGTCAATTCTTTCCGGATCAGACTCGTAAACCGGATCCCATTACTGTACAAAATAACGAGGAATACAAAGTTCACTCTCTTTTGGATTCTCGCCTATCCAGGGGTCAGCTTCAGTTCTTGGTGCAGTGGAAGGGCTTTGGCCCTGAAGAGAGATCCTGGGTACCTTCAAAGGACATTCATGCCCCGGCCCTTCTTAAGTCCTTCAGGAAAAAGTTTCCAGAGAAACTGTTCTTGGACCGTCCTGAGGCCGTTCCTGAAGAGGGGGGTACTGTCAGGAATCGGCGTTCTCCTCGCTTTCCACACAAAGCACTTCCTCTCCGCAGGGAGTCCCTGGACACACAAAACAATCCTGCCTTACCGGCCTCCACGGCTCCTCGCCCCTGCCGCCGTCGCGGGATCACTCCCCTCGGCGATTCCTCTGCTCAGCGCCGGGCGCGTCCACGCCCTCCTACACGCACGCAAGCCTCAGACGTTATGTGCATGCATTCTCAGCTTACAGAGCACACGCCTAACAGAGCACTTTTAACCTCTGCTTCTGCAGTGAGGCGTCGCCCCCAAGCATCACACAGTTCAATGCAAAGCAATGATTACACTCAGCTGGGCTGTAACACCTCTATCCTATCAGGGAGGACTCCTTGCAGTCCTCCAGGCCTGCCCCCTTTTCCCATTGGCCTGCCCAGCTTTATTATGCCTGTGCTTCCCATCACTCGTCGCTCGACATAGTTCTGTATGGAAGCATTTGACTATTCTCTCAGTGACTCCTCAGGTATTGACGCGGATTGGACGACTACCCCCTCTGGCTCTCGACTTTGGCTCTACTTGGACTTCGTGACTTCTGGCATCCCTGACCTTGGCAATGGCAATGGCAAGTATTGTCTTCACTACTATACCTGGCCTGGCAACAATAACACCACACTCCGGACACGCTCCCTTTGCTGCGGGTGCGTGTATCCCTACGTCCCACCTCAGCACAGGGGACGGGTCTGGTCTGCGGGCAGCACCGGCGTAACACTTTGTAACCTATTCTATTCTATCTAACTTCCTCACTCTCCTCCTTATATCCTCATTTCTTCATATCTCCTCCCCTCCACCTATGCTTGTGCCCATACACTGCACTGCTATTTACACACCTCTTTCCCAACAACTTCTACACCTTTCAATAAAAAGCACCTCCACAAAATCCTCTTCTCACCTCCTTTCACTCTCTCTACTATTCCTTATTGCTGCTGGGGATATCTCTTCTAATCCTGGTCCCAGCCATATACACACCTGCTCTTGCCTACGCCTCCCTGCCTCCTCCTCCCTCCCTGCTAATAATGTCAACCCATCTAAGTTAATACCGACAAACCTGAAAACTCACCTCTTAAATTAAGTATCCCAATAGCCTAGCCTCATAGCTACTGCCTCACACATACAGTCGCTTTTACCAACCATTAAAAAAAGAGAGGGATACCGGCGCCTAATGAGTCCAATTAGGTGGAGTCCTGGATGTCCAGTAGAGATAATTCAAGTCCCAGGGTAATCAGCAATCTCTAAATCTTGAGATGGCCTGATGGGACTTCATTCATGGGGTATTGGACATGAAACGAAAGAAAGAGATATTTAGTGCAACACAGCTATGATAATTCATACAGACATGAACTCACAGGACATACTAACAACACTAACAAGACTAACAAACACAGAAGCAAAGCTGAAATAAAAGGTAAGTTTAATATAACTAGATTATATAAAATGCTGGACAATGTCTGGAACACCAATCCGGTTGGGTGAAACCTGAGTGGCACTCACAGGACGGCAGAAGGTAAATGGCAATGAGACTGTTGAGATCTTATTTTCACGTGGTGAGAGTTCACAGGGAGCCTGGAACGCCGTGTATTCCTCCGTGTGTCCTTATCAGGAACCGGAAGTGACGTCTCGGAATGGCTCGTAGACCGGAACCGGTAGTGACGTCACCGAACGATGCGTCACAGCCTGGCAGCTCTTCCAACGGAGTTAGAAAGGAAACGGCGACATTGTCCAGCATTTTATATAATCTAGTTATATTAAACTTACCTTTTATTTCAGCTTTGCTTCTGTGTTTGTTAGTCTTGTTAGTGTTGTTAGTATGTCCTGTGAGTTCATGTCTGTATGAATTATCATAGCTGTGTTGCACTACATATCTCTTTCTTTCGTTTCATGTCCAATACCCCATGAATGAAGTCCCATCAGGCCATCTCAAGATTTAGAGATTGCTGATTACCCTGGGACATCCAGGACTCCACCTAATTGGACTCATTAGGCGCCGGTATCCCTCTTTTTTTCATGCTTCTGTTCTGATTGTACCATCAGATTACCTCCAGGCTGCCTAGCTTACCACTAGGGTTCACCCTCATATTAGGGTTTATTGTGTTACTTCCATTAGCGCTATTCTACATCACCTTTTTCTGTTGTATCTTACCAACCATTGTTATCCAGCACTGCCATCTTATGCACTTTTTCCCTCAACTGATGTCTCTGTAAGTCTCCCATCATACCACTTAGATTGTAAGCTCTTCAGGGCAAAAACAAATAATTAAATGTAATTTTTTTTAAACTATTATACTATATCTCATTTATTTAATTTTTGTACAGTATGTATAATATAATAACATGTTCATATAAACCACATACAACAGAGTTTTACATACAGTACATCTTAACAACATATTAACACTTGACATGTAAATCAATTTATTTCTATTACAGTATAAAGGTACTGTGATATAAATACATTGAATGATATGTACATTTTACATATTTATGTAATATTTTACACATACTGTATGTGAAAACATCATACACTGGCGACACACTTTATTCGAGCTTGGCTAGTCCCACGAATTCGGGTATACCCGGGTGTATTGAGGTTTGTGACTGTTTTCTGCCCGAGTGCATTGAGTTATTTTCCAGCAGGGATTGAAGCATTTTATTCCCGCTGGCTGCAATACTGCATAGTATAGATATATATACTGCATTACAATTCATGAATTTATGCCATCTGGTAGACACGCGAAGCATTGCAGCCTATTAAATCCTAATCATTATCATTTAACAGATCAGCCGCCCGTCAGCCAGGCATGAACCCAGGCTGGGAAGGCAAATGCAACGGGGCTTGTCAGAGGTGAGGAGCGGCGCATTCCAGGTATCTGCCAGGTACATACCGGGTATTTGCTCGAATAAAGTGTGTCGGTGCAGTAAATACCATAACCTTACGAAGCGTTACGAAAGCCCTGGACTTGCAAGGAAGGAACGGCATGACTTAAGGCCGATGGGCCCCTCCCCTAAGAAGCTACGATGTCAGGCCAGGCGCAGGGGTTAAGTAAGGGGAATAGAGAAAGGGGAGGGATCCTAGGGCAATCTGTGGCCATGACTGCATGAACCAAACAATTTATTGTCTCCAGGGGGCTCGAGTTAGGCACATTGCGGATTGGATAGACAGATTAGTGGGAGGGGCTGGAACTGACCCGCAGTCTTGGAACACGTTGAAAAACATATGAAAAAGTTAGAGAAATATGGAGGGTCCTAAAAAATGATTTCAGGCATCTAGATCGCAAGCTTAAGGCAAGGACCTCCGGGTTAGTTTTTTCTGAAATACAACCAGTGTCATGCGCTACACCAGGGTGACAGTGAGAGATTAAGGAGGTTAATGCATGGCTAAGAAAGTGGTGTAGAAAGCAGAGGTTGGGTTCTTTAGAGCACTTCGACACCTTTTCAGAGAGGTGCTACCTTTATGGTAGGGACAATTGAACCTTAATGAAGAGGGATCTTCTGTTCTAGGGGGAAGAATGTTAAAAAGGTTGGAGGAGATTTTAAGCTAGGATGGAGGGTGGAAGTTCAAGAAACAGATGACAAACTAGATAGAATAGATACAGTAGGGATGGGTAAATAGGTTTTAAATACAGATAATACTAGAAAGTTCTAAAGACTATATCCAATTGGAGTAGGCAGAGTAGAAGGCAGGAGCAGAAAAGATAATAGTACAGACTGAAAAAAAATCTTTCAATTAATGCTTGCTAATGCAAGAATTCCAGTGATAAGGTGTGCAGCGCACAGCAAAGATGAAAGAGCAGGTCTTGCAATAATATCCTTTATTTTTCAAACATCTGGTTGTGGGACAGCAGCAAACTTCAACGCGTTTCGTTCAAAAGAACTTTTTCAAGAAGTGCTGTTACAGTAAAAGGGTCAGTTTAAATACAGCTGTTCGCCCCGTTTTCGCGCCAAAACTGACGTCATGATGCGTCATTGAACCAATAGATTTCATCTGGCCGCGCATGCGCGGCGCGCCAGAGTGTCCCTGAATCCCCAGCAAGCCTCAGCCGAGCTCAATCAGAATCGGCATGCCTCTATGTGCAGCCTCTGCTGAGAGCACGCCTCTGATGGCTCTGTAGGATCCTCCACACTCCCCGTTTTCCGCGCATGCGCAATAAGGCCACCGAGTCCCCCAGCCTAGGACATAGATGACAGTCCACAGCCTGCCAGGGGAGACACATAAAGTTATTTGTACTATGTGGAAGATGTTATACCACTGGAGGCACTGAAAAAGCTGGGCAAACAGCTCACAAACCACCACATACATTACAAAGCCAAAGTGCAACTATACATAGATCAAAAGTGATGTACAAAATATTCTATAGACTACTAAACTTAAACATATATAACTAAGGTCAAGAATGTACATATTTATTTACACAGTGCAAATTTAAAACGAATCAACATATATGAAAATATGTATACTTATATAAACTAAACATAAATATATATGTGGGTTTAAACAACTTAGTATAACAAATGACTTTATTGATTAAAAATTATGATTTAAAAAAAAATATATATATAATAAAGATATATATATAAAGCAATTAAAACAAATTAAAAAATGTTTTTATCTTATACACATATTTGAAGAACAGCAGATTGCTTGCTCATATTAATGGAATGGAGATTATTTTATCTGTAACATTTATAGGATTAATACATCATTATGGAGTAGTGTATTATTATTGTGGATATTGGTCCATATACATAAAAGGTTGTTCTAATGGACAATCTTGTTGTACTGTGGTCAGATCAATGAGAGCAAAAGGACATTTGATACAATATGCATAATTCAAGAAAACGCAGAATATATTCATTAAGCAAATGCGAATATATTTACACAAAATGTAACAGGATAATGTCATGAGGATAATTTAATTAATTTAAATTGGGTATAGACTACTAGGAATGGGGTAGAATGATCAAGGGGTTATCCCAGTCATGTACATGATTGATCTATATAATGGGGTTAATTGGAACATAACTTTATTGAATATATTTATTTCAAAAAATGGTTGATATTCCATTCTATATTCATCCCCTCTGGGTACCTGGTGTTTAGTGTGAATATCCAGTAGGATTCTCTACAGTCTAATGTTTTAACAGTATTTCCCCCTCTTTCTTTTTGTATTATCCTTTCGATACCAACAAATGAGAAGTTATTTATGCCTCCCTGTGTGCATTCCGTAAAATGCTTCGACACAGGGTGATTAATGTCTTGTTTACGAATCAATCCACAGTGTTCCTGCATCCTTGTTTTTAGTGCCCTTGTGGTCCTACCGACATATCTCTTCCCACAGCCACAAGTAATAAGATACACCACAAAGGTGGTGTTGCAATTGATGAAGCTATATATAGTGTGACGTCTATGTGGACTGTGGGAGAAGATATGTCGAGCAGGCCTCATGAAGCTACACATATTACAGTGATTGCATCTGTATGATCCCTTTGTAAGGAATCGTTCTTGATCTTTCACAGGTGTAGATATCACACTAGGTGATAGAAATGTGGCTAGTGTCTTAGCTCTTCTATATACAAATTTTGGGCCTTTCTCTGTGTAGTTACGGAGTATGGGGTCCATTTTTAGCAATTCCCAATGTTTATTTACAATTTTGTTCACTTGATAACTCGATTTATTGAATTGGGAAATGAACAAAGGACAAGTCCCATCTTCCTTATTCTCTTTTTTCTTATTGTTAAGGCGAGAGCCATCCCCCACTCTGGATCCGGAGGGTAGTATAGTTTCTCGTTCAATTTCTGTGACTTCCTGTAATGTGGCTTGGAGTGTCTCCCGATCATACCCTCTTTCTATGAATCTTTTTGTCAATTCCCCAGACTGAGTAACAAAATCGCTGTGAGTTGAGCAATTCCTCCTCAGTCTGAGGTACTGACCTTTGGGTATTCCCTTTATGACAGATCTTGGGTGACAGCTGTCCGCTCTAAGAAATGTATTCCTTGAATTAGGTTTTTTATATACATCAGATTGTATAGTTTGGTGAATATCTATGTAAAAGAGAATATCCAGGTAGCTTATGTGATGTGAATGATAGTTTACAGTGAGGTGAATATCTGAAGTGTTATCATTTAAATAATGAATAAACTCTAATAATGTGTCTGTGCTCCCGTGCCAAATGAAAACAAGGTCATCAATAAAGCGTTTGTAAAAAACAATATTGTGCCTATATGTGTTTGTGCTACCATAAATGAAAGTGTTCTCCCACCACCCCATAAAAAGGTTGGCATAGGAGGGGGCAAAACTTGTCCCCATGGCCGTACCCAGAAGTTGTAAATAAAATTTGTGCTCAAAAAGAAAATAATTGTGAGTGAGTAAAAAAAGTATCGATTCCATAATAAATGTTGTTGTGAGTATAGAGCTACCTGGACATTCTATAAAGTTGCGGACAGCTGCCATACCCAGATCATGTCGTATGATCGAATATAAGGAGACCACATCCATGGTGACCCACAAATAGTCCTGATTCCATGTAATTTTTTGCAGTTTAGTCAATAGGTCCCCCGAATCCAAAATGAAAGAGGGCAATGCCCTCACAAATGGCTGTAGATATTCATTTACATATTGAGACAAACCATCTCCCAAAGATCCAATACTTGAAACTATTGGCCGACCAGGAGGGTCGACCAAAGTCTTGTGGATCTTTGGGAGATGGTGGTATATGGGAATTACGGGATGGGGATTGATAATGAAGTCTGATTCTGTTTTTGTTAATACATGCGTGGCCATGCCCAGATCTATCAGCTCAAGGAGTTCCTTCTGAAAACAGTTTGTGGGGTCACGCGGTAGTACAGAGTAGGAGGACACATCCTCAAGTTGGCGAAATGCTTCCTTGAAGTAGGCAGTCCTACTCTGCACCACCACTGCCCCCCCTTTATCTGCATTCTTGATTACTAACATAGGATTATCCTGCAGAGTTTTGATAGCAATTCTTTCTTCCTTACTAAGGTTATCATTTCCCATATGGGTGAAGGAAAACCCCTGAGCCAACAGTCTGAGATCACGTACCACCAAGTTCTCAAACATACTTAGGAATTGGCCCTTAGCAAAGGTGGGGTAAAACACTGACTTTTCTTTCAGATTGGATCCCCACTCCCCCAGTATGTGGGATTGTGTGTCATCCAATGTGTTACCCTGGATGAAGAGATCTTCCATATCCCTAAGTGCACAGTCATCCCTGAATGATTCATGAATTCCTATGGGGGGAGAGTAGAGAGGGTTAGGTACATTACAAACAGTCACATCATGTTCTTCATCTGGAGTTGTCACACTCTGAGAATCACCTCTCAAGTTAGGCTTGTGAAAGAATTTTTTTAAGGTGAGCTTACGTACAAACCTATGGACATCAACCACTGCACCGAAGAGGTCGATCTCCATGGTAGGGGCATATTTAAGCCCTTTATTCAGTAGTGAAATCTCCGAGTGTGACAACTCCATACCTGAAATGTTAATGACATTATTAGTATCTGCTAGTAATTCTTTTTCCTCTTGTTTGCTCTTTTTCCTCCCATGTCTTTTCTTCCCCCCCCTCCTTGTCCTCTTTCGTCTCTCCTGAACATTTGGTAGTTTTTTGCCTGTTGATCAGTTTGATAAGTGTCATTTTGTTTGGCAGATGTCAATTCCCCCCTAGTAGTAGAACTATCTGATGGACGTCTCTCCTCTCTGGATTGTGTAATGTTCCCACGTTGTGTATTATTAGATCTATTTTCCATATCCAAAAATGAAACTGAATGTGAAGCAGCTTCCACATCTGATAGTTCAGAATCAGCACTCTGATAATCAAAATTGCTTGTTTTCAAAATGGATTTACTGGGGGTTGATCTGCGTGGCTGGTTATTAGATGAGTCCCGCATGGTACGATCAAAAACAGGTCCTGTTCTCTGCCAATTGTATATCTGGTTTTTCTCATAATCTATCCTGTCACGGTCATATTTATTTTGTTTGCGTATCATTATCTCTCTCTCTGCATCCTCCACAGTTTTAGCTAATATCTGATCGTATTTTGAAAAGCCCTCAATGTCCTTGAATTTCCGCAGTTTTTCCTGTAGTTCTTTAATCTGTGTGTCTAATGTTGTTTTTTCCTTAATCTTGTGTTGTAGTATTAGTTCCATCAAGCCAAAGGAACAAGTGTTTAGTGTGATTATCCACTGTTCTTCAAAGGTTTTATCTGGGAAGCCAAAGGTTGGCGCTTTTTTCATTCTGAGGCCTCTAGGGATTCTTTTGGTTTTTAAGTAATTTTCTGTAGCGACAATGTCCCACCAGATACGAGTTTTATATATCAAGAGTCTTTCTAATTTTTGAAAATACATTTTTAAATCACAAATGTCATTGGTATCAGTTTCCACCACGTTATCAAAGACACGAAGGGCCTTCTTCCTTCTGCATGAATCATCCCCACAATTAAATGTGTATGCTGTAGGTAAATTAATTTCTTGTACATCCTCCATTTTGTCCATTCTTAAGTTCTCACAGCCAAATTGACATAAATGTCCATAAAAACAGTAACAGTGCACAGACCTGCTCTTGTTGTATTATATACTTGTATCCTTCAAATCAATTCATCAATTGTATTACCAGTCCATTATGCACGAGCCACCATGGGAAAGTCAATGTAGTTGTTTGTGAAAGGTGCTCTAAAGTGCTGGGACTGTGTAAATGGAAGGGAGCATACACTGGTGTGTTGAATAATAAGTGCAGTACTAAGCATTAAATGGGCATAGATTACCCTGAAGGTTGGGGTGGTTGTCCGAAGACACCCCCCCTTTCCTCATTGGGTTAGCCCCCAGTAATGTACTCACTTTATATGTCCTTCCCAGGCTCTCCCTTCCAGGCGTGCAGCTGTATGGTGTAGAAATCCAGTGATAAGGTGTGCAGCGCACAGCAAAGATGAAAGAGCAGGTCTTGCAATAATATCCTTTATTTTTCAAACATCTGGTTGTGGGACAGCAGCAAACTTCAACGCGTTTCGTTCAAAAGAACTTTTTCAAGAAGTGCTGTTACAGTAAAAGGGTCAGTTTAAATACAGCTGTTCGCCCCGTTTTCGCGCCAAAACTGACGTCATGATGCGTCATTGAACATTCTTGACCTTAGTTATATATGTTTAAGTTTAGTAGTCTATAGAATATTTTGTACATCACTTTTGATCTATGTATAGTTGCACTTTGGCTTTGTAATGTATGTGGTGGTTTGTGAGCTGTTTGCCCAGCTTTTTCAGTGCCTCCAGTGGTATAACATCTTCCACATAGTACAAATAACTTTATGTGTCTCCCCTGGCAGGCTGTGGACTGTCATCTATGTCCTAGGCTGGGGGACTCGGTGGCCTTATTGCGCATGCGCGGAAAACGGGGAGTGTGGAGGATCCTACAGAGCCATCAGAGGCGTGCTCTCAGCAGAGGCTGCACATAGAGGCATGCCGATTCTGATTGAGCTCGGCTGAGGCTTGCTGGGGATTCAGGGACACTCTGGCGCGCCGCGCATGCGCGGCCAGATGAAATCTATTGGTTCAATGACGCATCATGACGTCAGTTTTGGCGCGAAAACGGGGCGAACAGCTGTATTTAAACTGACCCTTTTACTGTAACAGCACTTCTTGAAAAAGTTCTTTTGAACGAAACGCGTTGAAGTTTGCTGCTGTCCCACAACCAGATGTTTGAAAAATAAAGGATATTATTGCAAGACCTGCTCTTTCATCTTTGCTGTGCGCTGCACACCTTATCACTGGATTTCTACACCATACAGCTGCACGCCTGGAAGGGAGAGCCTGGGAAGGACATATAAAGTGAGTACATTACTGGGGGCTAACCCAATGAGGAAAGGGGGGGTGTCTTCGGACAACCACCCCAACCTTCAGGGTAATCTATGCCCATTTAATGCTTAGTACTGCACTTATTATTCAACACACCAGTGTATGCTCCCTTCCATTTACACAGTCCCAGCACTTTAGAGCACCTTTCACAAACAACTACATTGCTAATGCAAGAAGCCTGACAGATAAAATGGGGGAGCTTGAATTAATAGCTACAAGGGCGCAGTCTGATATAGGAAGTACTGAAACATGGTGGGATGAAACTCATGGCTGGCAGTTAATTTAAAGGGTTATTCCCTTTTTCGGAAGGATCAAGCAAATAGAAGAGGATGCTTATATGTCAAACCAGATCTAAAACCTATTATAAGGGAAAATGTTTATTAAAGGAATGATGACAATGTAGAGACCTTGTGGATGAAAATTAGCAGTGGAGGGATATGCTATAAATCAACAAATATATGTGAGATTGAGGAAGTCAAAATACTTTTGCACATGGAGAAGACATAAAAACAAGGTCATGTTTGCATAATGGGTTATTTTAATGATCCAGACATAGACTGGGGTAACGAGAATAGCATTCCAATGAAAGCGTGCTTAAAGACAATTACATGACCCAAATTATTGAGGAACCAACCAGGAATGAGGCAATACTGGATTTGGTAATATCAAACAATGTATAAGTAACAACAAATATTTAGGTCCAGGAACATTTGGGTCATAACATGGTCTCATTTGAAATAAATTATCAAAAATCACATTTTTTGTTTTAAAAAAAAACAAAAAAAATTTAAACTTTAGAAAGGCAGATTTTAATAAACTGAGGACATCTAAAAGGAATACATTGGGCTGATGTTTTTACAAGGAAAAATGGGGAAGATAAATGTGTAGTCTTAAAAACATTGTTAGCAAAGCACTTAGCAGTGTATACCCTTGGGTAATAAATATAAAATACATAAATCTAAACCAATGTGGCTAAATAAACTGGTAGGGGAGGAAATAGAATTGAAGAGGCGGGCATTTAGATTCTTAAATTCTGAAAGGACAGAGGCATCATATCAGAATTATAAGAATGTAACAAAGGTTGCAAAAGGGCAATCAAATTATAAAAAATGGATAATGAAAAAAGGATTCAAATAGAAAATAAGATCAAACCTAAAAAGTTCTTTAAGTACCTTAATAAAAAAAATATATATACTGTAGGACCCTTGTAGTGTGAGATGGGCTGGCAAGTTATTGGAGATAAAGAAAAAGCAGGTGTATTAAACAAGAAACGTTTCCCTGATGAATGCACTCACTGTGATGTATATGGTATTAATCTTTAAACCCCTTTAATTAATTATAAAGTAAAAATAATTATAGAAAGGATTGGTATTGGCAAGTCTATGGCTAATCCACAGAAATAACAAACTATAAATATAAAAATTGAAACTATTTAACAGATAAACACATGCTAACCCTACAGTGTATGAAGGAATGTGTTGGAGAGGATTCTCCTGCTAAGTTATATATGCAGACTCGGTCATGTATATCTCAAGTGAGATAGTCTGCAACTTCCTTTCATGCACATGAAGTACTGTATTAAGCACAATCTTTGGTGCCTATTCTAGTAGCTTCGATAAAATTGCTGCCATCTTGAATGGTTTGGCATGACCACATCGAACGGTTTGTCATTTGTGTTATCACAGTATTCAGAAAGAATCTGAAAGCATTTCCACAAGTCTGAAACCGTGAGGTAAGAAAATGCCAATACCGTACGGTACAGCAGCAATGTGATCTCAGCCTCTCTCAAAGTTCTCTGTACGATCTGGCCGCAGTCTGTAAGAGCTGCATAAAGAGCTGCACAGAGAGAGACGCATCTCCCTGCACAGCCCTTACAGTTGATCACAGAGTTTTTATTTAATTGTAATAACAGTGTACTGTAGCAGGTGGTCTCCGGACCAGAACCACATTTAGTTCATGTCCGGGGACAACCTGCTTCCTGAGTTACAGGCCCTGGTACATGGTGCCGGTATCTCCTGTGCATTTAAATGTCCCGGTCACATGACACGGGAGATTTAAACATTACAGTGGGATACCAGAACCCCATACCTGGGCCTGTAACTCAGGAAGAAGGGGGTCCCCGGGGCTGAAATCAATGAGGTCCAGCTCCGGAGACCCTAAGGCAATGAATGGGTTAAACCTGAGTACCGGTTTGTTGGGGGTACACTGGGTGGTTGAAGGAGGTAGTTGCCCCAGGGTGGGTGGTTAGGCCTACCGGGAAGTTTGCGGGAGGAGTTAACCCCTTCACTACCATAGCAGTGATAAACAATATGGTAATCAAGGGGTTAACCACTCCTGCTACCCACCCGAGAGGCCTAACCACCCAATCTTGTGGCAACTACCCCCTTCACCAAATCCCTCTACCCCCAAGAAACATTAAAATATAACAACTCTACTACCCACCTCCTCTACCCCCAACAAACCCCCTCAACACATACAGTACAATAATGGGCAACATTACTATTATCCAGATCAGAATAATAGCTAATTTTCTCATTCAAAATAAAACATTATCCAGCCAGATAAAGTAAATAAAAGTTCTACTTACCCATGCCAGGATGAAGGCCATCCTCATCACCGTCCTCCACTTCCATGTCCTCTGTAGGCAGCGCACTACAATAAAAATAAAAAAAACTAATGGCCACTAATCCCTTAATCACCTTAGCTGTTAGTAAACGCTATAATATTTAAGGGGTTAACCCCCCCTCCCCTATTACCCACCTGGGACACATAACCACCCTCCCCAGAGCAACTATCCACACCCTCTATCCATTGATTGGCACAGTGGTACACCATTCCCATATAACAATTAAATAAAAACAAGCATTTGCCAAAAAATGCATTCCTTGTCACTGTGTTTATCTACAGTATAGCCCAAAAGGGACATCAATAAACACATTGGCAGTCAATAGGCAACCTAAAAAAAAATATATACAATCATTGTTTTTCTTACCAATTGATGTCTTCACCCTCGTTCTACGTGAGCACCAACTCTTGACTCTCGATGCAATGATCCTCAACAGCTGATGCAAAGACGTCTGTGATCAAATCTTTATTGAAGAGACGTCTGCCCGGTGAGTTCTTCATTTTTTTCTTCTATTCTTCTGTCTTTTCTTCTTCTTTACTTGTAATCCAATGGGGCAGATGTTGTCCCGTCTGCTTCTTAAGCTCAAATGAGATGGGACAGGTCTAATATAAGGCCTGTAATGTCACATTTAAGTGTCAAAAGTTTAACCCCCAATCCAATTGGCTGGTGTACCATGTGACAGGATTCTTTTTTTAATGGATGTGACGTCATCTTAAAGGGAGGTAAGTCACATCCTTAACAAAAATGGCTGTGATCACATGGCACTACAACCAATCGGAATGGAAGTTACTGTATACCATGTGAGGCATCACATGGTAAAACCCCAAATACAATTGGTTGAAGTAACACGTGGCAGCTTCCATTTTTGTAAAAAGGATGTGACATCGTCTTAAAAGGATGATGTCACATCCTTTAAAAAAAAGATTGCTGCCATTACATGGTACTTCAACCAATCGGATTGGGGGTGTACCATGTGGTTAATCTCACAATCCGATTGGTTGAAGTACCATGTGTGGCAGCCATTTTTTTTTAAAAAGGGTGACTTCATCCCTTTAAGATGATGTCACATCTTTTAAAAAAAAATAGACGCTGTTGCACCAGCAGGGGAATCTGGAAAAATGGTGTGACAGTGGAGCAAAAGAGAAAAGAAGAAGGGGTGCAGGATGCTAGATTTAGGGATGCTTACCTTTGCTTGGCTATCAAAACACAAATAACACTGTATGACATAAGACACTGTGCATACAGATAAGGCCCTATAGATGCACTCAAAATCTGAGGAGGGAGAACACCCTGAAAAATAAGCAACACAACAGAAGAAATCTGGACCAGATTGGTACCGGAACATATAGTGAATGAGGTGAACTGAATGCAAAAAAAGTGCTAGTAGGCAAAATTATAAATCAGTAGTGCTACATTTACACTACTGATTTATCATTGCCACTGCTATGTTACTTATATAGTACATCATTGATGCATGATTGACAGTGATTATGTGCCTATACACACTTTAGTGCCCCATGTGAGTGTATTTATTATATATAGCGTTCTAGTGACGTCACACACCAGAGTTAGCCCCTATTGCCTTATACCATACGCATAGGTTCATTGCTTTCTGGATTTATAGTGCTTACGTTCATTGTTCCATTTTGGATACACTTCAGGCACTTTGCCTACTAGCACTTTTTTGCATTCAGTTTACCTCATTCACTATATGTTCCGGTACCAACCATTTTATTATCAATAATAAAGCATATTTATACAACAAATCTCTGGTTTGGTCCAGATTTCTTCTGTTGTGTTGCTTATTTTTCAGGGTGTTCTCCCTCCTCAGATTTTGAGTGCATCTATAGGGCCTTATCTGTATGCACAGTGTCTTATGTCATACAGTGTTATTTGTGTTTTGATTACCTTCCCTGCCCTTTTGCACCAGTCAGTACTAGTGACCCAAGTGGTCACACTAGGTTGAGCGGGTGCATCTCTCTTTTGTCCTTTGCTTGGCTAGCCTGCTGGGATACACATACTGTATCAGTGAAATTGAAGGAGCGGATATGTAAGGATGATTATGTGGATTTGTTGACATTATTGCCGTTCTATAAAGAGCCGGTAAAGTCAGTTAAAAAGTAGGATGAGAAAGAGGAGGAGGAGGAAGAGAGAGGGGACAGACTCCCAAATATTTTGGGGACTAGCTGTAGGCCTTCGCTATTTTAGCCATCGTGATAGAGGTGACGAGCCGGACTATTGCTTGGTGCTCTTCAAATATGTGAATATAATTTGGGAGGCCTAAAAGTATTATGGGGGTTCAATATGGTGGAAGTACGATAGGGACTAAAGGCAGGAAAAAGTCATTAGGATACAGTTGTGGTAGGACGTGAAAGATGTGGATGGGCAAAATGAGGCCGCATAAAACTAACCTCTTTCAGGTCATGGCCGGCAGGCGGCAACATGCTGGACAGTCGGCCTGGAACAAGAAGGGGGGGTTCTTGCTGGCAGTATAATAAGGGACAGTGTATGTGGGGTGCGTGGTGTCATTTTAAGCATGAGTCCCATGGCTGTGGGGGTAGCCACCCTGGTTGAAGATCTTTAAAAAGGGCAAAGGTGTATTTAATAAACGAGCAAGTGGAGAGGATGGGGCACAGAGCAAGGACACCGGTGAACATCGATAAGATTGCATCATTGCTCCACTCCTACCTGAATTGGGATTCAGCGGAACTGCTAGAGACAGGTTTTAGAGTGGTTTTTGCATCCCTTTTAGAGAGATGGAGGCTCCGCTCTGTAGAAACAATTTGAAATCACTTGAGATGCACATGGGGATAATGCGGACAAAAATAGAAAATGAGGTGGGGGCGGGCAGAATAGCAGGCCCATTTTCTTCTCCTCCATTACTCGTAATGAGAGTTTCTCCATTGGGGTTGTTCCAAAGAAGGAGCCACGTTCATTTTGTCTCATTCATAACCTGTCATACCCCGAGGGGTTGTGTTACGGCGGTGCTGCCCGCAGACCAGACCCGTCCCTTATACTGAGGTGGGTACAAATATGTGCACGCACCCACAGCTAAAGGAGCGTGTCCGGAGTGTGGTGTTTTAGGCATTGCCAGGCCGGGTGGTGTTAGCTTTAGCAATACTTGCCGGATCCGGTTAAGAAGAGCCGTAGTCATTGCCGTTAGCCAAGGTCAGGGATTGGAGAATTCCGGAAGGTCGGTGTCCAAGCAGGGGTCGAGAGCCAGAGGTTGACGTCCGATAAGCCAAGTCATGACCTGAGTGAATGAAGAGAGAAAGTGCCAGAGTAGACATCCGCAAGTGGAGACTATTTCGAGCAATGTGGGAATGCCAGGACAGGCATTATATAGTACGGCTGGCGAATAGGAAGAGGGGGCATACCTGGAGGAATGTATGGAGCTGTCCTGGATAGGCTGCCAAAAGAAGAATGCAGATGAGCAGTATTAGAGCCTGATTCTAGGCTGTGTGTGTGTTGGGGGCGGGGCCTCACTGCAGGAGCAGTGAATAAATTAACAAGATCCGGCACGCGCTCTGTAACGAGGGAGGGCACGCGCCAATACACAGCAGCAGCCGCCATCGCTCCAACCGCCTGCGGATCAGCGACCGCCCGCCGGGGACGAGGAGGGAGTCCCCCAACCACGGAGACCAGACGGGACCGGCGAGGGGGGCACCCCGCAGTAGCGGCCATGACATGAGGTGAGGGTAGGTCACGCCGTGGCCGTCGTGACCCCCGAATCTTCACAGGTTGAATGATGGGATTTGCAAGAATTATGTAGCTTGCAGTATACATCATTTGTCAACGCCAGTGTTCTGGTAAGGGAGGCAGGACCGAAGGCTTGGATGTCAAAGGTTGAAAATAAAGAAAAGAAAGAAACCCTACAGCATGCACTCACTGTGACGTAGTAGATAATTGTATTGTATTGTATGTCTTTATTTATATAGCGCTATTAATGTACATAGCGCTTCACAGTAGTAATACATGTGGTAATCGAATAAATAACAGATAATATAAATAACAGATCATGGGAATAAGTGCTTTAGACAAACATAACATTAAGGAAGAGGAGTCCCTGCCCCGAGGAGCTTACAATCTAATTGGTAGGTAGGGAGAACGTACAGAGACAGGAGGAGGGAGTTCTGGTAAGTGTGTCTGCAGGGGGCCAAGCTTTATGTATCATGTATTCAGAATGTTCACAGTGCTATTCGTATGCTTCTTTAAGCAAGTGTGTCTTAAGGTGGGTCTTAAAGGTGGATAGAGAGGGTGCTAGTCGGGTACTGAGGGGAAGGGCATTCCAGAGGTGTGGGGCAGTCAGTGAAAAAGGTTTAAGGCGGGAGAGGGCTTTAGATAAAAAGGGGGTAGAAAGAAGACATCCTTGAGCAGAACGCAAGAGTCGGGGTGGTGCATAGCGAGAAATTAGGGCTGAGATGTAAGGAGGGGCAGAAGATTGTAAAGCTTTAAAAGTGAGGAGAAGAATGGAGTGTGAGATGCGGGATTTGATTGGAAGCCAGGAGAGGGATTTCAGGAGGGGAGATGCTGAGACAGATCTAGGAAAGAGTAGAGTGATTCTGGCAGCAGCATTTAGGATAGATTGTAGGGGAGACAGGTGAGAGGCAGGAAGGCCGGACAGCAGGAGGTTACAGTAATCAAGACGGGAGAGAATGAGGGCCTGAGTCAGAGTTTTAGCAGTCGAGCAACAGAGGAAAGGGCGTATCTTTGTTATATTGCGGAGGAAAAAGCGACAAGTTTTAGAAATATTTTGAATGTGAGGGGCGAATGTGAGAAAGGAGTCGAGTGTGACCCCTAGGCAGCGTGCTTGGGCTACTGGGTGGATGATCGTAGTTCCAACAGTAATGTGGAAGGAGGTAGCAGGGCCAGGTTTGGGAGGAAGTATGAGGAGCTCTGTTTTAGCCATGTTGAGTTTAAGGCGACGGAGGGCCATCCAGGATGATATAGCAGAGAGACATTCAGAAACTTTGGTCTGTATAGCAGGTGTAAGGTCAGGTGTTGAAAAGTACATTTGTGTGTCGTCAGCATAGAGGTGATATTTAAACCCAAAATATGTTATTAGGTCACCTAGAGGGAGTGTGTACAGAGAAAAGAGAAGAGGTCCCAGGACAGAGCCATGGGGTACCCCCACAGAGAGATCAATAGAGGAGGAGGAGGTGTTAGCAGAAGAGACACTGAAAGTACGATGGGAGAGGTAGGATGAGATCCAGGATAGAGCTTTGTTCCGAATACCAAGAGTATGGAGAATGTGAAGGAGAAGAGGGTGGTCCACCGTGTCAAATGCTGCAGATAATACAGTGAAATAGCATGTTCAATCAAAAGATCTGATTAAATTTGAATCATAAAATCTGATTACATTCACACTTGTCTGATATGTGTGCAAATATTATATTTCTAGCACAATTACAGTAGCATCATGAATGGATGTAATAGACAGTAACTAAGTGCCAATACTCATGGCGCACGTCACAAATACACGCTTAGCAGAGTGATTTAACCCCATAGGGGCATGAGATTTAAAATGTTGTAAATTCTAAAGCTATATTGTAATTTATATCACAACCCAGTTGGTGTATATCATATGATAATATATAAGATAATATGAAAAGTTATATAAAAGCCTTTTAATGACTATTAAAATTAGTATGAAGGGATCAGGTGTTAATAATCCATGACCTGTCCCATATAAACCACTGGCTAACCAATGAAACACTCTTTATCAAATGTTAATCGCATTAGCTGGAGATAAGCCAATTATATAGTATCTAAAGTTAATGGTTCTTCACTGTATTAGTGGGAACTACTGTACACAACCCTTTATCAGCGTTGGATAGTTGTGTTATACACACACAGATATCTGCCCACTAATAGTAGGCAGCTATAAATATAACTCTTTACTAAGACATATATGGTGGAACGGAATTAATAATAACACCCACCAATATGCACAAATGTGTATGATATACACCAACTGGTTTGTGATAGAAATTACAATATAGCTTTAGAATTTACAACATTTTAAATCTCATGCCCCTATGGGGTTAAATCACTCTGCTAAGCGTGTATTTGTGACGTGCGCCATGAGTATTGGCACTTAGTTACTGTCTATTACATCCATTCATGATGCTACTGTAATTGTGCTAGAAATATAATATTTGCACACATATCAGACAAGTGTGAATGTAATCAGATCTTATGATTCAAATGTAATCAGATCTTTTGATTGAACATGCTATTTCACTGTATTGCACTGCAGCAATAAATCTATGCTGAAATAATCTACAAAAAAGTAGTTATTCATGTCCCATTAAAATTGGTATTCTGGGTCACAAAATATTACAGAGAGTATATAATGCCTCTTGTATCTTACATTTAATACACAGTGAACCCATTAAAGTTGGTATTCTGGGTCACAAAATATTACAGAGAGTATATAATGTCTCTTGTATCTTACATGTAATACACAGTACCTTCTAAATCAGAAGGAGATTACACTTGTATGTCATTACTCTCCTGAGGTTAACGGAACTGGTATACAGTGTATATACAAAGTGCTCTGAATAAATGACAATGTATCAGTGTCTGTTGACTTTAGTGTATTTTTGGGCACATTATAATAATGTATCTATAAAGTCTCAAAGCACGGCTCATAAAATAGCATCCAGTTATGGCATCACTTAATAGCATCAATCCTGTGGTGTAACATATGCCATTAACCCCTCACTAGTCATGCTCCCCTTCTAAATAGGAATATAAATATTCTAGAGGGTACTTAAATCCCTTGTTATTCTGAAGCATATTCTAGCAATATAGTAAAGCCTCAAGGCACGGTTCTTTCGACCGTATCCAGTTATAGCCTCAGGGATTTGCCCCATACTCTAGTATGGTTAAGAGTATTCATGTCTGTGAGTGAGTTAATATTCAAAGCATATAAAATTGCCAAAAGCTGGTGACAGAAATTGAGTCCCTAAACCTGCACGCATACATATTAGTATATGCAGTATATCACACTCTGTATTAGTATGAGTGCTAATAGACACTCCACACACAGGCTATGGGGAATGCATAAGTAGCACCAAACATGCCAACATCATTGGTATATTATCCCATGTAGTGGCTAGTGGTAAAGTATCCACTTATCTGGTTGAGTAGTAGTTTGTTGTCAGTAATCTCCCACTGATCGTGCTCGTGTGTCTCTCCACCAGGCACCTCCGCATAGTGACGTCACTCTGTCACGGTTACCTGACGCACGTTTCACGCACTGCTGCGCTTTCTCAAAGGTAAATTAAGGGCTCGTTCAGGGTGCCAGCAGAGGACTCGGAGGGAGGGCGTGAGGGAGGCAGTGCGGGAGTTTGCTGGGTGACATGTGATTATCCCCCAGCAGACTTTTCAGCGTTGGGGAGGGGGCGGGGCTACAGACGGCAGGGTAAGTATCCAAGTTGCAGTCATGAAATCATTCTGAAGAATGATTTCATTGGCTGCCTTGGTCCCTGTGACGCTGCTTCAGCTCCAAAAAACGAAATTTTCATTTACTGAAGCTGTAGTCAGCGGCAACTCCTGGCTTCGGAGGCAGGGCAGTTGCTACCCTGACAACAAGTGTTCAAATTGAATACTTTGTTGCTCACGGCAGCACGCACGTCAGCACGCCCTCCCTCTGAAGCCAGCACCCTGAACGAAGCCCAGTATGTTGGGAGTATTTATTGGGCTGTGATTGTTATGGTAACCCTTAATTATGCATGAGGGTTACTCGTTGGCTAATGGATATATACAAGGCTGCACAGAGTCAGAGTATTCATCGAAGCAGCACTATATTCATAAATATCTATGCACATTTAAAACCATCCTCTAAGGTGGGCATAATTCATACTTTCCCAACAGTTGGAGAGTGGATAGCACTATAAAGATAAATATATCTAATTCAGTGCTCGTGAATATCCACAAATGTATGAAAATATTTAAAGGGCCAGCGTTTTTTAAAAAGAAACAAAAACTGGTCCCTAGAACTAACCAAGGATTGGTACGTAAAATCAGAGTAGGGGAGTGAATCAACAGTAAATGTTTGCATGATTGAAAGGCACCATATGATATAGTCCACAGATTGTAGAGGACTCTTAAATAACCAACCAAACAAAGATTGGTATTACAAGTGATAATATCAGTAAAGATTGCATAGGTACCCTCTATCTACGGAGATGTCAATATTGATCTAATATGTTAAGGTAATATGTAGGGTAATACTATATCTACACATCCTATTTCCCTATTTTGCACCGCAGTGTTGTATTACACTTTTTTCTTTCTATTAGGCAGATGCGGACATCTTAGTTAGTCCACGTTGGCGTGTGACGTCATCCGGCAGCGTCTCTCAGCCGGTCGCGTCTTTAGTGCGTCACTCCTTGGTAATATGTACTCGGGCGGTATGCAAAGTCCCAAACAAGTCCAGCAATGAAACAAATGTCTCAATACAGTGCCGCAATGGAGTATATGTAAAGAATAAAGGAACGCGCCCTCTCCTACGCGTTTCGTACTTTCGTACTTCGTCAGGGAATGATGGAGGAGATTCCGAGGGCGGTACTTATACACTCAACATTATTGCTATAAATAGTACCGGCTGAGAGACGCTGCCGGATGACGTCACACGCCAACGTGGACTAACCAGGAAGAGACGCGGCGATCTACCCCTGCAAACAACTGCTGTGAGCTCCGTGAAGGCGCGGGAAGGTTCCCCAACGCTAAGCTGTACACTCTGTATCCAGATACCAGCATTCTGAGGGAGGACGTCCAATTCCTGGTGCCTGTATCCCGCTGTGCCTGCCGAGTGGTAACATGTCCCTAACATGTCTTGCTATTAACCCTTTTTTTTGATGTACGTGCAATACTCACCTTCACCTTTTATAAAATTATTTAAATATACTACACAATGGTTTTTTTGCGCTGTTCTTTTTCTGTTTTTATACAGTGAGGATAAGTATGAAATGAATAACACAATCCTGTCTTACAGCCACAAAACGGGTTACTAGGCAACCAATGGAAACATAGAGTAGCCGGAATGCCTGGCAAGGACGCCTAACGTGATGACATCATACACGTGCTGATTCTCTTCAGTGATCCGGATCGCTAAGCAACAGGGGCAATGAGACACCTGGTACGGACAGGAATCCTCATGACGTCCCGCTCTCGCTATAACAACGTTGTAACACGTGCAGTCTACAGGGAAAAATCAGTGAGGAGGAAGGAGCCCGATGATGGAACCCAATGAGGCTGCCATGTGACTGGAGTGATGTGGAAATCATGAGGGAACGGACAACGTTGGATAATCACATGGAGGATCAACGAGGGACACCTGGTGATGGGCTTATTTAAAGGGACATTTTGGACTTCAATGTTTATGCCATTAACTCTTAAGAAAGGCCTTGTGAGGTCAAAAACGTCACATTGATCTATTGCAAATAAATTTGCAATTTAAAAACCCGTAGTGCCTAGCTTCTTCCACCTATTTAGTACCAAAGAATATTAGATAATTTCCACAGCATTCAATGGCAGTGATATTGCAGAATATCACAGAATATCTCAATATAACATGCCAGCAGAAGCAATATCCTTTGCTTGTATCTCAAATTCTCCAGAAACCAATCCCTTTTTTCTGAATCCTTATATATATATTTTTAATGAATTCAATTGCGTACACGTGCACTTTCTAAAGATGAAGTTAGATTGGTATCCATATTAGCAATGCAAATGAAATGACTCCGGCATTGTAACTGGAAATACATCTTTGTTCCATCTTTTTGTGAGGTTTTACAAAATGTAATTTATTTAGCTAATCTAGATTAACTCTCACCTTTTGCCTATGCTAAAATGGAGGATTATAATACATATTGCAGATGTCTGGAAGTCATTATCATATAACATTTAAATATTTTCCTTTGCTTATTTTAATGATTTGCTATATTTTTCTCATGGGTACAGTGCACAGAATGTACACATTGTAATATTTGTATAATTATTGGGTTGTTTATTATTGTACTTATTATATTTATAATATGTTTGTCTATTTTTGATTTAAATATATGTATTATTTAAATTATTTAAATGATAAAGTATGATATCTTGGAGATGACTGATTAACTGACTGATAATGGAGTAGTAGAAACTTTGAAACTAGTACAGTGAGAAAGGTCATCTCTTGTTCATATTTATATCCAAGTACTGTCCCTAACAATAGGTACTAACTAAGGATGCTAACCCAACTGTCACTGATTGGCTGATATACAGTACTGAACTAGTAGAGAGTTTGAGGCAAGAGAGAAAGGTCAGAAAGCATTACCTGTATATCTCTGATTACCTACAGTATGTATCCAAATATCCAACACGTAACCAAAGAATGTTACCAAACTCAACTCAGGTCAAATAATGGTACTACTGCCTACCAACAGTATAGATCAGGGGTGGTGAACTCCGGCCCTCAAGGGCCACTAACAGGTCAGGTTTTCAGGATATCCCTGCTTCAGCGCAGGTGGCTCAATCAGCGGCTCAGTCTTCGCCTGCACCACCAGTCATGAAGAAGGGATATTCTGAAAAACTGACCTGGTGGTGGCCCTTGAGGACTGGAGTTGGCCTCTCCTGGTATAGATAATCTAAACCAACAGATAAGGGTGTTCAAAAACCCAACTGAAATTTTTTAATGGAATATAATTAATTATAATGTGCCATATAAATATATATAAACAGAAGATGTTTATAGTGTTAAACTGTTAACTCAACTGGAACAGACATACTGGTACTTAAAGGGGCAATCTCTTCTAGGAACAAAGGGAAATAATTTCAGTGACAGGTTTATGGGGTCTCATCTGGGTTATTGATACCTTTTTTGTACCCAAATCTGAAACCTGTAGATATAAATATATATATTTTTTTGTTAGTCGAGGGGGGGGGGTTATTTACTCTGGTGACTCCCTTTTATGTGATATCACTATGATCAGCAAGTGCTTGCACAGTAAGAGCCCCCTCACCTCACACTCCCTTACATTTTTGCACTCTCTTACGGACATGGTGCGATAAGGGAAAGAAAACACTTGATTGACAAACACTACCCATTTCAGAGCCCCGAAGAAATTAAACTACTGTATGTGACATTACACCTTTACACTAATAGAGACTAGGAGACAGGTTAGAGAATGGCCTCTCTGTGTCTCTGTGTGTCTCTCTCTGTCTCTGTCTCTGTCTCTCTCTCTGTCTCTCTCTCTCTCCACATTTATGTAAAAAATGTTTTTATTGATTTTTCCACTTTCAGTTTTGAAAGTTCCAGTAAGACTTTCTCCTCTTTAAATGTACATGTGTCCATATTGTGGATATGGTATCTCTGATGAAGCAGTAGTGAAACTAGTTGGATTTGGACTTGCAACCACCATAGCTCCCTGTGACGTGTGATGTATGACATGTGGATTCCCCTTTGCTGAAGCTGCCGGCTGTTTGATCCGTAGATACCGTGTGTGGATGCAGATGCTGCAACATCTACTCCAGGCACTCCTGACCATGCGCAAGGTACAGTGAAGCAAGAGAGGTGCAGTATCTCCCCTCATTAAAAACTGAAGTGCCAGACAAAACTGACACATCACTGAAGGGGGTTGTGGACTCCGGAAGATCTGGTATGAGCAGGACTAACATCACAGCGGAGAAGCCAACTAACACATGCTGGGAAGCTATCCAAAACGCTATTTAATACATATTGGCTGTATGTGCAATATTGTTCTAACCAATCTCTTGTTAATAAATTAATTGTCCCATGATCTTTTCTCTCTTTTTCTCTTCTTTCCATTGCATACTCTGAATACAGAGTTCAGAGAATTCCTCTTCTCTGTACTTCCAATGTTATGGACAGGACATCCCTGCTTCAGCGCAGTCTCACATCCTTAATTTTTCTTCCTGGTATTAAAACCCAGGCAGTCCCAGCGGGCTCAACGACCACTGTCCAGCAGGCTTAAGGGTCTATGTCAGCCAGCTTCACCTTGGCTGGGGAGAAGTCTTTCTCTCTCCCCCTTATCAGGGGAAAGCTATCTCTCAGTGTGCTGGCCACTTCCTGACTTTTAAAACTTCTGTTTCTTCAGGAGTGCTGCTTAATTAATTTGCTGCACCTGTGGCTAGCTTCTCCTGGGGAGATTAACTGCTTGCATGCTAGAAATCTACACTAGTTGCACTATTCCAGCACGTAGAGATAGTAATTCTATCGCAATATATAAACTTTGACAGGGAAACTCAAGAACATTAATTCTCTTCATGTTCAACCACTCAACGTTGCTTTGGCTTTGTGCTTCGGGTCATTGTCCTGCTGAAATGTGAATTTTCTCCCCAGTTTCAGAGTCTTTGCTAACTCAAACAGGATTTCTGCAAGGATTCTCCTGTACTTTGCATTTTCCATTCCCCCCTCTATCCTGACAAGCTTCCCAGTCCCTGGTGAAGAGAAGCCTCCACATAACATGATTTAGCCACCACCATGCTTGACTGTTGGGATGGTGTTGACTGGGTGATGTGCAGTGTTGGACTTGATTTAGGAATGTAGACTCTTACTCTGCACCCTTCCAATATTAATTAGGCTAAAGCAAAAGTTCCATGTTTGTGTCTCTAATCCAGTCGAGTACCATCGTTGTCCAATTATGTTAATTTATTCTTGCGATGTGTCTTCATTCTAATATCACAAACTTTTTTTGCTTCTGAACTCATTCCTGTCCTGTGATTCCTGTCTTTTTCGGAAGTAGCCAGCATACATTTCTCCATACATATTTGATTTGTCTGAGGCTTCTGAGTTATCTTCAAAAGTTTTATATCCATACATGAATACAGACAGAGTGCACTAGCTGGACATTTTCCTCTTAAAGCCTAGTGAAATTTCCCTTGACATATTTTCTTATTTATTCTAAATGCGCTCAATCCTGTCTTAATTATCCGTTTGATTTCATTCAAAAGGTTCATATCCATTGATACTTGCTGCCCAAGTTAGAGCACTACCATTCATAAATTGTACTTCTCACGTCTTGCACTTTGCACTTAAACTAACTTAATTTTCAATACCCAGCCCTCAACATTAAAATTGCACTACTACCACTGCCATGCTTCATCTACTATTTATATTTGCTCTAATCTCAGTTCTTTTTAAACTACACATTTCTTTCTACCATCCTCATTATTCATCTAACTCCCTTCATATATTTCCATCTATCCTTCTTTCTCCACTTTTCAGTTCACATGAGATCCTATCTGTGCTCTTTAACTCTACTCCACAATACACACTGCACTAAAACACACCACTACAAATTCTCCTCACACACTCTTTCTTTCCATGATTCTCCTCATTGTTTCTGGAGCTATTTCTCTCAATCCTGTACCCTGTTTTTTTTTCTACATGCTCTGTTCCTCGCCCCTCACATCCAACTTATACTCCTCATGGTGTAATCTCCTCTTACTGCAAACACATCTCATCAGTCTCCCTCCCCTCTCCCTTTCTCCTGTGCCCTTTGGAATGACCCCTCCCTTTCAAACAAATTCCTGTCTGCACATGACTTCTTTTTTTCTCACTCTCATCTGTTTGCTATAACCAAGGCTTGGCTCACTCAGTCTGGCTCTGCACTGGAAGTTGCCCTTTCTAATGGTGGTCTTTTCTCTCCCACACTCTGTGCCCCATACCTGAATAATTTCTTTCTTTTTCTTGATTTGAGGCTCACACTGTCAAGCTTTTTTCTCCTCTCCCTCTACACATGGTGATTATCCTTCGTCCACCTACCTCTACCCATCCCTCATCTGTCTTTTTCTATGACTTTAAATCCTGTCTCTGTAAGGCTTTGGGGGACACCTCTCCCAAAGAGGGTTCCCCCCACGATGCCACTTACCCAGCGTGCTCCGGCTCCACGACTTCACCGCCGCGAGCGGGACCCTCCTTCTTCCTCCCCGGTCCCCGTGCTTGCCACAGGACGTGCGCATGCACGTACGCAATCACAGACCTTTCTGTCCTCCCGCAGGAGGAGCTCCCGCCCCCAGCTTGGGTCCTGCGCACCTCTCCCGTGGTACACATGTCTGTCGCGCGTGCACCGCCCACAAGCCTCGCATCAAGCTAATCAGCTGTGGCACTGTCCCTCACCTATCCCTGCCTCCCATGGGGCCGCTCCTCCGTTCCTCCCCCTCTTCCCATTGGGCTCTGCTCTCATTTATACCCTGCTCAGCCATTCCTTCTTTGGCTGAGCATAGCTTTGTGTGACCTGTATTACCCACGGTCTTGCCTGTCTCAGTTCCTGTCTCTTTGTCTTCCTTAGTGATCCCTTGTGTACCGAACCGGCTTGGCTGTGGACCCAATCTGGACTTCGACCCTTGGCTTGTACCCTGACCTCCTGAACTCTCTGACCCTTTACCTCGGCTTGCGGATTCTGACCTACCCCCCGGCTCTGGACCCCAGGCTCTCAGTACCAACTATCTTCTGGAACCTCCCTTCTTGTCTGGCGAGTATCTTACTTTATCCTATACTCCCAGACGGTTCCAGGCGCCTATTTTCCACTTTCCAGGCGTGTCCCTGTAGCTGTGGGTGCAGTTGTTACCCATCTCACCTCAGTTTCGGGGTCCCTCCTTGTCCGTGGTGAGCACAGCATAACAGTCTCACCTTATTTCTCTCCTCAGACTCCCCTTATCTTTTCCTTGGGGACTTCCACTTCCATATTAATGAACCCTCTCTCCCTTGGACTTTCTGCTTTCTCTAACTTCCTCTTTAGGTCTTCACCAATGGACCTCAGCCAGCACCCAAAAAAATGGCCATTACCTGGACCTGGTTTAGAAAAAAACCTTTCTCTCTCTGAATTCTCAATTTCCTCTCTCATCACCTCATCTCATTTTCTCTCACTTCTCCCCTTCTCCACCACCCTCTACCCCTCATTTCTGAAGAGCCCTACACTCCATTAATCTAATGGCTCTTGACTACACTTTGCGCTTCTCCCTCTGCTCCACTAGAGATTCTGACAAAAAGGTCATGAACAACAACTCTGCCCATTCCTCTTCTATTGATCTACATGCCCCGATTTTTCTCTACCGTTCTCCACATTTTAACTCTAGACCCTAGCTAAACTGCCATATATGCATACTTCACTGCTGTACTCGCTCCTCTGAACGCTTCTGGAGGAAATCTCATACTCTCACAGACTTCCTTCGCTATAAATTTATCCTATCCTGTTTCAACTCTACCCTCTTCCAAGCTAAACAAACATACAGTACTTTTCTTCATTAATCAACATTCACAAGTCTAACCAACGACATGTCTTCTGTCTTTAACTCACAGTGCTAGATCTGCATCCCAGATTAGCAAAGGTTGTTTGTGTTCTTCTAATCCCATTTTATTCCCACAAAGTGCCCTAGATGTCAACTCAGTATAGTTTCATGGCAATCCTTTTAGAAAGTGTGGAATGCGAGTCATTTAAATATACTTTGCATATCTCATTAGCATATCTCCTAGGTACCTCAGGTGTGCTCCTTTTTGGAGCACAGTGGTCTCTGTTTATGGTATTTGGAGGGAGGTTTGAGGGAATATATATATAGAACTGACACTTCTTAGACTGCTTACCTTAATAACTCTTATTTCTGTGTATCAATCCTTTATTCTAATAGTTGTTAATTATAAAGTATGTATCAGAAATAGAATTTAAATTACCACTGCTAATTGAAATTATAGCTGCCTCTGTTAGGTAGACTCAATATGTGGTGGTATTGTTACTATAAAATGGGTTTCCAAAAGCTGAAATGTTGTTTTTAAGCGTTGGGTGCTTGTGACATCACATTGCGTGTGACGCCAATTGGAAGAAAGGGAGGAGAGATATACTCATGATACTATTGCAGCACTAGGCGGTTTGGCGGGACGCCGTTCTAATGCTGGTGGGGAACCTACAGCTGAAAAATTATTAATTGAATCCTTCGATAAAGTTGAGGATAGCGCAATTGAAACAGCACTTGGTTTTATTTAAACGGACTGTGTTCCCTAATTAGCCAGAACAGACACTCTTGGAGAGTAACTGAAAACTATGTTTCAGCTTTGGGGAAACATTTTCGCCATTTTAAAGTACCAATATGGCCAAATATTGAGTCTACCTAACAGAGGCAGCTATGGGTTTATCTAACAGCGATCATTTCAATTCAATTTCCGCCACATATTTTATAATTAACAACTCTTAGAATACAAGATTGATACACAAAAATTAGAGATAAGAGTTATTAAGCTTAGCAGACTTCGATGAACACCGAATATACCAATAATATGAGAAATCACTATAAAGGAACTTTATACAGTAGTTATAGTATTATACTCTGTTTGCTGCAGCTAGAAGCAATTTTCTTAGATACTATTGCTACCTCAAATACTTTAATAGCTACGGGGAGATGGAACCTCTCATTGTCATCTGACTACCATATAACTATACATTCCTGTACTCTAAATTATAGGTTGAGCTAATACTATTATTTTTTTAAATTATACCTACATTACATTATTACTGTTGCCATCCAAAAAAAAGTATATATCTGCTTGGCGCTAACTGAATCTACCATAAACCGCCTTTTGTTTGCCTTCAAAAAACAAATGTTTCCACTATCTTTATGAAACATCTTGTAATTGAGCAAGACTTTACTACGTACTACTTATACACAGATGCCATAAGGAGAAATTGAATCTGTGAACTCTGACTAATTTAGTCTAAAACATCATGGCAAATGAATATGACAATTTAGTGTAACATCATAAAGACGCACTGTAGGTGACGTATTTACTGCAGAGATTAACCATTTATTTAACTATGGTTAATAATCTAATTTAGACTCCATCGAAATACAGTAACATACTGTATGACCAATGGACTTCTCAGTTTAAACCAAAGGACTGGTTGCCAATGCAATTTGGATCACATGCAGAACTCAGTGTTTCCAGTTGACATATTTTTTTACTGGGACCTAAGACTTAATTAGACTATCACAGATTCTGTGAATAATTATAAAGTCATATCTACAGACGCAGTATATACCCCCAAAACTGTTCAGTGTTTTTACATCATCGAGAATATTTTTCAGATGTGTTACTTATTTTAAACTATTTTGAATTAAAGTTATCATTTTATTACTAATACATTTTTATCCAAAATGCTGGGTCTCTCTAGAGAGTGTACAGCATCAAGGATATTCCTTTTTTCTCCGCCTCATTTTCTGTTAAAGACTGAAGTGACATTAAGAAAAGAAAAGAATGGCATCAGACTAAAGACTGAATCCACATTTTGGATTACAACCTAAAGGTTCTTTTTAATGAGACAATTAGTTTGGATTAGTTACATGGTTACATAGTTACATAATACAGGCATACCCCGCATTAACGGACGCAATGGGACTGAAGCATGTATGTATAGCGAAAATGTACTTAAAGTGAAGCACTACTGTTTCCCACTTATCAATGCATGTACTGTACGGCAATCATCATATACGTGCATAACTAATGTAAATAACGCATTTGTAACAGGCTCTATAGTCTCCCCGCTTGCGCATAGCTTCGGTACAAGTAGGGAGCCGGTATTGCTGTTCAGGACGTGCTGACAGGCGCATGCGCGAGCTGCCATTTGCCTATTGGGCGCAATGTCCTTACTTGCGAGTGTACTTAAAGTGAGTGTCCTTAAACCGGGGTATGCCTGTACTATGTTACACTGTATACTTACAGTATATTGATCCAGAGGAAGGCAAACAAAAAATCCCAGTGAAAAATTATCTAATGATGTCTCATAAGGGGAAAAATAAATTTCTTCCTGACTCCAAATAATGGCAATCAATTTACTCCCTGTATCGACATCCTTCCCATGTTTACTGATTTAGTTATGGTTGTCTTGATAATCCTGAATATTTGCAAGGATAATGTAAGGGCATATACAAAATGACAATAATCCAAGGGTTACAAAAAAGTATAATGCTTGAAAAATAATTATAATTTATGATCAAACTTTGGGCAGAAGTTTGGGCAAAGTTCGAATTTGTTTGCAAGTTTGAGTCAAACTTTGAAACAAAGCTTCAAATCTTATCCAAGGATCGAGCCAAAAAAAACCTTTTTTCTTCCTTGTTTGAGGTTTTTGCCATCCTTTTTAAATATCCAAAAACAATTGAGTTCTAGAAAAAACAAAACATGAATATATTTTAGAATTGACACCAAAATTCCAGTAAAAGTGGCCACCTTTAATAATACCACTGTATTACCATTAACCACCAATAGAACAAGTAATAGAGCAGGAATCACAAAAACATTATTAGCAGTCTTCAGTGAAAGGTGAGTTAGGAATGTCTGGATGGCACATGAAACTTAATTGCTAATTGTCTTAGCTGCGATTCTGTCAAAATCTATGAATGATTTTAATGAATTGAACAATTAATTTAAATGAGCATTTTAATGTGAATATTATTATGAATAAATGTGTATTAACAGAAATAGAAAAGTCACTTATCAAACAGTCGTTAATTGGGACTTAAGTATAATTGCTTCTTGCCACGTCTAAGGTGTAAACACTTCAAAAATATACCAGCAAAGTAGTCTTAAAATATTTAACAAAGAAAAGACAAGGCGCACAACGCACATAGTGAAATACAGATTAAAAAGTTAATTTTACTAGAAGATAATAAGTTCTGCGTACATCAAAACATATAAAAACAAGCATTTGTTAAGTGGGGTTACCACACAGGGAACAGCTGGACTCGTCAGGTTTCATCCACTGTCAGAAGAGGAACCGGAGACCAACGATCATTTGACCAGGTAGGTGGGGGGGGGGGGCCCTCTGAATCCGTAGAGGGCACTCACTCCGTTTCTGGATGCTGAGATGTTAAATCCGCAGCGTGTATATACATACAGTCCCAGGAAAGCGTGCAGTCTGCTTTGTTGTTGCCCCCCACTGCTACACACCGGCAGCACGCTGCTGCGCCTCACGGGACGCCCGCTGATGACGTCACTGGTAGTTCTTTCAGTGCAGAGCCCAAGGCAAAGTCTGTAATGTCCACAGAGTATAGCGCAATGCGGAACTATTGCGAAACTATTCCCTGAAGAAGTAACTGTGTGTTATGAAAGTGTAGTGCAATGCGCCTTGCAGCAACCAAGGGGGGGCACAGAACGAACCTGGCAGAGATGAAGTCCCAAGGAAGCGTGCAATCTGCTCTGTTGTTGCCTTCCACTGCTACACACCGGCAGCACGCTGCTGCGCCTCACGGGACGCCCGCTGATGACGTCACTGGTAGTTTTTTCAGTGCAGAACCCAAGGCAAAGTCTGTAATGTCCACAGAGTATAGCGCAATGCGCCGTGCAGCAACCAAGGGGGGCACAGAGCGAACCAGGCAGAGATGACTGATGCACGGGACCGGGATAGCTAGAAGATAATAAACTATAAAAATGTTTAAGAAATGAGCTGAAACACACTCCAACGCGTTTCATAACACACAATTACTTCTTCAGGGAGTAGTTTCGCAATAGTTCCGCATTGCGCTATACTCTGTGGACATTACAGACTTTGCCTTGGGCTCTGCACTGAAAAAACTACCAGTGACGTCATCAGCAGGCGTCCCGTGAGGCGCAACAGCGTGCTGCCGGTGTGTAGCAGTGGGGGGCAACAACAGAGCAGATTGCACGCTTCCTTGGGACTTCATCCCTGCCAGGTTCGTTCTGTGCCCCCTATTGGTTGCTGCACGGCGCATTGTGCTACACTCTGTGGACATTACAGACTTTGCCTTGGGCTCTGCACTGAAAGAACTACCAGTGACGTCATCAGCGGGCGTCCCGTGAGGCGCAGCAGCGTGCTGCCGGCGTGTAGCAGTGGAAGGCAACAACAAAGCAGACTGCACGCTTTCCTGGGACTGTATGTATATACACGCTGCGGATTTAACATCTCAGCATCCAGAAACGGAGTGAGTGCCCTCCACGGATCCAGAGGGCCTCCCCCCCCCACCTACCTGGTCAAATGATCGTTGGTCTCCGGTTCCTCTTCTGACAGTGGATGAAACCTGACGAGTCCAGCTGTTCCCTGTGTGGTAACCCCACTTAACAAATGCTTGATTTTATACCTTTTGATGTACGCAGAACTTATTATCTGCTAGTAAAATTGACTTTTTAAACAGTATTTCATTATGTGCGTTGTGCGCCTTGTCTTTTCTTTGTTTCTCTAGTCCCAGGGGTGTTGAGCCACCCCCCAAGAAAGGCTGCAGACGCACCATTTGTGATTATACACCTACAAGGTCATCACTATTGTTTAATATATTCTATATTCACATTTATGTATTTTATCACATCACCACGTTATTAGCTGCGCACTATCACTATTTGTATACTTAAAATATTTAAACCTTTTTTCCTAATATGTCCTAATAATTAATATTAAAGGTATTTAATTATCATTCAGCAATGCAATATTTGCTGCTATCATTTGAAGGTACAAACAACTTTAGCCAGCGGTATTACAGTTTGTAAAACTCCTAATTAGGCCATTGTGCTATTTATTAATTAAAATCAGTCGAAGTTTCTGTGCAATAGTGCTAGGCTCGGCACTATCATAGTTTAATGAACAACCCCCATGTCTCAGTTTATTTATTTGTTGAGGTTAGGCAGTGATTTGTGTAATTTTGGAAGTGGGTGATAATGCTATGAGTTCTCCAACACACAGAGAACAAATATTTCCATCATAACCAATTATAATTAAGCATCTCTTGTTCTGCACAACAATTTCTGCACAAATAGGGAACCGTAAAAATAAAAATATTGCAGTTCTACAATGAAATGTATTGAAAGTGGGAGTGAAAGTGAAGGGTTGTGGCTTATAAATAACAATAAGAGTAATTTTAAGGGTTGATGCTACAAGTGAAATTCAAAGAAAAATGATAGTGGGATATGAAAGCTGCATACCAAGCAATATCGTACGTGTGTAAGATCAACCCTAAGACACTCTTCAAGGGAAAAGAGAGTATAGGATCCTTTTGGTGTGTGATATGGGCAGGCAAATTAAGATATGAAAATGTAAAGGAGAAGTCAATTGCAAAAATATTGCAATAGGAGTGTATAGGGCCTTAAAGCTGCAGTCCAAGCAATATCCTACATGTGTGTCTTTTTTAAATAAATCAGTTCTGAACTATGAGAAAATACTTGTAGCATATTTTTTTTAAAAACAACTCAAAATTACATTGTTAATGTATTATAATGTAACAAGCATAGATTTGGCTGGAGGGGGGGTTCACAAAATCCCTGTCAGTGCAGCAGGAGGACCCAAGATTCTGTGTGAAAAAGTTCTGTGTGGAAGATCATGTGACCAGGCAGTTACTAGATACAATTGGTGCACTGCTAGAGAGGGGGCAGGGCTCAAACAGGGGTTTGCCAGAGCCTGTTTCAGAAGAGGAAGGGGATGTGACTTTGTAAATGGTTGCTATACAAACAAAAATGCTTGTAACATTATAATACATTCAAAAATTATTATTTTCTTTTTTTAAATACTACAAGTATTTTCTCATAGTACAGAACTGATTTATTTAAAAACACACATGTAGGATATTGCTTTAAGTGCAGCATTAAAACATTACCTAGTTTTGCTGCCATCTCCATTTGCAAAAGAATTTTAGCTTCTCAATCTCACAGATTGAAGTGGTTTATAGCAGGGGGGCGCAAACTTTTTTCCCTGCGCCCCCTGGAGGCGGTCACCTCACGCCCGCGCCATCCCTCACCCCCACTTATGTCGGCTCCGGCGTCATGACGTCACGTTGCTTTGCCTATGACTTTAACCAGTGGCTACTGTTGAAGTTAAAATCATTGGAACCCTTTAGTCCATATAAATAGCTACACACGGAGAGCTAGTGGAAGCGGTCGCGCTCTGATCATAAGCACTAGGACCGCCCCCTCTCCGTGTGTAGCTATGTATATGGACTAAAGTGTTCCAGTGATTTTAACTTCAACAGTAGCCACTGGTTAAAGTCATAGACTGTACCAGCACCCTGTACTTGCTAGCTGGTGCACCACTATTAAGCGCAATTACCAGGGCTACTGAGCACGGTCGGATACGTTTTATACTGTCGGTATTTCAGGACACCAAGTTTAAGCAGGCACTACTTGTGCACTGTTATATCAGCTCTGTCCCTACCTGCCTTTACTGATTCTATGTGACCTAGGGTTAACTGTGTCTAAGCTAGCACTCTAATCTATCTATGCACTCCATGCACTAAGATATGCTTATTGGCAGTCCCACAGTATTATTTCTATCACAGTGGGTTAATCTGTTGTAGCAGGAACATCATATGCCCTAAATGAATGTACACATGCATCCTGCCACTGGTCAGACGGAGATTTCGGATCAGCCATACTAAGACTGAACCCCTATCCAGACCTCATATGTGCATACCTAAAGACACAGGACATACCTCACTCAGTGTTTTGTTACACTGACTAAACACTTATATCACCTATTAGCCATCTCATTTTAGAGTCTAACAAGTTACCACCTATTTAGACGTGTGAGGAAGCCCCCAGAAGCATCAGTCACAAATGTACAACTCATTTAGTGGCCCCCAACATACTATCCACAGGTCTTAGGCAGGCCACTCCTAGCTGATACTACCAATTAAGTATATTACTGGCTACACTATCCCTCCTGTGAGGATAGTATATTGGTAGGATCCATCGCTGTATCCGACTGGATTTTAATATTTCGATGTCACCTTGGCTATATTAGAGTCCTACATATTGTGACTCTTTAGCGTCCTATTTTATTTGAGTTATTACTCCCAATAAAGTGTTTTAAATTTGACACTCCTCACCAATCACACATTTACACCACATTACTCTACATAATGTACCTGTGATCTCCAGTGATAGAGTGCTCTCCCTTGGGGTTCTGTTTCACTGCGTTGTATATGTATAAACACAGACTGCAGCATGTATAAATATGAATATATATATATATATATATATATATATATATATATATATATATATATATATATATACACAGACTGCAGTATATGTATTTATTCTCTGCTATAGTTGTGAAAGGGTGGGGGGGGCGGAGCTCTAAACTGTAAACTGTAGTGTGGCGCATGCACCCAGCTGTTCTGTATTTGCAGTATAGTATCATGCATCACATACCATCATCTTCATCATCTGATGGCTGTGTGCTGTGGATGTTGATTTTGCACACTTTCGATTCTGAAAAAAATAAACAGAAAATGCTTTGTGGGCTTTAAGAAGTATACAGTTACTATACACAACTGCTCATGCGTGTCGTGCACTCATGCTCACATTCACATTCTCGAGTGCACATGTACTGTATCATATCACATACAGTACTGTATCATATCAATCAATGTACAGTAGTACGGGCTATTCGTGTCATAGGGCACAAAAGTTAATACAATATTTTATGTTGTATTATATTTACCTTCGTTACAATTCTTTCCAACCATGCTGATGTGGACGATATTTGGCAGGATGATATTTGGATAGGTAGCCGTACTGAGCATTAGAGGTAAAATCAAGTTTCGACTGCTGTACATAGTAGTCAGGTAGGATGATTGACCTGTCAAAGTATAATCAAGTTGAGGCTGCTGCTCACGATGATATTAAGATGATGTCCCATTGCGAGATTGGGAAGTATGATTCAATCTGTTGCTCCCATTTCTTCTCCTTCACCTTTTGAAGTTACCATGATCAAACATAAATATACCACGGTAAGGGTTGGGGAGGGGAAGGGAAGAAATAAATTAACCCCTGCTCAGCTAAGTAATGTAAAATGATTGATGAGTAGAGATAAGGTGCTGGGCTGAGAATTGTATCAACGAGTACCAAAGAAAAAGAACTCAATTCAAAATAGCACTCAGTTATCCAAGAATGTATACTGTAATGATTAAAAATAATCTTTATTTAAAAAATAATTAAAATAAGTGGTGCATCAAAAATAGACCAAACAAGGCACTCTACAGAGGGGCTGTGTAGCTCCATATATAGAGGCAATATTTATACCAGCTATTGTGTAGTGTAAGTCGGTAGTAGTAATAGTAATATCCTTCAGATCAGAAGAGGTATATATAAGGACAGCTTAGTAATTCAGTCTAAACCAAATTGGTAAAGTGGCTTAGAATCTATAGAGGGAGTATACCTGTTCCGGTGAGGAGAGGCAATTCAGCGGGCACCACGAGGCAGAAGAAAAAGTTGCTGAAGCTGGACTGTGCTGTATAACAATTCTTTAATAAAGCATGATTAAAAAGAGGGGGGACGCATACCCCTGCACCTCTAACGCGTTTCACCCGCAAAATGGGCTTTTTCTTTGTAAAAGCCCATTTTGCGGGTGAAACGCGTTAGAGGTGCAGGGGTATGCGTCCCCCCTCTTTTTATTCATGCTTTATTAAAGAATTGTTATACAGCACAGTCCAGCTTCAGCAACTTTTTCTTCTGCCTCGTGGTGCCCGCTGAATTGCCTCTCCTCACCGGAACAGGTATACTGCCTCTGCTTGTCATAATCAGCTTGGAGCACACAGAACCGGTGGTTTCACAGTGAGTACCATTGCTGCCCCATGAGAGCTGCCCCAGGCATTATAGGATAATTTAGTACAGAGAGACTGGAGAGGTCAGGGGGGTGGTTTCACGACTCCCCCCCTACAACTCTGCATAACTCTGCCACCTTGTGCCATCTAGGGGATTTATGCATACAGCCTCAAGCACGCATTTTTCACATCAAGTGACCCGATTCAAAAGCAGTTAGATACTTATTTTTTATTATTTTTTTATTATTGTGGGTTATTACAAAGCTCTGTAGCACCGGGTGATTGGGGTCCTCTACCCCATTTTTTTCCTGCTTAGAATCTATAGCCTGTTTGTGGATTGCTGAATTTATGTGCCTCTGGTCTCACTCGTGTCCCTCTGTAAATGCGCTAAGGTAATAAAAGACCCGCGAGGAGTCACTAACAGCTCAAAAAACAATTGTATACTGGTGACCCTAGGTATCGGTCATAATAGTTTATGGGTGGCTTAATCAATTCACTAGTACCCATAAAGAGTCCGAGAAGCTGCTTGCAAGCATACAGTAAGCCATTGCATCATCGAATTTTGCAAATGCTTCCCTGCTCAATTCGGGGTCTTTGCCATCATTTACTGAGACTACCACTAGGAAAGACAAGTAATAAATTCATTGTTTGGAACCGGGTTTCTTCTTGGGAACGATGCCCAATGGGGTAATTTGCAAGTTGCTCGAAGTGGTAGTGCCAAGGGGCCAGCCATCCTGCCTAGCACAACATTCTTAAGCAACTTTTTCAGGAATAACCCCATGTGCTGCTCGGCCAACTTTAAATTCTTCCCACAATCCTTCCCCAGTTTCTCCTTAAATGGAATACCAGAACCAAAAGAAAACCATAAATCATATCGGCTATATATATATAGGTACTGATCTAATGAGACTGCAAGGGAAGTGACCTTCATTGGCGTTGCTACCCTGTGGTCTAACTTCCACACCTGTTCCTCTGACCCCTGTAACCTTCGACTTACAGAAGCAACCCATAGATCGATGATACCCTGCAAAACTATAATTATTTACTACATTTTCAGGTACTGTATGTTCCCACTTACATGGCCCTCATTATATAGCCAGCAAATGCCTTTCCCTACTCAAGCTGATAGCCCGGTGTACTCGCTGCCACCAACCCAAGTAAGAAAAAAGGATGGCCTTTGTGGCATCATCTTTAAAAGTCACAAGTCCATATCTTTGTAATCCCAACCACCAGTCTTATTGACCTCAGCCTTTTGGCTGAAAGCTTCATCTTAATGAAGCCATGCTACCCCCCAATATGTTTTAGAGGCCTCTCAAATAGTTTCCAGATATGTAAACATTGCATTGCATTTATGAGACTCTTTTCCCCCAATGATGCTAACTAATATAAGGTTAGCCTTCAACTAGTTCTAAAATGTTTTTGGGCAACCTCTTTTTCTCCAATCGTCACTTTTAAAGTAAGTCTTCTTTGGTTGTCTGTCTAAAAATTCCTTAACTAGGAAGAAGTGTGAAAATAATGACGTAATCACCCTTCCATTCTTTTTCTTAAGGTGTCAACGAAAGGTGTTAGCCCAAACCATTCACCTTGCAGAATTTGGAGGGCTTGAAATTGCTATCCTGAACCCCATCTCCTCACCCTTTGATTTTTCAGACCTGGTCTGAACTAACACATCAGATTATTCCTTTGACCCTACATCAGAAGGTACACTTCTTAGTGGCAGTGTGTTTCCGTGATCCCCTACCAGATCTGGCAACTGTACAGCTGTAACCAGTTGTGACGGGTCTGTTATCCAGGCCCCAACCACACTGCTCAGCTGTGCATCTCTGTCTGACTAAAGTACGCCCTGGACTGCATGGAAATCCCCTCTTCAGAGCTCACACAATATACCGGACATGAGGGAATGTTCAATCAGAGAAAGCTTTTCCACATGTGCTAAAGCTGCTGATGTGCGCTGCCTGGGAAACAAGTGAAGATCCAAAGAAGAGGCCACCTTCCCCAAAGACACCACTTATAAAGAGGTCAGAACCCATCTCCACCACAGACCCAGACATTGACCCCAAATATACCGGACATGAGGGAATCTTCAATCAGAGGAAGCTTTTCCAGATGTGCTGAAGCTGCTGAGGTGTGCTGCCTGGGAAACAAGTGAAGATCCACAGAACCACTAAGACACAACTTATAAAGAGGTGAGAACCCATCTCCACCCAGATATAAACCCCAAGGGTATATGAGCACCTACAGTTCACCTTTAAAATAAGGGAACATTGATGTTGGCTTTGGCCAGCTTTTAACTGCACTAAATCACAAAAGCATATGCTTCATTTATTTAACCCTTTCGGGGCTTTTTCACATATTTCACAAAGTTTAGTCCATAGGTCAATAAGAAATGATATATTCAGTGAAGGTATGGAAAATAGCTGAAGCGCTCAAATGCAGGTATATCTCAAAATGATAATAAGCCAGACCACTGTACCAGGGTACTAACAATTGATATAGTACCTATTGTGTCATATAATGGGTACTATCCTCCTGAAGACAGGTGGTGTGTGGTGCAACCCACTCACCATCAGTCTCATTGGCAGGTTCCCCTGAAAAATATACAAGTACTCACATCCTGGTAGGGCAGGCAGGCAGGCTGTGCAGCTACTCAATGCAATACAGGGAAAAGGGATACAAAAAAGCGCACAAGCACAAACGGAGCAGGAAGAACCCAGGACAAAAAAATGATTAAAAGGGCACTTTAATGTGGCAAAAGACCCATCCAATGCATTTCTAAAGTCGCAGCGTTCTTTTTCAAGGATAAAACACAATGTGATAACATCCATTATATACCCTCTTACCTGTGGGCCGTTTCGCGCCAAAAATCAGAACCTGATGACGTCATAACAGAGCGACTCAGTGCCGATCTAAGGGCAAAAGGAAGTACCAAAGGCAGTGTGGCCATCTTGGATGTGGGCAAACATAGGAACACAATAACAAAGCTTTATTGACCATTCCAGCAGAACAAAATACATAGCTGCTAACTGGACAAGCATATTTAAACGAAATAAAGCTATATTAAACTAAACTAATGCTTAATAAAGGGTACTATTATATCAAGAAAAAACATGAACAAGGTGGATTAAAAAACTAGCTGTGTTGCAACTAAGTTATATACAAAAAAAGTTAAAAATAAAAACCTCTAGACATGATTAAAAAAATGTGCAAGAAAAGTAAATTTAAAGACATATTACACATATATACTGCATAACACAGATTGTGTACCTAAATCATAGGAACCAGGGAAATACAACCATTATAAAATATGAAGTATTATCCACAAGATACATCAAAGAACAATTTAAGCTTACATATAAGCATAATATTTGCATGATAAGGCATAGGTTCAAAGGTTATAATGATAAGAATATAATGTCCAATATAATGACAATTGTCTTATTTAATCTGTATTACCAACTAATTACACCATAATACGTCTATCACAAAAATGTTTACAAAAAATGTGTTAGTTGCCAGTCAATGTTCAAGCCCATAGGGAAGCGTGTTTGGAGAGTGAAGATCCAATACGCCTCCCTACGGTCCAGAAGGTTGATATGATCACCTCCTCTAGATTTAGAAATAACTGATTCAATCCCCAAAAAGGAAAAATTATTAATTCCTCCCTGACCACATTCAGTGAAATGTTTTGAGACTGGATGATTAGTGGTTGTGGCAAGAGGTATGTGGGGAAGACGACTAGAGCCCTTAAGGTCAGGATGTTAGAGCATTTAAGGCTCATAAAATTGAGAGACACTAATCATCCAGTCTCAAAACATTTCACTGAATGTGGTCTACCTTGACGAGGTTGGCAGCCTTGAATCATGTTTTGGTCAAAAGATGCAACCCAATGACTCCTTTGTTACACAGATTCTAAATGTAAACATATTACTAGAATATTTTAGCCCAAATTGGTAGGAGCGTAAGAATTGTTCTTTTGTTTTCCATAAACCCCAAGTGGTCTGTGGATGGGAGGTAAGGGGACTCCCTGGTCATGGTGCACCTCCACTTAAGGCTCCATGGATCCCTTTCTATCTGCGTGCAGCACCAAAAGCTTAACTGAGGAAACCTGTTAAAAAATTAAATATCACACCTGTGTATACTCAAACACTCAGTCATGCTTCTCTCTCCTCAGTCTCTCTCCTGTGCGGAGCTCTCTCATATGCAAGCTGGGAGGGCAGAGGAGTACTGTAAGTGTCTAACTGTTGCTGTGGCCTTCTACCTTATCTGAGAGATGCTTAACTCCCCGTATGACAATTGATGCAGCTCTGAAAGCTGTCTGGTTTCAATTAAAAACTTGGCAAGGTGCCAAAAATTCTGAGCATTACTGGAAGACTAATTCCCTGAAATCAACCAATCAGCTTTCAGAATTGAAGGGATAATCAGAGTTTTAGTCTGTAATATTCAATATATTCCTGGTAGCTTTGAAAGGGAACCTGGCCATGTCAGGGAACGAAACTCTATTTAGCCATTATCTGCATACAATATATAAAAAAACATACATAATTAATCTTTATTGAATGAAGATTCACAAAAGGTTTTCATTCCAAGAGCGGGGAAGTCTTTTGTTAATGCATTTTTAGACATTAGGAAATATATCTGTAAAAGGTGAACACATAGAATTGGGACTCATGTACTAAAATGAACACTTGCCTTTTATTCAGCATTGCAAAAGATTTTCCACTGCAGCAAAAGTAATTTTCTTCAGCAGAACTGAAGCAAATCAGTGCAACCTAAATATACAACATCAGTACATGTGGTATATAGGCACAACACTTGCAAGCTGAACTAACACTGTAACAGAGTAATACGAGCATAAACACATCATTTGCTTGCAGGGTTAGCCCTTTAGCAGAGTAATTAAGATACATGCGTAGCCCTTCTCAGGGCTCACTCTCTGACAGGTAGTTCAGGCCCTGGGCAGTCCGAATACTTATGTATAGAGTAACATACATAGATATGGTCTGTGGTCAGGAACATATCCATGAACCGTAACAGGGTTCTGGAACTATTAAGTGTGTTAAAGGCTGCATTTTTATTCAGTGAGCTGCCTTGCATCTCAGCACAGCTCTCAGCACACATTGATTAGTGAGCTGTACTCAACCTTAACTCTGCTGCCAGACAAAGCCAGCCCTCTGGAAAACCAGTACATTGTATGTATTAACCCTGTAGTGCAACTTAATAGAACTTGTTAGAAAATCCCATTAATGAATATCAAGTGATTCAATAATTGTGTGAAAATATGTACTTTATATTTTCATTATAATTTGTAGCAAATACATTTTGGTAGAAATGATCACCTTGTTTTTTTTTACCCTGTATTGAATACTGCAAATACTTTTTTATACCCAAATCTCTCTGCAGACATTACTAAATACAGCCGGAAAAGAAAGAGGTATTAATGACATAAGCTTTGAATACAGCTGTGATACCTGATGCAAGTTCCGCTTGTGTGCACAATAGTAAAGTATTTTAGTATTGTAGAGCCAACATTTGCAATTAAGTGAAGGATAAAAGAAGCCAATATGGCCCGAACTGCAGAAAATATGCTTTCATAATGTCTCGTTTTCATAATGTACTTTTAAAAAGACTTTTACTGTAGGAAAAGAGATACATTTGTAACTGTAGCTTTTCAGCTTTATGACTCACAGGCAGAACAATACGGTTATGTGAGAGACCAATCAAAGAGAGCCAAAGGGTAAAGTATAATGAAAAGAAATCGAAATCTTTCCTGTGGTGGACTTCTGATCTTGTGACGTAATATGTGACATTTATCTTTTTAATATCATTGCAAACATATTAATACCTTTAAAAGAATGGCAATCACTCACATCATAATGCTGCTTGGGGCTATTATTGTATTCAGGTCCTATTGTAATACTGCTGAAAATTAGATTGACGGGCTCCAGTGAATAGATTATATAATTAGATCAAGAGTTGGCTTAAAGAAAAGATACATAAAAACGATGATAAATGGAACAAGGGTCTGAGAAACACACTATACCTGAAATGTAACTCAAAGCTTAGTTTATGCCACTATCATTTATAAGTGTCTCCAAGGAATTATGATAAACCCTGTCAGTTTGGAAAGATATGAGGAAAAGTGAGCTACTGGAAAGTAGTTTGTTGACAGTCAATATGCAAGCAACCTCGATTTAATGCATTGTGCATAAAGATAATAATGGTAGATCTAGTTAAGTGAGGATTATGGTTTATCCCATTTTATTTAATTTTGCAAACCCTTGAAAATTCAGTATATAGTTCATGTCAAGACATTTGCTGCTGAATTCTAGCTGTCAATTATATTAGATAGAAATCTATCAAAATAGATATATGCCAGCAAGACGAGAGTGGGTGGTCTATAAAATTCTCTGAGCACCTGAGGTAAAGAAGAAAAAAAAAGAGGCACAGATGAAACACAGAAGGATGAAACAGGATACAGGCAAATGAGTATAGGATAGGATACAGAATTAATAGAGAGACAGAAGGCATTATTCATACAGAATAAGAAGTTCACAGCAGAAACTGGCATAAAGGAAGGTGCACAAAAAGCTAAAGAATAAAGAGAAAAGTGAGAAAATTAGATTATAAGTGAAATGTAACTGCCTTGGGCATATCCATGAATATCACGGAGAATAAATAAGCACTTTTAGCTACAGGGTGGTGTTATAGTTGGTGTCAATACAAATTTATCCTTGAACAAATGGTAACATTAAGGATAAAAATAAAGCCAGTTTATCTAATGTGGAAAAAAGAAGTACAATTGAATTTAGATTGTAGCAGGATGCTGCATATATCATGGATCAAAAATGTATCGATGAAACATAGGACCAGATTTATCAAAATCTACATTTTCATTAAATTGGATCTTTTTATTATAAACATCGATTATAGGCTTTGCAACAATTAGTCTAGCTTTGTACATACAGTACAGTAGAAAACATTGATTTCCTTTGAGATTAACAGCATGTAGGGATTACTGGTAAAACATACAGTAGCTGTTTGGAAATAAGATACTCATGACTGAACCACTAAAAGCAGATCAAGTGTTTGTAATGAAAAACAAGATATGACATTTAAATATAAAGAGGAGTTATAAAGTGCATTTCAAAATATTTGTTAACATACTGTATTTGTCACTTCATGCTGGCTGCATAATGTAAATCTATTTATCCAAACCTTTTTCAGTTTTTATTGATAATAACTAACATTATTATCTTAAATTCAAAGTACTTATTTACTTTGTGAGTAGAGATCGGTGATTACGCCCAAATCCATTTCCCGGATTTTCCCCCCACAATCCGTTTTACGGGGGTAAAATCCGCAAAAACGGATTTGGTTGGTTTTAATCCATTCGGATTCATGAAAATTTGCCATTGGATCCTTAAGAATCCACCAACGGAATTCTAGATCCGCGGATTGGATTCTATAAATCTCTCCACGAGTTGCGGAACCAACAGAGTGTATTGATAATAATAATAAAAAATACGCAATATGGGTTTTGTGATTTTTTTTGATTGTTTATTTAAATTGATTAATTGGTTGAGGTGATTGTATACACCTGGGTGTGGGTATCAAGGTTTGTCACTGTTTCTTTGCACCACCCAGAAGAAGGTCTCATTGTGCAGACCGAAACATTGGTATTGTGTGCCAATTTTATAAATATATTTGTGAAACTTTACCTTTTTGTGCTGTCTCTTGATTGCCGGATCTCCAAACGGTATCATGAACCTCATCAGGAGTCAGCTGACTATTGTTCAAATGCTAACCATTGGGGGTTTAAAATGTAAGGGCGTATTTGGCTTGTATTTCCTTACAATACAGTACCAGTACAATCTGCACTATCCTGCTGTTCTCTTTCCTTTTACATGGGATACCTGCACTGCATCATACTGCATCCTATGCACTCACATATTGGAACCTTATACTGTGAGGTGCAAGGAATATCGATTTAAAACCCTCAATGGAGTTAATGCCTGATGACTCCATCCATATTGTGAGTCTCCAGTCGAGGGCCTGGGCTGCTGGGGTATGTTGCCTGGCCCCTGCAACATGGTTCCAGGGAGGGTTGGGGCAGTCACGGTTCATGAGCGCCATCTGGTTATACCTGAAACATAGCGTGGTAAAAGGGCGAACTCGGTGAGAGGCGGCCGAGTGCTGGTAGGCGCTGTGGCTGGCCACCATAAGCTTGCGCCGGTTTGGGCAGAATCTGGCTGTCGGGGGCAGAAAGGCACTGCAGGGGTAAGGGGCACAAGCAGCCTTCTCCAGAGCTGTGGCAGGGTGGTCAGGAAGTCATCTACCTTGGCGGTCGCTTGTTTCGCACTGGACAGCTTGCAGTCGGTGACCCACTCCCGCACCTTTAGCAAGCATTTCAACATGGACTGCTCCTTGAACATAAAGTAAGGGAGGGTCTTAAACGTTGTCAGCTCACACATGGTGATCCACCATTTAGATTGCTGCTCCAACTGGAACTTAAATTTGAGGTGCCCCTTGGACCCTTTGTTCAGGGCTCTGAACTTGGCCCATTATGTCTCTGGCATAATTACAGTACCTATCTGGCCAAGAGAGCCTCCTTTACAACTGGGTAGTCCTTCAAATCCTCTTGGTCCATCTAACGTTGCGCCACGGCTGCTTTGTCGTGCATCTGTGGGACCAGATATTTGAACCAGTCCTCTTTAGGTAGTTGGTGCATCTCGCAATGGTTCTCAAAGGACTGTAGATACACTTCGATGTCATTAGTTTCCTTTAAAAACTTGGCAAAGCTGTCATAGGTGAGTCATGGTGTCAGACTGACCTTGGACCCCATACTTTCAGAAGATGAACGGCCCCTCGATTGGGGAAGTGCCTCGGAGGTCAGGTGTTGTAGCATGGTATGCATTCAACAACGGTGGCACTGCCACCCAGGTCCTCCAGTGCACGTCTAAAGTCCGCCGGCATGTCAATTTCCGCTGCAGGTAGCACCATTGGAGCCTCCACTGACACATCAACGTGACGGGCGATTCTTGCAGTTCGTAAAGGCCAACAACTGTCTGCCCAGCGCCTCAACTCTAACCACTGAGAAGCTGGCATCATAGCTCGGTGACCGATTGTTTCTTGTCGCTGTTCACTTAGTTATACCACATTCCTCCCATTGGAGTCTGATCCAGTCCTTTGTCCAGGACTGATAATTGGCTGACATCCTTGTAATGTTGTCAGTTCATCGACTAAACTACAGGGAATGGTATGTGGTGTGTGTCCCAGCACTGGAGCATTTGTAACTCTGATTTCTGTGGTCTTCAAAATTGAGACCGTACGCAGGACAGATATTCCCGGGAAAATATTGGTGCTGAGCCTAGTGATCCCACCGCTGTCACTGCCACCAGAACAAGCCTGTCACGGGAGACCAGGACAATTTACACCAGGGATCAATACACTAGACAGAACTGCAGAGTTGAACAAAAATGAATTTATTGAAAAAAGTTTCAACAAACTTCCAGTACATAAAACAGACACACAAACTCACCCACATGGGGGAGCAACCTAAAGTCCTAGGTGCAGGGAACTCCGTCTGGAAGTTTGACCCGATACGCGTTCCCAACTTGCTCCACAGTCCTCTGTATTATGGGTCACACTTCCTTGCTCTCCACCAGCAAGCAGTTTTAAATTCCCTGCTGTTGCTTCACTCCAAACAGCTCTGGCCAATGCTGCACACACAGACAGCAGCAACACTGGAAGCTCCAGACCCCTGCACTGGGTCTCCTCCATTACCTTCTGATGACTCCCTGTCAGCTCTTCCTTTACAGGGGCTCTGCCAGTCACCTGTAAGCACACAGCCTTCACCAAGAATATCCAGTCCAGAATGACTCTCTTGAGGCTGGGAAGGCAAATTTATACCCCTGTCCCAATAAGAGAGATGACAGCTAGTCTGGGTAGGAACAATATGCCTGGTCTCTGCACAAGGCCATAGACCTGGTTGATGAGATTACTGGGGTTGAAGGTGGGCCAGAATAATGCTGATAAAATCCCCTTCCACAGATACAGCCCCATGGCTTACAAATTCCCTCAATAGGTGATCGACCTCTCACTGGTTCCTCAACATGGAGCCTAATCCCATCAGTATTCAATCCTACAATACCAATTCTTGATGTGATTACATACCATTTTTCTAGAAAGAGATAACCCCTACAGTCCCCACTCTTGAATAGAGCTGTACAGTACATCACGGTTTCACATACTTTCAGAGGAACATATATAGGACTGCTACAATGTACAATGTACATACACAAATAACTACATCATATCATTGTCAGGAAGGGGTAATGGCGGGCATAACCTTTATTTACAAACAGAAAAATGTACCCTTACCATCACAGTGAAATTAAAGTCGGGACAGGTAAGAGTGTATCTCTATCTGAGATCTATTAGTGTTTAATTGAAAATAACCCATTCTACGCAAAATCAGTAAACCAAAAAGGCTGGAGGAATTATATTTGGCACAACTTTAGCATTAATGATTGCTTTATTAGAACACTATGCCCAGGCAAGATGGTTGGTGCTTGGCACTACACCCATCATGGATGGGAATGTTCGATAATGGCAACTTTCCAAGGAGAGATTAAATAATAGACTTTTCCAAATCGTACCCTCCAATCTGCCCCCACCCGAGTTCCTGCTCCAATCTGAGTAGCTGCTTCCAACTTTCATCCCACTCATACAAAATATACCATCATACACAGCCATACTATATGATATCACTGCATACAGTATGCTCTGACACTGAAGACAGGCACCTCACACCCCTGACTGAATCATTAAGACAGAAGGGATAGAAGCCAAAGACTGTTATCACAACAATCACAACTGCACTTAAAGTCCCATGAGAACAACTTCTCCAATACAAGAAGAAGAAAACAACCACACTGGAGAGAATGCAAAAAAATAATCAAAGATCTGTAATCTATTATGAGAAAGAATGAAACATTAAAATACATCTTCCCCAAACCTCCCATCCTTGCATTCCGGCAACCTGTCAAATCTCAGACAGAATTAGTCAATAGAAAAATTCATAAAGAATTCAAGGACGCTGTTAAAGGCACAAGACCATACAACAACACATGCTGAAAACTTTGCAAACACATATTCCAAGTTCCCACAGCCAGTCATAACCATAGAACATTTAGGGGTCTATTCTATAAGCCTTCATAAAAAAAAATGATGACCGTTTTTTTTGCATTGCCATCATGGTATTCAGAAAGCCGCGATTACCTGTACTAGAAAAATTCCCAAAACAGGAGAGTAGCCAGTGACGTGATGATTGCCTCTCTCAAAAGGCCTCACCCGGCAATTTGTTCCAGCTGCAGAGAGAGCTGCACAGAGAGAGCCGCATCACCCTGCGCAAATCTCGCCAGCGATCACAAGATTTTAATAAAAAACTTAATACTAGTGTAGATGAGCAGGGGGTCTCCGGAGCAGAACCGCGTTGATTTAAGGTCCGGGGACCCCTGCTTCCCGAGATAAAGACCCTGTTATGGGGTGCCACAATCTCCTATGCATTTAAATGTCTCACGCCACGTGACAGTGGGAATAAAATGCATAGGAAATACCGGCGCCCCATAACGGGCCTGTATCTCGGGAAGCAGAGGTTTCCCAGTGTGAGGATTCGCAATCCTGGCAGTCACAGACCATCTCCTCACCCCAACAAACCTTCCGTGACAGATCCCTAGGATGCGCGGTTTCGTGGTCACAGTACTCGCGCACGCGCACGGACCTTTGCGCGTCCTGATTCCCCACCCGTGGATTCGGATCCCGCCCCCATCTCTGTTGCACGACGGGTGCGTTTGGCCAGCCTCCCTGCTGACACGTGAGTCAAGCCCCGCCCCCATTCTTGGCTCCACCCCCTGACCTCCGTGACGCGCGAGGGTCGGCACGCGACTGTCCCGCCCCCTCTTGTCCCAAGAATCGGTGTAGAAGTGACGCACACTCCAAGTCCCGCCCCCTGGCCTCCGTGACGCATGTGAGCAGTCCCACCCTCAACCCCGATTAGGCTGCATCATAGTGCACACCTGTGTGCACCAGCAGCCTATCGGCTCTTACTTCATGGTTCCACCCTGGCTGGCTATTAGAGGCTCCTCCTATATATACCTTCAGTCTGCTCTCTATCCTTGCTGAGCATAGTCATTGTGACGCCATGCCTTGCTGCATTCTTGTTCCTGAGACCTGACCTTGCTTTGCCTTGCCTTGCCTTGCCTTATCTGACTGTTAACCTCTTGTTGTCGGAACCCTGCTAGCACCTTGGACTCCACTTCTCTCTACTCCTGATCCGGCCATAATGACCATTCTCCTGTCTCCAGTCCTGACCTTGGCTAAGTACTCACCCGATCTGATATTCTCCTATCCTGAACCTGGCTACGTACCCCGACTATCCGATACTCTCCAATTCTTAAACTGGCTACGCACTCTGACGATCCGCAACTCTCCGCTCCTGAACCTGGCAAGTACCTTAACTATTATCCAACCTGTAATCCTGACCTGGCTTGAACGACTACTCTACATCCTAGGCGCGCCCGCATGGCTGTGGGTTGGCGTTATCCAATCCTCTACCTCAGCACCGCGGTCGCGCTTCGTTATATAAATATACAGCTATATAAATTATAATATATATATATATAATTTAGTTATATAAATATATAGCTTCACTATATAAATTATAATAGATATAATATAATATTACGTGTACTTTATGTGTGTGTGTCATACTGTTTACAGTAAACAGTATACTGTATACTGGATTGGGGGTGGTGAAAGAGTCATAATGAGTAATAATGAAGTGTGATAATTAAGGAAGGGTAAAGGTGCAAATCACTTTGAAATACAATGGGTGTCATGGGTGTCTTAAAATTAATTGATTATAAAAATGTAAATCTTGATCAAATATTAAAAACATGCATTTAATCTGTACTGTGCAGTAAAGAAAACATACTGTAAATACTTACTCAGTAGTGACTGTTGGTGTGCGCTTGACACTTCTGGCCTTACTATGGGCATGATATCTCACAGTGGTTGCTGGAATAACGAGGCACGAAGTATTTAACCAGCGTTGTATCTGTGAAATTCGTTGTCGTAATTTTTTGGGTGGAGCACAGGATTGATATCGGAGGCCGGCGAGGTCCCCCGGGACACTGCCGGGACCATCCGGAGACCCCCGGAAACCCACAGGGTCCACCCAGAGGAGCCCAGACACCCACGTGGACCACCCTGAGACACCGAGAAACCCGTGGGGACCACCCAGAAACCAACGGGACCCCACGAGACTAATCTCCGGGGGGCGTCCCCACCGGCCTCTGGTATCAATATTGTGCAAAAAAAAAGGCTTTTATGCATCTTGCAATATTTTCTTGCAACATTTTAAAGTTTTGTTTAAATTTTGTTATGCTTATCACTGTTTAGTGAATAGCATTTACTGACAAAAAGTGATTTTGCCCTTTTTTTGGCTTGTTGGATGACTTTTTTGCCTCATGCTGTTAAAGGTCGTTAAAAATCTATTAGAGCGGGATACTGCACTTTTATCACTGTTTAGTGAATAGCAAAGCAGGCAGCATCTCACAATAAGGGCATTTAACGACCATTAAACCACTTATCACTGTTTAGTAAATAGGTCCCTAAATATCTGTCTCTTCTGGTTAATTAAGACTGTAAAAATTACAGTAATTTTTATTTTTGTCACAATGTGTAATACAATTTGCAATGGCCTTACCTGCACCTTTAATTTACAGTATGTGTCCTATGTTACTTATTTATAAACAAAAATAGTCAATGAGCATATACACTGTATACTGTATATATGTACACTTCCTATTCAGTTATTTACTGTTGCTGAGTGGGTTTTTTTTTTTACTTTTACTTTTTCATTAAAGGAAGGACGGCTCCTTTGTCTTCGTGTGTCCTACAAAGACATGCTTTTACAAGAATGTTTCATTGGAATTTAATGATTACAGCAAACACCATGACAATACACTGTATGAAATCACTTGGTGTTATTACCTGTACACTATGAGACCTATTGATCTGTCTTCTATCCTATGAGTTGTAGGAAAAGACGCATTATTATTGAATGTTTTTCTTTATTGAAAGAATTGTATTCATGATATTGTTACTACTTAAGTCTTAGACAAACAGATAAATAAATAAATTTTTTGATCAAACATTAACAATTGTAAACATATAACACTGGAAACAAGAACTGTGAACAAAATCTAGTTCCATAATGTATTTTCTAAGGAGTGGTGCCCAAAATTGGACACCATAGTCAAGGTGTGGTCATACTAATGCTTTATAAAGGGGCATAATTATCTTTACTTTTCCATCAATTGCTTGTTTCATGCAAGATAAGATCTTGTTTGCCCTTGCAGCTACTGCCTGACTTTGGGCACTATTGCTAAGCCTGCTGTCTACAAGCACTCCTAAATCCTTCTCCATCAAGGATTCCCCTAATTTATTCCCATTTTATTTGAAAGCTGCGTGTTTATTCTTGCTTCCCAAATGAATAAATTTACTGTACATCTATCTGTATTAACCTCATCTGCCATTTACCTGCCCAAGTTTGCAGTCTCACCAAGTCCTTCTGGAGAGAAATTACATCCTGCTCGGATTCTATTATCTTACACAATTTAGCGTCATCAGCAAAGATGGAGACTTTGCTCTCTATGCCAACCTCAAGGTCATAAATAAACAAGCTCAAAAGCAGGGGTCCCAGTACCCAGTATAGAGAGTAAGGTATTGTTAATAGTACATTCAATGTGTCTTTAATTGTTTTGGAGACATCCAAAAGTCAAGTTACAGTATCATCACAGGACACGTCAGTGGCCCTAGCTAGAGTGATTCTCTAGAATGTCATTTGAAAACAGAAGCCACCTAATAGTAGGTGCATTTTTGGGGCTCCTTTTCCCACGGTGGACCTGGCCCAATTGTTTTATTTGAAGATGCAGTATATTATTTTAAACAGTTTTTAGGCACTGAGGTGTTTTGTTTTTTTTATGTTTTTATTTTATATTTGCTATGAAATGTATATATTTACTGAGTGTTCTGTTATTGGAATATTGGACAAAGTGTTCTTTCAAGAAGTGATAATAAGTTAGGTATTAGCACTGTTCGCAGCTGCAAATTTTGCCCCTGGCCACCATCTATTCCAGGGCAATGATCCAAAGCACAGCGCATATGAAACATTCACGCAGGAGAAAGGAACTAATTGGACATGCACCACTTGAGGAGTGTGCTTCATTATTTTTTTTGTTATTTTTTTATACAAGAAAGCAAGAATTTAGTGACAATTTTTTTCCTGTACAACATAGTTTGTTCTAATGAAGTATTCAATTTGTTCATGTAATGTACATCAAATGTATAAAACACATTGTACATAGTTGTACAATGTCTAATGAATTTTAACCAAAGTACTTTGCTGTATGAAGGATGACTGACTTTCTAATTTCCCCTGCAAGTCTCCTGACATAAACCCATTTGAGATGGTTTGGTCACTACTGAAGCTGCACAATAATTGCACAGCACAGCATAAAACCAAAGAGGAGAAGTGACTACAATCCATACATTTTGGAGTGGAATGTTAACCTGTGATTTTACTTAATAATTTAGTTGACCATTTATAAAATGTTTTGTCGGATGTTGTTGAACGATATGGTATGGCCTCTTGAATGTAATTTTTTTCTTAGTTTTTATACTTTAATTTATTTCCGTGGTGGGCAATTGTCCAGGTGTAAAATTAATTTAATTTTTCTGCTGTACCTTTTAAACATAAGACATATTATTTATGGAGTCACCCAGAGTGGGGGAAGATGGAGAGAGCTTTGTATAAGCCCTATAACTTTAAAGTAATTCAGCATCTCACTCACTTTTTTTTTACTTGGTTAACTAAGAGCAACAATTTAATGCTAAATTAATTGTAATAATTTCTAAAATTGCAGGAAGATGAGCAGGCCATGCCAGAGTCTCTGGTACCCCACAGATCAGCCTCATGTTCCAGCTTGAATATATTGGAAAACCATGGACCGTATTCCCTACCAGACTAAGGGCATCATGCAGTAAGCAGCGAAAAAATGCATTAGCCAGTTTAGCAATTAGCCATGTTTTTGGCATGTTAAACTGGCTGTATGCTGTAAGGGGCGAATCCCTGGCGAATGAATGCGCCACCACCATTTGATGAAATGGCGTGTAACCGGTGGCGGGACGGCTGCCTGGCGAGAAACTGCCGAGAAGCCCCCTCGTCCCCTGCCGAGATGTGTTTGCAGCAGAGAGAGATCCGCTGGTCTCTCGGCGCAAACATCAGCACAATAAAAATTATTTTTAAAACCATTTTTATTCATAGTGTACATGTGCAGGGGGTCTCCGGAGCTGAACCGCATTGGTTTCAGGTCCGGGGACCCCCTGCTTCCCGAGATACAGGCCAGTTTATGGGTTCAGCTCCGGAGACCCTCTGCACATCTACACTATGAATAAAACACACATATCAATAAAGACTCGTTCCTTACCTTTGCGGGTATCTGCTATGGTAGCGAAGCAGCATGAATATGTATTTAATAATACTGTATAGTGAGCAGGGGGTCCCCTGAGCTGAACCGCGTTGCTTTGTGGACCAGGGACCCCCTGCTTCCCAAGTTACAGGCCCCGGTATGTGTGATCGGGTGGGCAGTATCGCCGCCATGTTTATAGCGTCCCATACGCTACGTGCCCGCAATAAACATGGCGTCCACACTAACCGATGCCCCAAACCGGGGCCTGTAACTCGGGAAGCAGGGGGTCTCTGAGCCACAAATCAATGCGGTTCAGCTCAGGACCCCCTGGTCCCGCACAATATTATTAAAATACATTAATGCTGCTTCATTACCATAGCGGATAGCCGCTACGGCAATGAAGGGGTTAACGCATAATAGCATGTTTATTGGGGACAAATGCCCCCCAATAAACATAGCAGCAATATAAACATACAATACAGTAATGGGCAATATTACTATTATCCACAAATGGATAATAGTGCAGTTGTCCATTTAAAATACATACAGAACAATAAAGACATTAAATACATATAGCACACCCATGTGCGGCTGCCACGATGAAGGCCATCCTCATCTTCATCCTGCCCCATCCGCTTCTGCAAAACAGACACAAGAATAAAAACATCCAATGTAATGTCCCCTAACCCCTTAATCACCATAGCGGTTATTAACCGCTACAGTCATTAAGGGGTTAACCCACCATCACCCACATACCCTACCCCACTAACCCCCCCGCTCCTGAGGCCTAACCACCCTCACCCACTACCCACAAGGGTGTCCTACCACATACCCTTGGGGCCAATACCCCCTCCCCCCAGCACATACAGTACAATAATGTGCCAAATAACTATTATCCACATAGGGATAATACATTATTTGGCTTTATTAAACACATTAAATACCATGGTAAAATAAAGAAAATTCTACTAACCTCTTCAATAAGAAGGCCCCGTCGCCAGCATCATCATTCTGTTCCGTTGCCAAAATCATAACTAGCCAATACATTTCAATGACATTCACATACAAATGAACCCCTTAATCACCTTATCGGGTACTAACCTCAAAGGTAATAAAGGGGTGAAGCCATCCTGCAATGGCAAGACCACTTATCCATAACATCCTCAATGATTTAAATAGAAATTTCCTAAACAAATCTCATGTAATCATTCAATCTAAAGCCTTAAATGCCACTTTAAACATTGCATTTACATTGTATACATGTAGAATAAAATGTAAGCTACATGTACACGCTGCAAATCAATGTTAACAATACAATAATCCTACTAAAATAGCATTACATCACAAGAAGTATACTATGTTATCCAATAAAGTCACCATCAATGAATTAACATACATGCATTACATCCCTAAAAAATGAAAATACCATCCATACCAATTACACAATTAACTATAGCAACCGTTACAGAGAACAAGTTAGCATCATACAAAAAGGGATACAAAAAATTACATTATAATAAAGCAAGCCTCACCATTACCTACAGTACAGCCTAGAAGCCCAAAAATTACATCTCTCTAATTATAAAATACATTTAACACACATCTATGCATAGCAGCATAGCCACAAACATTTACAATACACTAAATCAAGCTTTAACAACACTATCATTTCTTACCCTGTATGTATATATCTCTCTAGACATACATACATACATACAGTGGCAAGCAATGATGTGCATATAAAAAAATAAACACACTAAAAAGCAAAAAAAAACACATTTACATTAAATACATTTCTTTATTTAACTTACCATTACTTGACCCACTCACCGACTCCCGTTGATCAGCTTACTCACGAACCAATCCACGAACAGGAACCCATAAAATAATAAACCATAAAATAATAAATATTAAAATAATAAAACACGGCAATCCAGGGGTCTCAACTTCATCAGAGGCTTGTAGAGATACGACAAAACGCATAGGGTGATTCGTTTCCCCAGTGAAGGCTTCTGCAAAGAAGCACAGACTGATGGAGAGCAAGCTCAGAACCAGAAGTAACCTGATCTACCACCTAAGGAACATCCGGTGTTACTCAGCAGATCACTTGGGTCTGCGATTACACAAACCGGGGGACTGAGTTTGCGGTGCACCGGCACCACTTCCGGTATCCAGTTTGGAGCAACTACACATGCTGCTGATGGGCTACAGACTGCGGAGCCTCCTATAGCTTTAACGGAGACGAACTGTTGAGTATTGCACTCAGAAATGCTTATCGATATCTGAGGTTTGTGAGTGTAACCATTGATGTTTTTAACCGTTTATTAAATTATCTAAGTTTTATTCCACTAGGAGAGTGTGACTCTCTTTTCTTCCTCTCTGCCTTTCATAGATTTTGTGGGACTAGTTTATCCCAGTGGAGAAGGCAGCCTCTGTGTCATTAAAAGCCACTACGGTGGTTATTTATTACAGCTTGCATTTTTGCTATTATAAATATAAGTATATTTTATTTTTCTAACACATTTGTGCATATATATATATATATATATATATATATATATATATGATTATACATTCATTTTTAGTGTTCCTTCATTATGTATCCTATGCTCTATAGTATTCAATAATTAGGGCATCTTTGCTTTATCACCGTTAGCGCTGTTTTACTCTTGAGATATAGATATATATATATATATGTATAATTTTTTAAGTTCTTACAGTATGGCTACCACGTAATACAAAGTAACTTATTATAAAGTAAACAAATGTAGAACAATATAACAGCATACATAAACATTCAAGACGTATTAGATAATTACAGTATAAAATAAATATATTTCCATCACTCCCTTGCAACCAATGTTAACTACAGCATATTGTCAATACAATTGAAAACACTCATTACTTTCAAACATACATATGAACTTTTATGTTTCTTTAAATCTTGTAGCTCAGTCAAATGTATTTGTGAGTGCTGGAATGTTGCACTTTTTATTTTCCTGTTTGTTTGAGAATGGTTATATTTGTACTTTTTAAAATAACCTCTGATCCCTCAATACAATTGTTTTGGAACTTTCCAGGAACACTCAGAACAAATTTCTCTCAAAATACCAAAAAAAAAATTCTATGCCAAATAATGGGCTAACACAAATGTTAAAAATTACAGTTAACAACTCATTCGGGTTTATTTTTCAATGTCTTTTGTTATGAAACTGATACAAAACAGTACTGAATATATTGCCGTGCTCATGTATTCCAGCAGGGCATGGATGACAGAAACTGTAAATTGATAATTTTATTGTTTTTAATTGTTGTAATGATGACTAATTACTGTACTTTTAATAGTAAAATAATATTAAAACTAAAGCTATACTTCTAATAATCTTGTTTACATTGGATATTTTACCTCACTATTAATACATTTAGAGATCAATTTCAGCTGAAGGGGTACAACCAAAAGAACAACCATCTGTAATAATTATCCATGATATTTGTCTGAATAATATGAACTGGTATACTGTATTCGCTATCTTTCCAACATTCTGTTGGAAAAATAATTGTGAATTTTCCCATGTGGTCAGCTACATCCAATAATCCTCACACTGGACAACGGATGAGTATTGGGCTTTGCCTCCGGCAGGTGAACACATTGCAATAAAATATACTTAACTCTTGAATGCTGAGTGCCTCTAACCTCAAGTACTGAATTTATTTTTTAGTAGTTGGAGTCACAACCATTCAGGTCATCGTAATTGCCATTTTCCTGTAAACATTTCAGAAGCTATTTTGTTTTCTCGCCAAACCCTGTAGAAATATTATAGACAGAACTCGATGAATGTTATTATGTAGACATGTTTTTCTCACGATGCTTACTTGATTAATTTGTATTTTCTAATAAATGTTGTACACGATTTCATTATATTAAAACATTTGTTTGCCATCAGTCTTTAAAATGGTAATTTATGTAATCAATTTTTCTATAGACTGTTACATAATGAAACCATGAATCTCTTCTGCAGCATTATTTCCTTTATAACTCCTGATAAAAGCAGTATTTATTATATAATCTGTTCTTTTTTTATTCAAAGGCAGAGCAGATAGAGCAGGCTCTGTAAATATATTTGTATTGCTGCTTGTTACAAATGTAGCAGACATTATTGAACCAGGTAACACTAGCTCAATATTTAATGCATGTTTCATCATCGCTATTGAAAACAATGGTAATGTGAGCATTTTCTTTAATGCAATATTTATTTTTGTCATTTTTCCCCCCTTATCGCATCCGTTAGTGGGTGTACAGTAATGTCTTCTACATCTGTATACAGTACAATAAAACTATTGCTAATAAGAACCGAACTAGGTTCCTAGCACTCAAAGGTTAATAATGAGTCAATATCAAATGGAATGCCAAAATGAGATATTTACTTAAATGAAAATCAAGATCATAACAAATAGCCCTAGTGAATGAACAGTGTATAAACACAAAAAACATGGACATAGATAAATCAAGGCACAGTGTGTAAACACAATAAATATGAACAGAAATAAGTCCAACGCAGAGCACAGTGTGCAAATTGGGAACTATACGCAGGAGAACAAATTACAAAAAAGAAGGAGGGGGAAAAAATGGGGAGGGAATGATGGGGAGGGGAAGGAAAAGGGAACACTTAGGGAAAAAAGGAATCAAGGGGGGCAACATTTCAGGGGGGTGAGCCCCTTCTTCTGTCCTGTTCCCACACACCAGGAGGGTCTGTGGTGCATCCCTTAAGACCCTCAGTTAGGACCTATTTTGCTGACAGAGAGCATGAATATAAAATGAGTTTAGTCCCAAACATTGAGGAAATGCAAAGTGCCAAGCCTATGTGTGATGGTGAGGGGGTACCAAGGCCAGTAAATAAAGGTATTATGCCCGGCTGTGTGCCCCTGAGTCACATTGTAACTGTGAAGTGTCAGCTCTGCAGCCGACTGCGGGTTGAGAGCCTGTAAATACATTAGAATTGTCTGTGTGTGTCCATCTAGGGATAAGAAGACCACACGTGTTAAAATAAGCTACATTAAATGACTGCGGTCACCGTGAATGGATTGGTTCCGAGGATTGCAACCACAAGTACCACATCACTGTATTTAGGTCAATTTAATAAGTATGGTTGCGGATAGGTTAGTTCCGTGCATTACTACAATGAGTTACGGCCTAAACCGCAGGTTAATTGGATAAGTATGGCTGTGGTTATGTATTAGCTACGTACATTGCAACAGTGAGTCGATGCCAAACCCACAGACAGGAAGAAGGTTTAAACCACAGACCACACATAATTAATTAGCCAACTTAGGTTAGGAGTATGCCAGTGCTGTGAAACTTGGTGTGAATGTGGCTGGGGTCTCAACAGTAACGAAGCTATATTTTATGTGTTATTAACTTGTATGAAAAATAGTAAATGAAAGTCTCCCTCTTTTAGTGTATTAAAATTATAAAGAGTGAGGGCATTTACATTCAGGCAGGCAGGGCAGCGGATACATTGTGGGTTCACAAGTACATTATATAACCGGCCATTCCGGCCAGTAAGTCATGTATATCTTAAGTGCAGACTTCTAAGACACCACGCTGAGGTGACTCCAGACTGTCTAGAAAAGTCCAGACTTAAAACGGTACCAATATTTAAAAGTGTTACATGCCGGGAAGTAAGGATAAACCGTTGTGCCTGGCAACTGTCCATATGTCAAGGGAGGGGTAGACTTCAGGTCGCCAGGGCAGGGAGCTTGGTTAAGTATGCTAAGCGGCTAAGGTGCGAAGTTAGCGCATGACTGTGGCATACGTTGAAGCCTCTGCCCGGCTCCCCAAAGTACTGGCAGAGCGTGCCAATAGGTGGGGTTATTAATTCCCACACAGTGATTGGCTGCACAGTGTAAGAATAGGCTTTGTGTGTCTTTAAAGTCTCGTGCAGCTGATCGGGAGGTAGATTCACCTAAGACTCAACATGCTGTAAAAGATACATTGTGCGGTACAAGAAATTCCATCGTAACTAAGATTTGTACCTGCTTCAAAAATTTGTTAGAACTAAGTATTCCCGAACAAATCCTGAAAAGGGGGAAACAAAAAAACTCCTTTCGGCAAAGATACAGGGTGGCCAGCGGCACCCCTAGCCAAGGACTGATACATGGCTCTTTTTGTGCATCAACCCCACTCCTGGGAATTGATGCCTAGAGACTTGAATTTTGTGGATTTCGTTCCGTGGACATTTTATTTAGTTTTGCCCCACCCCAGTAAGTGTTTATTCATAATATTTTGTACTTCAAGCTGTGTGTGTTTCATGTGTAAATAAACTACAATTTATTTTATCTCACGTTTTGTTCAATCAAAGGATCCGGGTAATTTTTGTGTTAAAAGCACTGGTCTCCCGTGACACTATGCAATAGCCAAAGAGCTAGGAATGTACTAAAGTGAACAAAGATCTCAACAAAGCTAGTGAGCTCAGGCACAAATGAGCACAAATTATTCAAAAAGCTAGAGAGCTCAAAAGATTAAAGTCTTCAAAACAGAGTAATACCCAGAGGGGGTAAAGTTACGTGAGGCAGGAACCAAAACGTATTGCAGCAAACTCATGTGATCTGGAATGAGGGATGTCTTTATGATCAGCTGCATACCATCCTTTTAAAGTTTGTTGTGCTGATGATGTAATTGGGGGTGGAGTCCAATCAACGGGATGCCATGTCCCACAGAGAACAGCAGCCTCTGTGTCTGTCGTCAGGAGATGCATGGAGTATGAAGTGGCACTAATACAGAAGTGCAGAGAAGCCAAAAGAGTCTATGTTGCCATGGCGATTTCACAGTGATCGGGCCGAGACATAGGAGAAACAGAGACAAAAGAAACAGCGCACAACGCCAAATAGTGAAGCAAGTAAATGCAAATATATATTGATAAAAGGGTAATTATTCTGCGTACATGGTATAGGTGAAAAAATGCATTTAGTGTGTAAAACACTGGTTACCACTCGGCAGCTGTTGGCATGGAGGTCTGGTGTTTGCTTCTCTCAGCGGAAACTGCTGTGATGGCTCTGGAGCAGGACTCTTGTTGGGACTCCTCATCCGACGGTTTGCAACTCCAAAGGGGGTTTCCCTTCAAACAGCTAGGCTCCGCTGTGGGTAATGGCACTCAGTGAGACCGCCAAAAGTTTCAAATGTGCTGGAGCAGCTCGTTTAGCTCAGCAGGCAAATTCACTGCACACTGAGGTAAGCCCACAGCTTTGCAGGAACACATTCAGCGTGCCACGCTGCCGCTCTGTCACGGGACGCTTCGTAATGACATCACAGTCACCGCAGCAGTGATGGGATCGGCAGGAAGATATTGAAGTCTCTAGACAGCCCAAATAGCACAAATAGCACACAAGAGTGATAATGGCAGGGTGAAGCCAATAGATGTAGCAATTATAAGGCAAAAGGCATATAACATCCAACGCGTTTCGTAGAACTAACTACTTCTTCAGGGAATAATAAGGCCATTACCCAGAAGTCTTATATACCTCACAGAAGTGTCTCATTGGTCAGCCAATTAATTCTAGACCAATCATCTGGAGTAGGTAATGGTCAATGTGATAGGGAAGATGTGAACATTACTAATAAAACAACAACTTTATTAACAATTCAAAAAAATACATATAAACTAAAAACGGAACATAGCATAAATAGTTAAAAACATTCTGAAATAAAAGAAACACAATATTAGTTTCTTAAAAATAGACACCATAATAAAATAAATATGAAAGATATATCTAGAAATATATATTGATACAAAGCAGGGAGAACAGAAATGCATAAACCGGTGACACAACCATGGGGTCAGAGGAGGGCCTAAGTGTTTAATAAAGTGCCCAAATATCAACATCCTCATTTAACCCCTTAGGGGACATGGTATCCAATTTATGTATCCAGTATGTCTCTTTGGAAGATAGTGTTTTGACTCTATCCCCACCTCTTCTATTTATAGGAATAAACTGAATCCCCTTAAAAGTAAGACTAGACGGATCCTTATTGTGGTATAATAAAAAGTGTCTAGACACACTGTGTTTTTCAAAACCATTTTTAATATTTCTGACGTGTTCCTGGATACGAACATTAAGGCTTCGTTTGGTCCTTCCTACATATTGATACCCACACGCACATTCCAATAGGTAAACAATATGTGTAGATGTACATAAAATAAAGTCATCAATATTAAAAACTTCATTTGTACTTTTTGAATAAAAGGTTTGTTTGTCAGGGTGTTGGTACTTACAAATAGTGCACTTACCACAGATATAGTTGCCCTTAGGTTTAGGCCCTAGCCAATTCTTCTGAGATGCAGTGGGGATTCAGTTTATTCCTATAAATAGAAGAGGTGGGGATAGAGTCAAAACACTATCTTCCAAAGAGACATACTGGATACATAAATTGGATACCATGTCCCCTAAGGGGTTAAATGAGGATGTTGATATTTGGGCACTTTATTAAACACTTAGGCCCTCCTCTGACCCCATGGTTGTTTCACCGGTTTATGCATTTCTGTTCTCCCTGCTTTGTATCAATATATATTTCTAGATATATCTTTCATATTGATTTTATTATGGTGTCTATTTTTTAGAAACTAATATTGTGTTTCTTTTATTTCAGAATGTTTTTAACTATTTATGCTATGTTCCGTTTTTAGTTTATATGTATTTTTTTGAATTGTTAATAAAGTTGTTGTTTTATTAGTAATGTTCACATCTTCCCTATCACATTGACCATTACCTACTCCAGATGATTGGTCTAGCATTAATTGGCTGACCAATGAGACACTTCTGTGCGGTATATAAGACCTCTGGGTAATGGCCTAATTAATCCCTGAAGAAGTAGTTAGTTCTACGAAACGCGTTGGATGTTATATGCCTTTTGCCTTATAATTGCTATATCTATTGGCTTCACCCTGCCATTATCACTCTTGTGTGCTATTTGTGCTATTTGGGCTGTCTAGAGACTTCAATATCTTCCTGCCGATCCCATCACTGCTGCGGTGACTGTGACGTCATTATACAGCGTCCCGTGACGGAGCGGCAGCGTGGCATGCTGAATGTGTTCCTGCAAAGCTGTGGGCTTACCTCCGTGTGCAGTGAATTTGCCTGCTGAGCTAAACGAGCTGCTCCAGCACATTTGAAACTTTTGGCGGTCTCACTGAGTGCCATTACCCACAGCTGAGCCTTGCTGTTTGAAGGGAAACCCCCTTTGGAGTTGCAAACCGTCGGATGAGGAGTCCCAACAAGAGTCCTGCTCCAGAGCCATCACAGCAGTTTCCGCTGAGAGAAGCAAACACCAGACCTCCATGCCAACAGCTGCCGAGTGGTAACCAGTGTTTTACACACTAAATGCACTTTTTCACCTATATGATGTACGCAGAATAATTACCATTTTATCAATATATATTTGCATTTACTTGCTTCACTATTTGGCGTTGTGCGCTGTTTCTTTTGTCTCCATTTCTTAGTGTGTTGGGGGGTGCTGAGCCACCCCCTGTGTTTATAGCAGCAGACGCCCATATCAGTTACACGGTTATGTAATATATTTTACATTTTCTTTCACTGTGGTTTTTGTGGTTTCACGTTCCACGTATTTTATAGGGATCCAGTCACTGCACTGTATTATTTATATATTTTAGGGTTAAATAGTAGAGCACAGTTTTATTTTTGTTTTTTCACTGTCCTTGCTCATCACTGTTGCTGCACATTTAATCTTTGTCACTCAGTTTTTATTCAGCCTACACCGACAGTATATCATCATGGTTTGGAGCCTGGTAAACTGTAGGGAGAAAAGGGAGGAACATTTTAAACTCCTTTTTACAGATGAAGTGCTACATGATCAGCCTAAGGATTCAACTGATCTGACAGCTAAAGATCAGTTCAAAATATTAGAAAGGTTATTGCTTACCGAGGGTAAACATTGGCTGGAGACGAAAACCCTACAGAGCTATTTGGATGTAGGTAGAATACCAAGAGGTCTCAGGTTCTCAAAAAGCCCTACCTTCGGTAAAGATAACCTTAAGTTCATGCAGGAGTGGAATAGAATACAGGACGAGTGTTCCAATGATCTCATTAGGTTAATAATATATGAAAGGAACCGTGAGATTAAAGACCTAGAAAAGGAAATGTTGAAAGCAATTAAGGCATTAGAACCAATAGTGATAGACACTGATTGCTCAGAAATTGAGCATGATCTAAAAGTCAAACTAGAGTACGAAGAAGATGAACTTTTAAAAACGAAACACAATACATTTTTAAGAGATAAACTAGATTACCAGCATGGGAGACAAAGGGACTGGGCGAAAAAAGATAGAGGAAGGGTAGTAGGTAATGAGTATATCCCCCATAAAAAAGGAAGAGAGGGGTCTGCACATTCAAAGAATAGACAACAAGACTATCATACCTATGAACAGAGAAGAGAGAGTAGAACCCATAAAAATGAGCGATCGGATAGAGATCGATCACGCTCTAACCATGGTAATGGGTATCGCAATCCCAATTATAAAGGGAAAAACTATATTGAGGGCTTTAGATATGGCTCAAGGCCACAAGGCCCACATAGAAACTATGAATATGAGCATAAAGACCCCCACCCGAGACCATCTAGATACTCTCCTAGGAATTCCCGTAGATATTCACCCAAACGCCCAGCTAGACCGGAACCCACATCGGATTCACCTTCTTTTTTAGATCTTGTAAGAACAAGACTAGAAAAGAAGGCGAAAACAGGGAAAGATATACAGAATACCCCCCAAGAGAAAAGGAAGAAAAGGGTTACATCAGATGAGGAACACGAGGAGGGACCAGAGCACAAAAGAAGAGAGTACTCTTGGGAAAGAACACCCTAGCAAATAAAGTGGTTTTTAATCTCTCCTCCACAATTTTTAGTAAGGATCAATTGAACATACTTGGAATGGGTTTGAGTTTTTCTAAAACTTGTGGACCTAGCTCCTTCCAGTTGTTCAAAGATCTACATAAGTTCACTCGCAATATTACCCTGAAAAGACATTTTCTGAAACAAGATAGGGATCTTATTTCTGACAAGGCTGCAATGGTTCCTGCGAGTAATTCTGAAACAGAAATAGATATTCAACATACCGCATTTAAAATCCAATCCAAGTTTTATTCCGCACATTCCAAGGGTTATCATATTGATACATTTTTTAATATGGTCATCAATGATTTTAACATTTTATCTCGTAATTTTAAGTCAGGAGATATGAAACATAACCTCAGTGCAAGTGAGTCCCTAGCACTCAAAACTCTGAAAGATGATAAAAGCCTTATTATTAGGCAGGCAGACAAAGGTGGGGGCGTAGTAGTCCAAAACAGATGTGACTACGAGAAAGAAGCATTAAGGCTCCTAAATGACACATCGTCCTATGTCAAATTACCTAAAGACCCCACAGCTGAATTTCTAAAGAAACTAAAGGCGTTGTTAGACAATGCAGTTGTCTCATCTGTCATCACCACAACAGAGTTTGCTTTCTTATTTTCCAAATTTCCAAGGATCCCTATATTCTACCACCTGCCGAAAATGCATAAGGCCTTGGTTGATCCACCTGGACGCCCAATAGTGTCAGGTATACAATCTATGACAGCAAATCTTAGCCAGTATGTGGATTTCTTTCTCCAGCCGTATGTTGGTAAATTAACCTCCTACCTGAAAGATTCAACTGCAGTTTTAAATTTATTCAAGGATTTCCAATGGAACAGTTCATATGTATGGATTACATGTGACATAAAAGCCCTGTATACAAATATACCCCATCAGAAAGGGTTGGATGCTGTCAGTTCCTTTTTAATCAGATCCTACATTGTACCCACTAAACAGGGAATTCATTCTTGAGTCTATTAGTTTTATATTGAAACACAATTATTTCTTGTTTCTATCCACTTTCTACCTACAGGTTTGCAGAACTGCTATGGGTACTAGGTTTGCCCCCAGCTTCGCAAACCTGTATGTGGGTAAGTGGGAGTCTCAGTTCATTATGCCCGATAAACCCTACCACAGGAATGTCGTTGTATGGAGACGCTACATAGACGACATCCTGTGTGTATGGGATGGTGATTACGAATCAGCCAGTGCATTTATAGCTCACCTCAATAAGAATGATTACAACCTTGAGTTCACACATAAGGTGGATGCCACCCAGATAGATTTTTTGGATTTAAGACTTACTTCCAAAGTGGATGGTACTGTGGAGACCGAGACATTCTTTAAGGAGGTTGATACAAGTAATTTGCTGATGGCGAATAGTAATCACAAAAGTACATGGATAAAAAACATACCAGGAGGGCAATTTGTAAGACTCAGACGTAACTGCAGTAGTTTAGAGGTTTTCAATGAGCAGGCGAGTAAACTGTTCTTGAGATTCAGAGAAAGGGGATATCCTAAGGAACTTTTAGAAAGAGATTATAAGCGTACGCAAAATGGATCGTAGCGATATGCTAATTCAAAATAGATCCAAGACTAGAAATATAGAAGGTCAAACAATGAAAAGTGATACTCTTAATGTGGCTTTCATTACAGATTATAACTCTGTATATAGGGACATTGAAAAAGTTTTTAATAAACACTGGGGCATATTGTGCAATGATCCTATTTTGGGATCTCATTTAAACACCAAACCACGGTTTATTTATAGGAGAGCCAAAAATATTAAAAACATATTAGCACCTAGTGATGTTTTTATAAGTACCAACAGTGCATCTCAGAAGAATTGGCTAGGGCCTAAACCTAAGGGCAACTATATCTGTGGTAAGTGCACTATTTGTAAGTACCAACACCCTGACAAACAAACCTTTTATTCAAAAAGTACAAATGAAGTTTTTAATATTGATGACTTTATTTTATGTACATCTACACATATTGTTTACCTATTGGAATGTGCGTGTGGGTATCAATATGTAGGCAGGACCAAACGCAGCCTTAAGGTTTGTATCCAGGAACACGTCAGAAATATTAAAAATGGTTTTGAAAAACACAGTGTGTCTAGACACTTTTTATTATACCACAATAAGGATCTGTCTAGTCTTACTTTTAAGTGGATTCAGTTTCTTCCTATAAATAGAAGAGGTGGGGATAGAGTCAAAACACTATCTTACAAAGAGACATACTGGATACATAAATTGGATACCATGTCCCCTAAGGGGTTAAATGAGGATGTTGATATTTGGGCACTTTATTAAACACTTAGGCCCTCCTCTGACCCCATGGTTGTGTCACCGGTTTATGCATTTCTGTTCTCCCTGCTTTGTATCAATATATATTTCTAGATATATCTTTCATATTTATTTTATTATGGTGTCTATTTTTAAGAAACTAATATTGTGTTTCTTTTATTTCAGAATGTTTTTAACTATTTATGCTATGTTCCGTTTTTAGTTTATATGTATTTTTTTGAATTGTTAATAAAGTTGTTGTTTTATTAGTAATGTTCACATCTTCCCTATCACATTGACCATTACCTACTCCAGATGATTGGTCTAGCATTAATTGGCTGACCAATGAGACACTTCTGTGAGGTATATAAGACCTCTGGGTAACGGCCTAATTATTCCCTGAAGAAGTAGTTAGTTTTACGAAACGGGTTGGATGTTATATGCCTTTTGCCTTATAATTGCTACATCTATTGGCTTCGCCCTGCCATTATCACTCTTGTGTGCTATTTGTGCTATTTGGGCTGTCTAGAGACTTCAATATCTTCCTGCCGATCCCATCACTGCTGCGGTGACTGTGACGTCATTACACAGCGTCCCGTAACGGAGCGGCAGCGTGGCACGCTGAATGTGTTCCTGCAAAGCTGTGGGCTTACCTCCGTGTGCAGTGAATTGGCCTGCTGAGCTAAACGAGCTGCTCCAGCACATTTGAAACTTTTGGCGGTCTCACTGAGTGCCATTACCCACAGCGGAGCCTAGCTGTTTGAAGGGAAACCCCCTTTGGAGTGGCAAACCGTCGGATGAGGAGTCCCAACAAGAGTCCTGCTCCAGAGCCATCACAGCAGTTTCCGCTGAGAGAAGCAAACACCAGAACTCCATGCCAACAGCTGCCGAGTGGTAACCAGTGTTTTACACACTAAATGCACTTTTTCACCTATATGATGTACGCAGAATAATTACCCTTTTATCAATATATATTTGCATTTACTTGCTTCACTATTTGGCGTTGTGCGCTGTTTCTTTTGTCTGCATTTCTTAGTGTGTTGGGGGGTGCTGAGCCACCCCCTGTGTTTATAGCAGCAGACGCCCATATCAGTTACACGGTTATGTAATATATTTTACATTTTCTTACACTATGGTTTTGTGGTTTCACGTTCCACGTATTTTATAGGGATCCAGTCACTGCACTGTATTATTTATATATTTTTAGGGTTAAATAGTAGCGCACAGTTTTATTTTTGTTTTTTCATAGGAGAAACAGAGCAGAGCACAAAATCAGTGAGGACAGACATAGTACTTCTCGGATAAGCACAAATCAAGTCCGGCTGAGTGAACCAACTGTATATTGCATAGTATAGACAAGAGTCTTATGTCGAATTACTGACCCCAGCGCAATATGAATAAAACAAAGTGGTGTGAATCGCTGTACATGAAAGTGACTCATGTATAGAGGTAAAGATCTTAGTGAGGGATATCAATGGTAATAAATACAGTGAAAATGAAAAACTAGATGAGGAATATAGGCAAAATGTCTATCAGTAATTGGTAATCTGACCCTACACCAGAACATTGCAATAATTAAAGATAAAGGCAGTAAATTTATATTTTAAGTTTCAGGAGCAATCATCAGTAGGGACAAAGTGTGAAACAAATGCAATTATGAGAATAACTGTTCTGCTGAGGTTCTAGAAGGATAACATTGTATTAGACATAATGCACCAAGTAGAGGTGAGTGATGACCACTGCAATATTGGATGGATAAATAGCACACGATGATGAGAGTGATCGGATGTACGAAGTAGACCACGGACACACCTGTGAAAGAGAGGGAAAAGTGGCACTGTAAGGATTCCGGTCCTGGGTTTGGCTGGAACTCACCCTTGCATGGCTAAATAGGTTCCAGGCAAATCTCTCCCTGAACTGAGCAATTGAGATCAGCTATTTCTGAACTCACATTCCAGTTGCCTTGTTGGTGCCTTCTGTGCACCTCTGCCCCTATTGGCTGTCCATGCTATTTAGGGTCAGCCCTTCCACCAGAAAGGTGAAAATAAAAATTAAAATACCTGTGCTACTTATTGTACATATATTAAAGTGAAAAAAAGTGTTAACCTTCAATCGTGTCAAGTGAAAAACACGTATAACACAAGTGATAACCCAGTGAGATATGAAGTGCTATATTAATACATTAAAATAAAAAAAAATAAAAAATAGTGAACAATTGAAAAAGGAAAAACCTTAACAAAAGTAGGAGAGTCTGCGGCTGAATCATACAAGATGGCTCAGCATCTGAGATGGCTAGTAAAAGAAAAGAAGGACGAACAGCACACAACTCATAGTGTAATAAATGCAATTATATTGAAAAAGTGAAGGTGGTGATAAATGCATGTACATCAACATTGGAAAATCAGGCAATACATGAATTATGGCACATGTTACCAACTGCAGTCAGCGTCAGGCAAGAATCATCCTCCAAACGATAATTCAGCACAACATCTCACAGTGGTAGACACGGGACGTCACTAGACCTACGTCATATGAAAGTGACTATCAGATATAGAAACGGCCAGCACAGACGCTGGCAGAGATATACTGCACCGACACACTTTATTCGAGCAAATACCCAGTATGTACCTGGCAGATACCTGGAATGCGCCGCTCCTCACCTCTGACAAGCCCCGTTGCGTTTGCCTTCCCAGCCTGGGTTCATGCCCGGCTGACGGGCGGCTGATCTGTTAAATGATAATGATTAGGATTTAATAGGCTGCAATGCTTCGCGTGTCTACCAGATGGCATAAATTCATGAATTGTAATGCAGTATATATATATATACTGTGCAGTATTGCAGCCAGCGGGAATAAAATGCTTCAATCCCTGCCTGGAAAATAACCCAATGCACTCGGGCAGAAAACAGTCACAAACCTCAATACACCCGGGTATACCCGAATTCGTGGGACTAGCCGAGCTCGAATAAAGTGTGTCGCCAGTGTAATATGGATGCTCAATGATAGTCCAAATTATCAATGTGACAAGTACTGCACCGACACACTTTATTCGAGCAAATACCCAGTATGTACCTGGCAGATACCTGGAATGCGCCGCTCCTCACCTCTGACAAGCCCCGTTGCGTTTGCCTTCCCAGCCTGGGTACATGCCTGTCTGACGGGCTGCTGATCTGTTAAATGATAATGATTAGGATTTAATAGGCTGCAATGCTTCGCGTGTCTACCAGATGGCATAAATTCATGAATTGTAATGCAGTATATATATATATATATACTGTGCAGTATTGCAGCCAGCGGGAATAAAATGCTTCAATCCCTGCCTGGAAAATACCTCAATGCACTCGGGCAGAAAACAGTCACAAACCTCAATACACCCGGGTATACCCGAATTCGTGGGACTAGCCGAGCTCGAATAAAGTGTGTCGCCAGTGTAATATGGATGCTCAATGATAGTCCAAATTATCAATGTGACAAGTACTGCACCGACACACTTTATTCGAGCAAATACCCAGTATGTACCTGGCAGATACCTGGAATGCGCCGCTCCTCACCTCTGACAAGCCCCGTTGCGTTTGCCTTCCCAGCCTGGGTACATGCCTGTCTGACGGGCTGCTGATCTGTTAAATGATAATGATTAGGATTTAATAGGCTGCAATGCTTCGCGTGTCTACCAGATGGCATAAATTCATGAATTGTAATGCAGTATATATATATATATACTGTGCAGTATTGCAGCCAGCGGGAATAAAATGCTTCAATCCCTGCCTGGAAAATACCTCAATGCACTCGGGCAGAAAACAGTCACAAACCTCAATACACCCGGGTATACCCGAATTCGTGGGACTAGCCGAGCGCGAAAAAAGTGTGTCGCCAGTGTAAACATATCCTACACGTTGATTTGAGGTCCGGAGACCCCTGCTTCCCAAGATATAGGCCCTGTTATGGTGCGCCGGTTTCTCCTATGCATTTAAATGTCTCGCGTCACATGACCATGGGAATAAAATGCATGGGGATACCGGCACACCATAATGGGGCGTGTATCTCGGGAAGCAGGGGGTCCACAGACCTCAAATCAACGTGGTTCTGCTCCAGAGACCCCCTGCTCCTCTACACTAGTAATAAAATTTATATTAAAACAGCTTCAGAACCTCAGATAAATACAGTGACAGCCAATGTATTTTTTGGCAAAATGCTTGTAATTGATTGTTATTTTTTCGATATCTGTATATTGTTTGGATTCAATTGTGTTGAATTTGGATGGCTTGTTTTTAGTACATTTTAAGATTGGTTAGCATTTTAAATTAATTATTTGTTTTGCTGGCTACTGGTTTAAATAAATTAATTAATTGATTTGTTGGCTACTGGTTTTATTTCTTTAATTGATTGGTTGGATAAGTGTTTATTTATTTGTATTCTTATGTTTTGGAATAACATAATTAGAATTATTTTGCTGTTTTAGTGATGGATTCATGTAATTGATGTGTAGTTGAGGCTTTTTAGTTATTTTATTGTTATGGTGTTTAGGTGCTTATGTATTTCTTTGATTATTGTGTATTTTTGGCCTTAATTATTTTTTTTAGGTTGACCATTGACTGCTATAGTGGCTTATCATGCCCATATCATATGTGTATGATATACCACTGTACAAAAACAAGACAAAATGGGTGTATATAGCGCTAAAAGAAATTAAAGTGACAATATAAGTGAAGTATTGTGAACATACACAAAAAAATTTAAACTAGGCTGCCAGGTGACACAGTTAGTGAAACAGAACAAAAAATAAACAATACAGACCGGCGCCAATAAGTCCAATGGTTGAAATTAAATGTCCAGTATTGAAAGAGTCTCAAGCAGTATATAGCTGTAGATGTATCTTCCCAGCTTGGCTTCAATATGTGGACTCCATCAACATAATGCATAAAGAGAGAAACAAAGAGAACAACATCATAGTGCAAATATGCAATAACTAGACATGCAGGACCAACGAGACAAGACAAACACTACATAAAACAAACAAGGCTGACTAATACTAAAGATTAATTTATTACACACAATAACAATGATGTAGCAGACGTGGGATCCGGTGGGTTAAAACCGGAATCCTACTTACAGAACTGCCACAGATCATGAGCAGGGGTTTTGTGGTGAATGTGAAAAATAGGGGTTTTGTGGTGAATGGTGACCGGCTGCAGCCCCGTCCCAACACGTGACATCCAGGGCTCTCCTCTGATCCGCAACGGAAGTGCGTCGTTCCGAGGGACTCTGGAGCTCTCCTGGAACTGTCCGTCAAACTGCTATCGGAAATGCACTCACAGGGGCGGATGAATTCGCCGAAATCCCTCTCCACTGAACTGCTATGGCAATAGATGCAAGTACTCTGCCACACTCTACACGTAATAACATATCTGCCCAACGCGTTTCGTGCGCATGCGCACTTCTTCAGGGGATATAGATCACTGGACATGGGTTGCTTAAATACTGACAGGACTATTGCTATTGGATGGTGAAACCAAAAACCTAGAATGTGATTGGTCTAAGCAGCTGTCAGTCATGCCCAATATACAATCAGCCTCACTAGCACATATACATAACAAACGATCACAACAAATATAATACAATATTAAAATATACTAATAGAAATGCAATAAATGATGTTAACTACTATGGTATATATACATACATGATGTTATAACACTCCATAATAACTTATTAGTCATAAACTAGATGCAACATTAGGATCAACATGGTGAAGTGACATATTAATATTATTAACACATTTATAATAAAAATCTACATGAATGTAAATATGTAGTTATTATGAATTTATTTAAAAAATAAATAATTTAAAAATGATTATTATAAAAATTATTATTTTAAAAAAGCTCCCAGGTCGAAATGTTTAGGCTGTTTGGAGAGAGTGTCTTCAGCTCATAGATCCAGTATGACTCCCGCCTACTGATCTGATTGAGCTGATCGCCCCCCCTCCAACTGGCCTGCACTGTTTCAATAGCCTGACATTTCAACCCAACCGGATTCCGATTGTGCTGGGTTAAAAAATGATGTAAAACACTATGTGTAATGAGACCTCTCTTGATATTATATATGTGCTCATACACTCTCCTCTGATAGCACCTCCCTGTACGGCCCACATACTGAAGGCCGCAGGGGCACTGGAGTAGATCAATCACATATGGAGTGTGACAATTAATGTGAGATTTTATATTATAAGTCTTTAAAGTCACATTGGATCTAAACGTTTTAGTGTTACAACTATATGAACAAGCAGTGCATTTGGTACATTTAAAAAAAACCTTTTTCGCATTTGTTGACACAGATTTACCATAATCCAGAGGACAACTGGGTGTCAACCGTGATTTCAAATTGGCTGATTTGGTAAAAATAATTTTAGGTTTAGCTGGAAGACATTGTGCTAACGTGTTATCACACAGAAGAATTGGCCAATGTTTATTTATGATCTGACGAATTTTCGGAGCCATTTCGTTATACTGTGTCACGAAGGCCAAACTACCATTGAATTCGTTATCCCTTGCCGGTTTTTTGTATTCTAAGAGGCTATTTCTATCTATCTGATCTACCTGCTGGGATGCCTCTGAAAGTAGTTTTTCAGAATACTTTCTAGCCTTAAATTTATCTTTTAGCTCGTTCGCCTGGATTGCATACTCCTGATTGGAGCAGTTGCGCTTCAGGTGTATGAGTTGTCCCTTTGGGATATTGCGTATCCAGCTAGGGTCATGTTGGCTGTCCACTCGTAGGTAATTATTTGCCTGTAAAGATTTAAAATAGGTCTTAATCTGGATCTTATTGTTTTCCACAGATATATTAAGGTCCAAGAATTCTATGTGATGTTTATTGTGATTAAATGTAAATGAAAGATCCCTATCGTTATTATTTAAATAAACAAAAAAAGTTCTAACTGTTCTGAACTGCCAGACCAAACAAAAATCACGTCATCTATGAAACGGCGCCAGAGCACCAGGTATGCCCCAAGGGGACAGTTGTTCCAAATAAAATCTTCTTCCCAACTGTCCATAAAGATGTTGGCATAACTTGGGGCAAACCTGGCGCCCATCGCCGTTCCACATATCTGTAGAAAAAATTGTGAATTAAACTGAAAATAATTATGTGTTAAAATAAACGGGATACTGTCTAACAAAAATGATTTGAGGACTGTCGAAATGGTGGTATCTGATTCCAACATGCGTGATACTGCTTGACAACCCTTGAGATGGTTAATCGTGTGTATTTTTGGCCTTAATTATTTTTTTTAGGCTGACTATTGACTGCTATAGTGGCTTATCATGCCCATATTATATGTGTATGATATACCACTGTGCCGATCAATAGGTACAGGGTGGGTATAGTGGTCCCGGTGTCGGTGGTTAGGCCTCCCGGGTGGGTAGCAGGGGAGAGTGGGTTAACCCTTTAATTACTATAGCGGTTATTAACCACTAAGTTGATTAAGGAATTACGGGTCATTAGATTGTATTTTTTCTTGTATTCTTGTTTGCCTCAGCAGATATGGACCTGTAGCATGCCGACGAGGACGCCCTTCATGATGGCACGGGTAAGTTGAACGTTTTATTTACTTTATTTAGTCTGGCTGGCTAATGTTTGATTTTATACTCGGTAAATGCACTATTATCCATATCTGGATATTAGTAATTTTTGCCCACTACCGTACTGTATGTTTTTAGGGGGGTTGTTTCAGGTAGAGGAGGTGGGTAGTAGTGTTGTTGCATTTTAAAATATTTATTGTGGGTAGCGAGGATGGGTGAAGTTGGCATTTGGCCCTTGGTGTGTGTTTATACCTACCGGATGGGTAGCGGGAGTGGTTAACCCCTTCATTACCTTAGTGCTATTAACCGCTAAGTTAAAGAAGGGGTTAACTCAACCCACAACCCCCCTCAAGGCCTACACACCCACCAACGGCCAAATACCACCTTCACGCACCCCTGCTAACCACAATAAACATGGCAGTGGTAGTTAACTCCTTCATTGCCTTAGTGGTTAGCCGCTAAGGTAATGAAGTTGCCTGTAAATGCATTTTTATTGCATGCGATTCATACCGGGGGCCTCCGGTGCTGATATTAATGGGTATCAGCTCTGGAGACGCCGGCATAAATCTGAAGCAGGAAAAATGCATTTTCTTTCTAAGTCCTCTCTCACCGACTTCTCAGCAGGTTCTCCCCAGGCTCACGTCAACTTTTCCTGGTTTGAGGATTTTGGGAGAAACTCGCCATTGTAGAGTCATGATTAGCCTCGATAAGCTAATCGGGGCTACTAAAATTGCACAAGTTTCAGAACCTGCTGATAAATGGCTCATCGCCGGTCACCTGGCATTTTTTTTTCACGAAAAAAATGCCGATTCATGCCTTTATCGCCCACTTATCGAGGCTTACAGAATAGCAGTAGGCATTTTGGCTGAAAAGTCTTCGATAAGTGGATTATCAAGGCTTAAAGAATAGGCCCCATAGTCTGATTTTATGGCGTCCCCAAAGTTGCTGCCATCAACTGCATATGGGAAGGTCCTACAAAGACTTAAAACTTTGTAGCTACAGATGTACAGTAGCAAGACTTAGGACCTCATGCAGTAAGCGCTGATAAGGCTTTTATCGGCATTTTCCCGCCAAATTTGGATTTGAGATTCAGTAAGCGCCGATAAGTGCTCAAAATCGGCAGTTTTTCTTGCCGATAAAAATTTATCGGCATGCGGCTGCCGATAACCCACTTATCGGCACTTATCGGCTTCAGTCAAGTAGCCCCGGTCAGCTTATCGGTGCTGATCGGCACTCAGAAATGGAGATTTCATCGGCAATTGGTCCCACCAACTAAAGTTGGCAAGTTGGAGGGGAGAACGATCAGCAAGGTTGCCGGGACGGCACTTAGAAAAAAAACCCTCATCTCTACATCAATGGAGTCAATGGAGCGGGGACTTATAACATTATAGTAGTGTTTACGTTCTATTGCTCATAATACAAATGTGCTTGGCATTACAGTGTCGAGGTCATTCACTTCATCGTGTCACCCCTTACGTTTATTATTTGCATAACATTGTACTTTTCAATGTTATGATTTGCGTGTCACATTAGTCTTAATGTTATGATGTGTCAAGGGAAAATCTTATACTCAACTCTTATAGGAACAGTTCACATCATATCAAACATGTTACTTAAGTGTGCTTCAATTTATTATATGATGTAACACATTTCACACATCTAACACATCCACCGTATAGTAATGTTGCTATACATTATACAAATCTTGTCATGTGTAACGCATGATCAAACATAAATGTAACTGTTTCTTTTCATGTTTACATGTACTTTGTGACCTCCTTCTTTTCATGACATCCGCACTTGGACACTCAATAACATTGCATGTTTACATTGTGCACGATGCATTACAATCACTTCATGCTACCTTATACACACATCTATAATAGTTACTCATTTTTACACGATTGAAACTGAATCAATAGCAACTATCCTGATGCCAATAAATTATGCATATGCACAATACAATAACTTCATGTGATCAGGTGAAAATAACATGCCAAATTACACATGTTGCAACGTAGTTTCTCAACGTCAATGTCATGGTTGTATCCTAATTAGATGACTGAGTGTTGCATTAAGAAATGGTACATGCATTACACATTCCATAAATACTTGACAATAAATGCTTCACGTTACATCATTCTCAAATATCATGATTGCCTGGTGAACACACATAAATAATTATTTTAATTGCTAATGGACACACGTTGGGAGTGAACTACTTGGATATGTTAATGTAAAACCTTGCACTTCAGCAAGTCATCTAACATCATCACATAGGTATTTAAAGGAGGGCAATTACCTGCGCATTCACAGCTACAGACCTGAAAATGATGCGAATGTTTATGAGACGGAGGAACATTCTATTGGACGAGAGGCTTGCTGATGGAGAGGATGTCACAGGCCAAGGAAGGGACAGGTGAGTAATGAAGAAGCAAGAAACCACTATGAGCACTTTATATCCAGCTGAAGCGGGGTTCTCCAATATTGGGGGTATTGAGTGCTCTTGGGTTCTTGCTTCTTCATTACTCACCTAATACGTTACCCATTAGCACCTTACCCCCATACAATCACTTTATATCCAGCTGAAGCGGGGTTCTTCAATATTGAATTTAACAAGGAAGGGACAGAGGCAGGGACAGTGGCAGGGACAGTGACAGGGACAGGCACTCGGACAGGAGAGGGAGAGGTCGAGGGACAGGGAGAGGGCAAGGAGATGAGAGGAGAAGAGGGAGGAGAGAAGTTGTGCCTCGTCCTCGTTTGTACAGGGAGAGAACCCTGTTAGATGGGATGAGTGAGGAGGAGATTGAATGTCGCTATCGTTTGAGTTCAGCAGCAATCTTAGCTCTTTATGAAGAGATACGGGGAGATTTAGATTTTGTGACTGCCAGAGGTCGTGCAGTCCCTGGGCTTGTTAAAATGCTGTGCTCATTACATTATCTTGCTTCCGCGTCATTCCAGACAACTGTGGGAATAGTGGGCGGGGTCTCGCAATCTACATTCTCGCGGGCCTTTACCCAGTTTCTATGTGCACTCAATAGACGCGCAAGGAATTATATTCATTTTCCTACAGAGCACACAGAGTGGCTGGAAGTCAGGAATGGCTTTTATACCATAGCCAGGATACCATGTGTGATGGGTGCAATCGATTGCACCCATGTTGCTTTGATACCGCCTAGTCAGAGTGAGCATGCTTACCACAACCGTAAGCACTACCATTCCCTGAATGTACAGGTGGTATGCGATGCCACGATGAAGATTATGCATGTGGTAGCCAAATTCCCTGGTTCCAGTCACGATTCCTCTATCCTAAGAAACTCATCAGCCTTCCATGCTTTCGAAGAAGGCTATTTTGGACCTGGTTGGCTGGTGGGTGAGTACATATTATGATGTGTTAACAAACAACTCTTGTTTTCTAGGAAATGTTGTATGTAATAATGTTAACACAAATTGTTTCATATTTGTGCACGATGGATTATAGGTGCCTCAGGATACGGAATTAGGCCGTGGCTGTTGACCCCTGTGGCAAACCCTCAAAGTGAAGCAGAGGAGAGGTACAATGTTGCCCATATATCTACGCGATCCGTCATAGAGAGGACATTTGGGCTTCTCAAGACAAGATTTAGGTGTCTCGATAGAACTGGTGGGGCACTTCATTATAAGCCTGCTAAAGTGTCTGATATTATAATTGCATGTTGCATTTTGCACAATGTGGCACTCCGCAATAATGTACAAACAGACATACGTCAGGGTTTTGAGGAGGAGCATCCCGTCAATGTACCATCTGACAATGACCAAACAGCCAGTGGTGTTGAGACACGTCTGAATGTCATAAACACCTATTTCTCATGTAAGCAAATACATATATGTTCATAGTACTACATAGATGTATTCATTCTTTGTTATGATAAATACATTTGTCCAAATACCATTCACTTAGGAAACAGATGAATATGGTTCGCACACCTTTCTCTTCTCTGCTGTGTGGACAATTGCATGTGGCACTGGTGTGTCATTCATCAACAGGTTGTATTACAGTATACGTCTTACCAATAAAAGGTGTTGTGTGTACGTAAAGAAATAATGTGTACTAAATCTATAATTTATGTACATGCTCTTTTTGGTTATGCAGACACAATAAACCTACTATGTCCATAGTCAATAGCTAGTGCAGTATGGTTACATACAATATTTATTTTGCAGTGTGACATGTGAGTCACAATGATGTGTACACTATTGTGTATTTCAGATCATATTTGACGTATTCTAGATGTTGTTTCATATCACACACAAAATGGTCAATTTTGTGTGTTGCTTACCTTAATGAACATGTCAGGACAATGATTTATATTCATTCATGTTTTCTTTTTCAAGGTATATCACTTCAATGACTGCTCATGGTATGTATTTCAATTCACATCTGTCATAAGATGTGCAAACCTCGATACAGGTATAGTTACAGGATGTATAAACAGAACGTAATGACAAAGATGTGACACTTGAAACATGTCGTTTCTGTGTACGTGCATTTAGCTATACTTGGTGGTTATTGTGCAGTGTCTTTTAAAATCATTAGGGACATTACATAACATGTAATTTAGCAAACGTAACTGTCACGAGAGCTTGCGGCAGGCTGTAATTTACACCAAAACTATATATAAATATATATATACCTGGGTTTGAACTGGGACGAGACTTAAGATATGATAAATATAATTTATTCCTTGATAAAGGTGAACACAGCAAATATGTACAAATAACAGGCAAAATATAGACACTTACGTAAAAGGGAAATGATGAAGCAGTCACAGCTGGACTGGCAGTTCATACAGCACTCTTCATAGTCATAAAGACACCCAAAAGCATGAAAAGACCTCGGGCAGGAAGACAGTGCATAGCGTTTCTCTCAGCAATCAGGAAACCATTCAGGTGGTATCAGGTAACCATATCAGCAAACGAAGACGAATGAAGACTTTGCATGAAGACCAAAAATGAAGACAAAGGATAGATGGGAAACAGCAGGTTATAAACCCTTTGTCCCTCTATCTGTAACATTAAGACCCTGGGATTGGTTTGCAATTATCTCCAGCCAATCTTTGATGGGGGAACACATTTTAGGACAGGCCCCCCTGCTAGCTGGCACATGTGCAGTAGAACTCTGGGGTCTCCTTTCTGAGGCCCCACATGTGCAAATGGAATGCCAGGTCAGCTACCCCTCCGGATCTTGGACAAGATAACCTGTGTTGGACAGTGATAAGTGGGACACTTAAAAACTGCTATGGAATGCGCCCCCCTCCATTCTCACAGAGACAGGGTGATAAAACCTTTTGAACCAAACTTAAGTTCTAGCCATTGGGACTCTAGGGCCATCTGTCATCCTGATAGCTTCAGAGACATTCCTTTGCTTTGTCCATACCTGGAGACACAGTATTAACGGACTATTAACCCTTGTGCTCCCGGATGGATTCTAGTGTGTGGGTGCAGAAACTGAGGTACAATAACAGAGGGGCAACAGGAAAATACACATTTACAGGTTATAACAGGGGTGAAATCACATTTCTGGACCTCAGTCCAGTTAACCCCTCGTCTCCCTGGTGGGGTCAGGGGTGGCCAAATGGGGTGCAACCCCTTCAATCCCGGGCCAAATCCCCTCCATCGTCACACCTCCCCTGCTCAATGGAGCCTGGTGCCCCAGTCGCCTCCCCCAGGCCTTGGGGTACTACTGGCGCCCTTGACGCACTCAATAAGTCCTGAGGGATTGGCCTGGCAACATTGTCCTCCGGCATTGTCCAGTACATTGTCCTGGCCACAGTGGATTGTAAAGTCCAGATCTTGGGGAGCAGGGCTCCACCTTGGCTGCCAGGCATTCTCCTTTGCCTCCCTCTGCCCCCCACCCCGTGCCTTGGGAACCAAGTCCGTGGTGAAGGGGCCCTGGTGCAGTCCAGGCTGCACACTGCCCAGAGACTGGCATGTCTCTGTATCTGCAGGAGACCAGCTATCCAGCACAGACCGTCGCTTTCCTGTGAACCAAGTCTGGGAAAGGGCTATGTCACTATTCTGTAGGGACCCTACCTGCCCTGGCTCTGTGCCACCCTGTAGCTGCTCCGCCATACTCCTGACTCTCCTCCCTGGCTGCCTATCTACCCACAGCCCCTCCTTTGCCAACCCTTTGGGATCTGTCAGGGGGGTCACTCCTGGCCCGTCAGAGCAAGGGACTTTCTGCCTACCTAGCCAATCCCTAGCATCTGCCAGCTGCCTAACACCCCACTGACCTCCTATCTCCCCCTGCTCCACGGTGCCTCCCTGCCTAGCCTCCCCTAGGCCCAGCACCTCAGCCTGCTGCTTACCTCCCTGCAGCCCACCTGCACTCCTCTCCTCCCTGGGCAATCCTACCCCAGACCCTGGAACTACCTGAGTGCACCTACCTCCCTGACCTTGTCTCCCCCTTACCAGGGATGAGCTCAGGGGCACCTCTCCAGATGCAACCGCCTTAGCTTTTGGCTGGCAGGTATCTCTGGGATGGCACAAACCGGCCACTGTCCATGATACCCCCAGCCCATAGCTAGGCTGCAACAGGGGGTTGCTGATCTGAGACACCCCCTGAGGCTCTGCCAGAGTAATGGGGAAAACTGGCTGGCTCACTTGCTGCCTTCCCTCCCCGGTTCCCAATGGCCCACCCAACCCTCTCCCAGGCAATCCTACCCTAGAGCTGGGTGCTAACGGGGCTAGCCCCTCTCCCTGAAGCTGTGCCCCCATTACCGGAGGTGAGCTCAGGGTTGCTGGTGCAGATGCACCCACCTTAGCTTCTGGCTGGCAGGTAATCTGTGGGTGGTCTAACTGTGCCACAACCCCTGGTACCTCCAGCCCATAGCAAGGCTGCAACAGTGGGGCTCTTAACTGAGAGTCCCCTTGCTGCTCCGCCCAGGTAATGGGGAAGCCTGGCGGCCCTACAAGCTGCCTTTCCTTCACCACCCCTGAGAACTGATGCTGGCTACCTACCTGCAGCCTCCCCTCACTCCGCTTCTCCCTAGCTAATCCTAACCTGGATCCTAGGGACACCTGAGTGAGGCCATCTCCCTGACACTGTCTCCCCATTACCGGGGATGAGCTCAGGGCTGCTGGTGCAGATGCACCCACCTTAGCTCTTGGCTGGCAGGTAATCTGGGGGTGGTCTAACTTTGCCACTACCCCTGAAATCTGGGGGTGGTCTAACTTTGCCACAACCCCTGATACCTCCGGCCCATAGCAAGGCTGCACAAGTGGGGCTCTTAACTGAGAGCCCCCTTGCTGCCCCGCCAGGGTAATGGGGAATCCTTACTGCCCTACAAGCTGCCCTTCCTTCCCCTCCCCTGGTGCCCCTATCTCCTGCCACCCCCCAGTCACCCCTAGAGTGAAACAACAGGGTACAGTCATAGGGCAAAATAAGTCAGGGTCAGTCTGCGACTTTGTCTGGCTTACCTCGCTGGTCCCCGCAGAGACCGCCGCCTTCGTTGGTCCCAATTGCAGGGGGACTGGAGTGGCTGCCGCCGGCAACATCTGGGCCGGTAAGCAACGGGTCGCTGCCGCAGCAGCGCCCGGGTTTGGCACAGGGGAAACGATGCAGGACCGGGGTCCCAGGTCTTTGTGGAGAAACACAGCTCCATGTAAAGCAGGTAACAAAACCCCCTCCCGCAATCCCTGTCCCTCCCCCCACTCAGAAAGGGCTCCGGCACTTTGCCGGAATCGCGGCTCTTCTGCCGCCGCCGCCGCTGGTTCTCCGCCGGGATCCGGTGGATGGCCGCTGCTCTCCGCCGCTGTTGCTGATGCAGCCCGTTCAGGTTCTCCAGGAGACGTCCCGAGGAGGGTTGTCGCCCCGGCTGGGCGGGAGCCATCAGAGGATGCCGCTAACTGGGTCATCTTTTCCGCAGCTCATGAGCGTTGGCCCTGAGGGGCTTCTTCGCCTGACCGTGCACGGTCAGGGCACTGGGCATTATTGTGGCCCATTGGTTGGCAGTGCCGCAGCAACTGCCGGTGCTTCTCCGCCACTGGTGGACTAACCCCAGCAAGGGGCAACGGAGTCCAGAGCAGAGTTGCCTGAGCGCTGGGCTCAGGGAGGGGATAAGCGGGTCGGTGCGGTACCGACGCCAGGAACTGGGTCCACTTCGCCGGGAACCACATCTTGCCCAACGCACACATCAGTGCTAGCTCTTTCAGGGAAAATGGACGGGCCACTGCAACGTCCGTTACCTCTCCTGGTGCAAGACTTCCGTGGTTTCCAAGACCACCCGCTCCCTCCCCAAGTCTCTGCCGTCCCGGAGCTGGGTCCCTTCCCTGCTCTCCGGGCGGTGTGATGGTTACAGCAGCTGCAGCTGTGGATCTTTGCTCAGCCTGCCGGGTTTCATGCTCACCGATTGCTGTCTCTCTCTCAGCCTTGCTAGCTGCTGGTCCCCGCGCCGACTTGATGCACTCCTCCGGTCTCAGTGCCCGGCTCCAGTCAGACGTACGGCCGGCACTTTGGTTCTGGAGGAAATGCTTCTCACAAGTAGGGGAACAGTGAGGAGGTGCCATATCTTGTGTTATATGTTGTACACTGTGTGTTCAATATCTTTAGTCCCAGGAACTTGCAATTGCCATAAGTTCCCACTGGATCACAGTACCCTGCAGAATACTGTAATCCAGGTCCAGTTCGGTCCCGCCAGCTGCCACCAGTTAATTACAAGCCTGTCACGAGAGCTTGCGACAGGCTGTAATTTACACCAAAACTATATATAAATATATATATACCTGGGTTTGAACTGGGACGAGACTTAAGATATGATAAATATAATTTATTCCTTGATAAAGGTGAACACAGCAAATATGTACAAATAACAAGCAAAATATAGACACTTACGTAAAAGGGAAATGATGAAGCAGTCACAGCTGGACTGGCAGTTCATACAGCACTCTTCATAGTCATAAAGACACCCAAAAGCATGAAAAGACCTCGGGCAGGAAGACAGTGCATAGCGTTTCTCTCAGCAATCAGGAAACCATTCAGGTGGTATCAGGTAACCATATCAGCAAACGAAGACGAATGAAGACTTTGCATGAAGACCAAAAATGAAGACAAAGGATAGATGGGAAACAGCAGGTTATAAACCCTTTGTCCCTCTATCTGTAACATTAAGACCCTGGGATTGGTTTGCAATTATCTCCAGCCAATCTTTGATGGGGGAACACATTTTAGGACAGGCCCCCCTGCTAGCTGGCACATGTGCAGTAGAACTCTGGGGTCTCCTTTCTGAGGCCCCACATGTGCAAATGGAATGCCAGGCCAGCTACCCCTCCGGATCTTGGACAAGATAACCTGTGTTGGACAGTGATAAGTGGGACACTTAAAAACTGCTATGGAATGCGCCCCCCTCCATTCTCACAGAGACAGGGTGATAAAACCTTTTGAACCAAACTTAAGTTCTAGCCATTGGGACTCTAGGGCCATCTGTCATCCTGATAGCTTCAGAGACATTCCTTTGCTTTGTCCATACCTGGAGACACAGTATGAACGGACTATTAACCCTTGTGCTCCCGGATGGATTCTAGTGTGTGGGTGCAGAAACTGAGGTACAATAACAGAGGGGCAACAGGAAAATACACATTTACAGGTTATAACAGGGGTGAAATCACATTTCTGGACCTCAGTCCAGTTAACCCCTCGTCTCCCTGGTGGGGTCAGGGGTGGCCAAATGGGGTGCAACCCCTTTAATCCCGGGCCAAATCCCCTCCATCGTCACAGTAACAACATCCATTCATGGAATATAGGGGTGGGGGGAGAGAAGGGGATAAACCCTGCTCAGCTATTGATTATGGGAGGAGAACATCCATTGATGCACATGAGCGATCTTAACACTCAATGCATGTTTGTATGAAAAGATACCAATGTTTAAAACATCATTAACATTGCAATTTATGTGATTAGTTCTTCTCTCACTTGATCTTCATGTTGATTACTACATTGTCACATGTGTATGTATAAGTGAAAGATGTGTGTTGATTTGACGTACATGTAACATGTGTCAAAATGTTAACACCATTCCAAAGTATAGTTATTTGGATTCTGAACTTTTCCTAATTCATTCAACACAATGACAATGTTGTTAATATAATTTTTATTTCATTCACGTTAGTTATTTATAATGATCATGATCCTTTATAACTAATGTCAATATATGAACATAAATGAAGTGGACATTTGCATACGCACATATTTCAGCAACAGTGTGTGTGTGTGTGTGTGTGTTGCAGTTTTTGTGTGATGCATGTATTTCTACGTGAAATAATATAAAGCAACATAATAATGTTGCTTTTATCATCGGCCTCACTTAGCTATGTATGTGTTGAACGTTTACTAATAACACTAAACTATAGTTAGTCGTGTGAATAAAATGTACACACAAATGTTCATGGTTTCATGATCTTTAACTAACACTCATTAGCTCATGCATGTTAGGATAGCACTACAACCTAGGTGAAAATATAAAATGCACACGACTAAACAGTTTCTATCACCTCCCTATTATTATTGTGTACGTTCAGATACAATGTCTACGAGTTGTTATGTAGCATTTACATTCTTTGACAAGTCACACGTGAGATTATAATATATAGTAGATTAATGTGTTTGCTGAGTGATAATGTTGGTTGCATATATTACATGGCAATACATATAATGTTAGTAGAAAAGAACCAAAAAACAATAGAAGTTCTAACTTCAGTGCTTAGCAACATCATTATGTTAATTAAGTGCATACTAAATATTTGCATAAGAGGATAACATTATGTAGTGATTGTTAATCTGCGCACCAATCATTGAAATCATTGTTACATATTTATTATAATAGTTGTTCGCTCGTCGTCACAATCATCTAATATAACGATTGGCTCATCTGAAATCATACATTGGTCCCATGTATTCTTCCGCGACATCTGTGAAATACAGCAAACACATGATGTTCAAAGATGGCACATTTATATATGTCTCAGCATGACAACGCTTAACACATCTCTATATGATTGTGGATATTCACGCATAAGTAACGTATATGTTTAAACTGCAAGGATAAAACTACAGATACAGAATTGTGTCATTTTTCAAATGGCGTTGCTGGCATTACTACGGATATGATTTTTCCTGTGCCTGTATACATAATAATGCACGCGCACAACGTCTGTTGCGCGCGCACGTCACGAATGTGTGGACTAAGTCTTAGCGCATGCGCAAAACGATGTGTACGCTGTGCGTTCAATACATGTCCCTCCATGGTGCTGCTAGCAGTATGCATATCATGGCTGGAAGTTATGATATGGAAGCGAAACAAAATCACTTCTACACACGTACATATCTAAACTTTGTAAACGGACGTGTGCCCACGGAATACGGACGATCAGCCAATGAGCGAACAAAAGACGTGTGACGTCATGTTAAGGCACCATGAAATGCACGCAAACACCCCTCCCACTGAATTAACATTGGCCTCCAGCGCGGTGCATGCACCGCCCCACCGACGCGCGCGCATGACACACTGCACTGACCGTAACAATAAGCTACGGGCACTGCCAATATGGTTTTACGCACGCACGTCGGTTGGGGGTGGGGCTTGAATCGGTAAACCTTTTTAAGGACGCCTTGGGACATGACCACGGTCCCATGTCATATGTGGGCGACAGTTTGTTTTTCTATGTTGAATGCTAAACAATGAGGTGTGTGTGTGTGTTACAGTTAGTGTAACATGTTAAAATGATACTTTAAAAGCGATACTAATCTAGGATTTAGGACTCCGTCACCAATGTGTACTAATGGTTCGTCATGTAGTATATTGTTATAGCAAATAATGTCTTTGTGCACGCTACATGTAAGCCTGTCTGCAATGTTAAGCTGTATCCACTCATTTGGCTAACAAATGGTGTATATTATTAATGTAGACATATATAATTTGAGTAAAGGCATAACGAAATTTGTATTTACCATTCTTGTAGAAGTCAAAACTGATTTGGATGCAACTGCTCGCTGCAGGAAGGCACAACAGTATCATCCATGGTTGAGGCAACCGTTGAATCCTGAATCACACACATCTCCATGAGGCGGTCATATGGATCTGCAGTGGCTTCTTCAAACAAGACGTCCGGAGGTACGTACAGTTGTTGGTTGTTTTCCCATCCACATAGGTATTGCCCATATAAGTTTGGATACATATCATAGTAGTTATATCCATCTTGCATCTGTCTGGCTGAATGGAGGGTGCAGGTAGATCAGCAGATGCGACAGTCGGTGCGGCTTCAGTGTCACTGGTATTAGGCAAAAATATGCTATTTAACAGAAGATATGTTCCATGTTCCATGGTAAGTTTAAATGATGGAGCAACATGCCAGCATCCATATCGTTGATCTAGCCGATCATGGACACGCTCAAAACATTCATTTGCGGATAAAGTGAATCGTACAGAAGTTTTAAAATTTTGTTGTATGTCAAGGTTGTTGGTAGTATGGATATTTCTTTTCGATCAAGTCATAGATTTGGCCACGTTTGCACTTTTCTCTGGCGTTGATTCGATTGCTTCATAAATCATAAATTTGTTTGATTTACATGGATGGCTGTGCAACGTGGAAGCTTCTGCCATTTCTTCTCTCTTCAAGTGTACGTAGTGTGAAGTTGAATGCATACGGATGTCTGCTGAATGTGTGAATAGTTACATGTTATCTTTGCGGTTTCTTCCAAGGTTATAATACAACATAGCAGTTATACGCCTAGGTTTTCTCCCACAAGTAATTTGTGACAATCATTGGCTGAAATTCTTTGGGTAAGATACTCTTTTCACAGGAATCAAAACTTTACTTTCGTCTTAGGCAATCAACAGTAGGCTCTTTTAATTGCAATAACAATGTGTGTGAAATCATCTACAGTGCTATGATGAACACATTTCTGGTTACACTTAGCTAGATGTAACCATACACACACATCTGTATATTTGTCTCTTTTTCTGTTTTTCTCTGTCTGTTTATCTCTCTTTCTCTCTGTTTCTCTCTCTCTTTGACTCTCTCTGTTAGTCTCTCCTGATATATACATAGATATATATAAATATATATATATATATATATATAATCAAAAAATAAATAGATGATACCGTTCTGTGGCTAACGAAATGCTTTTATTTGTGCGAGCTTTCGAGATACACTGATCTCTTCTTCCGGCGATGTTACAATGAATGAAGCAAAAGGTATACTTAAAAACAGTGTCTCTTGGAATGTTATCTGTGCTGTTCCTTCCCCCGGTGTGGATGTGTTTTATGGCTAGAGGTGTCAAAAGGTTACTGTGAAAGCAAGTGAAGAAAGAGTGTGTATGTGTATCAGTGTGAATAAAAATGAATCTTCACTTGCTTTCACAGTAACCTTTTGACACCTCTAGCCATAAAACACATCCACACCGGGGGAAGGAACAGCACAGAAAACATTCCAAGAGACACTGTTTTTAAGTATACCTTTTGCTTCATTCATTGTAACATCGCCGGAAGAAGAGATCAGTGTATCTCGAAAGCTCGCACAAATAAAAGCATTTCGTTAGCCACAGAACGGTATCATCTATTTATTTTTTGATTATTGAAACTCGGCTAACACGGTACTGATACCTCTACATATATATATATATATATATATAGCAACTGTAAATATTACTGTATGTTCATTTGCATGTCTTAGACAGGTCTGCAACCCTGTCTTTCCCCATTGTCACCCAGCATACAGCGCTTCCACTGCAGCAAGGGATTCTGGGAAATGACATGCAAATGAGCACTCAGTGTATATATATATATATATAATTAGATATATATATTTATCTATATATAATTAACTATATATTGTGTGTAGATATATATATGTATATAGATATGTAGATATCTATATAGAGATAGATATATAGATATATAGCTATATATATCTATATATATATCTATCTCTATCTCGATCTGTACATTTAAGGCCTTGTGTGCTAACAGGCCTTGTTTTAATTCTATTAACACTTAATTACAGTTTATAACATTACTGGGTGAGTATGTTTGAGGGCCTATTTGAGTCAGCTGTGTATAAGTAGTAGTTAACAGCAAACAAGGCCTCTTTTGAGCCATGAAGGCCTGTACTGTTAATTCTGATTATTATATATTATATATATAGAGTGCTAAACTAAAGGCATTCATGTGTGTAAGTAGGCCTTGTTGTAATCATATTCAAAGTTAAATACAAGTGAGTGAATTATGGGCTGAATCATACTGATTCCATAATTTTAACTAGTGTCCTAACATTTATATCTCATTAACACAAGGCCTGTTTGCTGACAACAGTGGCAGATAAATAGAGATCTATATATATTAAATATATATATATATATATATATATATATATATATATATATATATATATATATATATATATATATATATATATATATATATATATATATAGATCTCTATTTATCAGTTAATATATATACAGCAAGCATATTGGCTGATAGTATCTGTGCCTGAACTAATTATACTATTGCTTGCAGTGGTGCGCATGATGTCATCAATCCAGCCCTGAATCACTGATTGGACAGGAACTTTTGGGAACTGCTGTAACTGATTACTTTCACCTCTATAAAGACTAGCACGCCTTCACTTGAGTTTTTACCACTCCGGGAAGAAGCCCAATGACGGGTGAAACGCGTTGAGTGTTTACTACAGACAGCCCTCATGTGATTTCTTTATGGTGTGACTTTATTATGACCTGATGCAGCACAATGGACGTTTTTCATTTCGTTATGAGCAAGCATTGGAACACTGCCATCATTACTACCATGGACTGATGTCTCTTGCAACTGAGCTACAGCTGAGTATTATCTCTCCCTGCTGTCTTGACACTATCTGTCATTGCAGTGCTTTGCACTGCGGTGTATTCCATATATACTGCCTCTGTTTGCTCCTGTGCCTATTATAGTTACCATGTGTTTTTTTCTGCTGCATCAGTACCCATTTGTTATCTATTTTTTGGGATTACTGTTCAGGGTATGAGTTCATTATATTTTTCTCCCCTGTGTGTCTCTTCTACTTCCTTTCCCTGGGCTGGTTATTGAATACATACTTTTCCCCATGCCGTGTTTTACATTTTATATCTTGTAAAGAGGCAGGTATGCCAGTAGGGATATATAGATACATGCATTTTCTTTAATTTTAGTTTGATTAAGCTTTTTTGATAACTTTATTTATATACCTATATATATATTGATTGTCATTTAGATACATTTCAGCTTTTTGTTTTGCAATCAGTATTTCTTTATTAGTAGTCACCTTCCATACACATTATTTTTGGCTGTCACTAGTATATCTATGTTTTTAAGTTAGTGTGTCTTGCTGTATTTTCAATAAAATCTTGTTCATTTGTCTATCTCGGCAGAACATCTGGTTCTTTAGAGCTATATCTTTCTTTTTAAAATATTTTTGGTGGTGTAATTTAGAGTGCTATTTAGGGGATTGTCTTTGTCCTTTTCAACTGTGTGTTTTATATATATATATATATATATATATATATATATATATATACACACACACACACACAGTGTGTGTGTGTGTGTGTGTGTGTTTGTGTGTGTATACATATATCCATAGAGATACAGAGAGACTACAGATATATTCATACACACTAACAGACCTGTTATTGTAACCAAAAATCATACATGATCACATGCCAACATTATGAACTATGAAAGAAGATTAAGGTAAGTAATGTGTTACAGAGTTAAGACACCAGAAAACACAACATCAAAATGTATGCTGTTATATGGATAGTTACTTAAAGTTGTATGTCAATAATATTAGCATGCAATGACTATCTACATTACCAAACAAACCCACATACTGTACATCTCATCTTGAACAAGAGCTAAGTGAATGTCAGCTTCTATAAACATGGCAAGTGTGTAATGTTGTACCATTAATCAACTGATGATTAATACATAATCATATGTTATTAAATATGCCTTCATTCAGTCAGTGAACATTTCTAAACATTCATGTGTACAAGGACATACTTGAATGTTAGCAAGCATCTGTACATGATCATACATACCCTATGCATGCAATAGTGTGCAGTAAACACAACCAGGACACCAACACATTTAGTGAATGTGATTATTTATTTTTGTTTATCCTCTTGAGAGTGAGTCACAGGCCTGCTTGTTGGCTGTTGTGTTTGCCTTTTCCCTTTGCCAAGTACTTTGGCCTTAATTGTATGACTTGTACTGGCCTGTGGCACTTCAGGGGCACTGGGTGTGGGCTGTGGCACTTCAGGGGCACTGGGTGGGCTGTGGCACTTGAGTGGCACTGGGTGTGGGCTGTTGCACTTCAGGGGCACTGGGTGTGGGCTGTGGCACTTGAGTGGCACTGGGTGTGGGCTGTTGCACTTCATGGGCACTGGGTGTGGGCTGTGGTACTTCAGTGGCACTGGTGTGGGCTGTGGCAGTTGTGAAGCAGTTGATGAACATTGCAAGAGTGATGGTGGAGCAGTTTCTTGTTTTGGTGTTTTAATCTTTTTCCAAAAGCTGGTTAGTAGAAATTGTTGCCCTAACTTTCTTTTTCGTGTCTCATTTGTAGGTGTCCGTTCCTGATTTTGAACAGATGTAAGCGGTTGGATGTTGACAGGGACCTGCACAGAACTTGCACCTACTGTACCGGTATTATCCACAATTGGGGAATGAAGAACTGATGACTCTGGAGAAAAAGTAGCAGCATGTAAAGATCCATCCTCAGATGGGGTAAAGTGGAATTGTTGTTCTCTTGCTGTAATTCGCAACTGATTTGCTTGGCTTAGATTTACAACTATTGCTTGTAATGTCCTGTTTAAATTTTGTATTTCTTTTGGAACTTGGATGATGACTCTTTCAATTTGTGACATTTGTGATATTGTCCTTTCCTGCAGTGATATCATCTTTTGAAGCACTGACATCATTTCTAATGGCGACGATTTTCTTCACCCAAGATGCTTTCTTCAGAAGCTGCAGTAGGTGTCACGAGCAGGAGGAGTTGAATGCTGGGTTAATCCACGAGTGGGAACATCTTCATGGTCACTTGAGTGAATTTGTCCTTGAGTGGCAACATCTGCTTCTACAAATAAAGAAAGACATTATGAACTACCATGGAACTTTCACTTGTTTATCAATATAATGAGAGTTGTTCTCACAGTGTAACACATAACATGTTTCCATAAATTTTCATTTGTGTCAAATTAAAAGTTTATGCTTGAAGTAACAATTATGTTTCAACTCAGTGTGAAAGAAGAATGAATGAAAGGTTGTTGTAACCTCACAACTACTAGCTGATAGTTTACAACACACACAATACATGTTGTCATGAAAAACTACATCTTCTGTGACAATAACTGATGTGAAGTTAATTACATGTGAAAGGCATTTATTTAGCATGGCAAATTAACATCTAGAAATGTACACATTAGATGTCCTGCACCTCATACACTCCCCTTCCATGCTTGATGATGAGCTGGATGAGCCAGGTGATGAGACATGTTCAGTGTCAGGTGACACATGAGGTTCAGGAGCAACTATATAGAAGAATAACATAAGAATTTAATTGACATGTGTACATAATTAACATAAAGTTTGTGTAGTGGGAGTATATATGGCTAAATATCAGCATAACATAAGGAAATGACAATATGTTTCTGCCAAGCTGTACATTATCCATCTTAACATCAATGTACATGTGAACCTAATTGGCACATTTATTGTAAAAACCATACAACATACAATGTTCATGCAGGAATGCGTTGTAAAATTAAGTGTTCTGTTGTACTGTACATACACTGCATATGTTGTGTAGTAATCTAACAATAATAATGTACATCACTACCATGACAGCAAAGTTGACTCCGCTTATAAGTCAGTACCTAATTGTGGAAATGTGAATGAATGTTTTTAGTGATCTGTGGGAACATTTAAGAGAAGCAGGTGTAGCGCTCAATGTGGCTGACACTCATCAACACATGCAGTGTGTCGCTCACAGATGCTACTGGTGTGATAATGTGGCGTTTCTATAAGGTTAAAAGAAGATATGAGTGAACGAATGACTAACGTACGTTTTCATATATAGTGGGCTGGTGGGTGAAAGTCTTCATAGAATTACCATTTCAAATGAATGTGATGAACTTCTGTTCTCCTTGTCAGCTTCTAACAACTGTAGTCCCTCCCCCAAGATGTGACAGCACCCTGACCTTTTATTTGTTTCTACCACCTGTAAGGCGTCCCACAAGACTTGACCATAACATGACCCTGTGATCTTGCTCGGTGCCCAACCCCACCCCCTGTGTTCTCCTCTATGCTGTGATTACATATTAATTGCAGCTGGTTTCACACACTGGTACATGAGCGAAATAAAAATCTGAAGTGAGCTACATATGAACACATTTAAATACCATATGGTACATGTTCCTATTTATGCTCTCAGTATACTACATGAAGCAAAAAAAGAGCTTTAATTAAACATAATAGAATGTGTTTGTGCAAATTATGAATGTTCGCCTTTGAATGCACTATCTTCCATGCAAGACTTGATGAGGCAGTAATGGCCTGTTTATAAGTGTAACATAGATAATCACTAATTTATGTGTATATATATATATATATATATATATATATATATAGCAACTGTAAATATTACTGTATGCTCATTTGCATGTCTTAGACAGGTCTGCAACCCTGCCTTTCCCCATCATCGCCCAGCATACAGCGCTTCCACTGCAGCAAGTGATTCTGGGAAATGACATGCAAATGAGCACTCAGTGCCGCCTTTTGCCACCATATATATTAATTGTTACTTTTTGTAGGACAACTAGATATAAATCTATATGGGTAGATAGGTAGATAGATATAGAGAGAGACACATATATACAGATATATATGTAGGTATGCTTATATTGGGAAGAAAGTATAAGTTGCAGCAGAATATAGATAAGAACTGTAACCTACGACACGCCTAGTACAGTAACATTTGTCACCTGGTGGAAATGGCGCAGAATAAATTCCGATATCTCTGTCCCAGGGCAAACGCTCCACGATGACAGGAAGAAATTTTTCCCGCATCTGCTCCTCCAATGGTGTTAAGATTAGAGCTTGTGCTGGCGGCCCACCTCCAGTGCCAGAAGCATGCATCTGTTGTGCTTGTATTTTTTTCTTTAAGTTTGCCATGATATCATCGAATCTCTTCTGACAATTTACCCGGTCCACGACATGACTCCCACACGCAGACACAGCCAAGGTTATTTGTTCCACATTTCTTTTTTTGATGCTGAACTTGTCCGCCCTTGAAATACATACAAAATATATGACGTTAATTATTATTATAAAAACGATCAGTTTCCTAAACTGCTACCTGTTTGAAGAATCAATGCAAAGATAGACTTACCTAGTAAATGCACATACAGACAGTCATAGTGGCTCCAGAATCCCTGTGACAAGAACTGTGTTTTCCTCTTCATTGAACCGAGGATTACGTGGCCGCTCCACACGTTTCTTCCGAATACGTGCAGGCCCAGAGCTTGGCTGCTGCTGACTGGACTCTCCTTCTTCCAAAGGAAGAGACTCCAAAAGCGGGCCACCAGCAACCACCCCACCACCAGACACCCCACCAGCACCAGCAACAGAGCCACCAGCAGCACTCGCACTCCCTGCAACACCACTCGCACTCCCAGCAACACTATTCACACTCGCAGCAACTGCACTGCCCTGAATCCTATGTTCACTCAGACGCATACTCACACGACTACCAGTACCACTCATGCCAGCATCACTCTTCCCACGCCTTGCGGCCATACCTCATGCACTCACAAAGAACAGAAAATAAATTTATAGCCAATCGCACTGAACACTTACAAAGTGAAAACAAGACAAAGATGTAAACAAAACAACACAGGACAAACCTCTCACAATACACCACAACTGTCTCAGTCAATATGATATATGTAAATCGGCCAGCTCTGTGTGTCTCTCTCTCTCTCTCACTCCCAACAACACAGAGAATGAAAAAAAATACACGCTGCCTTTAAATGGGCCACTCAATCCAAAACATGCTTGCTTGAATCGGCAGATTCAGCAAGAAGTTTCATTGGGGAACCTAACACCACCTCGCCATGCACGCCGATACACCTGTGTGTGATCGGCAAATCATCGGCAGAGTGGGAGCAAATGTTTTCGGCTTGATTCGGAAGGGATTCGGCACTTATTGCATACGGAGAGGGAAAATCGGCAGAATCATGCCGATAAGGTACTCTTGGCGATTGCACTTATTCGGCACTTACTGCATAGAGCCCTTAATGTCTCTGGAGTACCAGCTTAAAAAGCTTCAAGCGCTGCCCGAGAGATAGTACTGCAATGATGTCGCTGTGGGGGTGTCCATTGATTCCGAATTGAACCCCCCTTAGCGATAATCTTTCGTCACCGGGGCTGTAGTGGTCCTGCAGCTTGCCCAAGTGCTGAAAACAGTAAATCTTGGAACATCTGTAGCTGAAGGACACTGCGATAAGAGCCTTGTTAATCCTAACTTTATAAAACAAATGCATTAATAAAATATCAGATTATATGACATTTTGAGGCGTATTTCTATTTTTATGATTTGATGTGTTTGCCATTCTTTCTAGTTCTTCTAATCTGCTGAAGCACAAATACTGTACTGTAATTTATTGAGATGAACTGTAAGTAGTAAGGATAGGGAACATAATGCTTGAATTAATAGCTGCAAGAGAGCAGTATGATATCATAGGCATTACTGAAACATGGTGGGATGAAACTCATGACTGGACAGTTAATTCAGAGGGTTATTCCCTTTTTCGGAAGGATCGAACAAATAGAAGGGGAGGTGGAGTATGTTTATATGTTAAACCGGATCTAAAACCTATTATAAGGGATGATGTTTATGAAGGGAATGATGAAAATGTAGAGACTTTGTGGATAGAAATTAGCAGTGGAGGTAAAAGTATTAAGAAAATGTTTGTGGGAATATGCAATAAACCACCAAATATCTGTGAGATTGAGGAAGCTAAAATACTTTTGCAAATGGAAAAGGCATCAAAACTTGGTCATGTTTGCATAATGGGGGATTTTAATTATCCAGACATAGACTGGGGCAATGAGATTAGCGTTACAACAAAAGGAAACAGGTTTTTGGGGGTGCTTAAAGACAATTATATGACCCAAATTATTGAGGAACCAACTAGGAGAGGGGCAATACTGGGTTTGGTCATATCAAACAATGTAGAAGTAATAACAAATATTCAAGTCCTGGAACATTTGGGTAACAGTGATCATAACATGGTCTCATTTGAAATAATTTATCAAAAAATAGATTTCTTGGTTTCAACAAAGACCTTAAACTTTAGAAAGGCAGATTTTAATAAACTGAGGTCTAATCTAGTAGTAATACAATGGGATGATGTTTTGTTGCAGGGAAAAATATAGAAGATAAATGGGCAGTCTTTAAAACATTGTTAGAAAAGCACACTTATCAGTGTATATCCTTGGGTATGGAAAATAGCTGAAGCGCTCAAATGCAGGTATATCTCAAAATGATAATAAGCCAGACCACTGTACCAGGGTACTAACAATTGATATAGTACCTATTGTGTCATATAATGGGTACTATCCTCCTGAAGACAGGTGGTGTGTGGTGCAACCCACTCACCATCAGTCTCATTGGCAGGTTCCCCTGAAAAATATGCAAATACTCACATCCTGGTAGGGCAGGCAGGCAGGCTGTGCAACTACTCAATGCAATACAGGGAAAAGGGAGACCAAAAAGCGCACCAGCACAAACGGAGCAGGAAGAACCCAAGACAAAAAAAATAATTAAAAGGGCACTTTAATGTGGCAAAAGACCCATCCAATGCATTTCGAACGTCGCAGCGTTCTTTTTCAAGGATAAAACACAATGTGATAACATCCATTATATACCCTCTTACCTGTGGGCAATTTCGCGCCAAAAATCAGAACCTGATGACGTCATAACAGAGCGACTCAGTGCTGATCTAAGGGCAAAAGGAAGTACCAAAGGCAGTGTGGCCATCTTGGATGTGGGCAAACATAGGAACACAATAACAAAGCTTTATTGACCATTCCAGCAGAACAAAATACATTGCTGCTAACTGGACAAGCATATTTAAACGAAATAAAGCTGTATTAAACTAAACTAATGCTTAATAAAGGGTACTATTATATCAAGAAAAAACATGAACAAGGTGGATTAAAAAACTAGCTGTGTTGCAACTAAGTTATATACAAAAAAAAAGTTAAAAATAAAAACCTCTAGACATGATTAAAAAAATGTGCAAGAAAAGTAAATTTAAAGACATATTACACATACATACTGCATAACACAGATTTAGGTACACAATCTGTGTTATGCAGTATGTATGTGTAATATGTCTTTAAATTTACTTTTCTTGCACATTTTTTTAATCATGTCTAGAGGTTTTTATTTTTAACTTTTTTTTTGTATATAACTTAGTTGCAACACAGCTAGTTTTTTAATCCACCTTGTTCATGTTTTTTCTTGATATAATAGTACCCTTTATTAAGCATTAGTTTAGTTTAATACAGCTTTATTTCGTTTAAATATGCTTGTCCAGTTAGCAGCAATGTATTTTGTTCTGCTGGAATGGTCAATAAAGCTTTGTTATTGTGTTCCTATGTTTGCCCACATCCAAGATGGCCACACTGCCTTTGATACTTCCTTTTGCCCTTAGATCAGCACTGAGTCGCTCTGTTATGACGTCATCAGGTTCTGATTTTTGGCGCGAAATTGCCCACAGGTAAGAGGGTATATAATGGATGTTATCACATTGTGTTTTATCCTTGAAAAAGAACGCTGCGACGTTCGAAATGCATTGGATGGGTCTTTTGCCACATTAAAGTGCCCTTTTAATTATTTTTTTTGTCTTGGGTTCTTCCTGCTCCGTTTGTGCTGGTGCGCTTTTTGGTCTCCCTTTTCCCTATATCCTTGGGTAATAAGTATTAAAGAAATAAGTCAAAACCAATGTGGCTAAATAAACAGGTAGGGGAGGAAATGGACAAGAAGAGGAAGGCGTTTAGATTCTTTAAGTCAGAAGGGACGGAGACATCGTATCAGAATAATAAGGAATGAAACAAAAATTGCAAAAGGGCAATCAAATTAGCAAAAATGGATAATGAAAAAAGGATTGCAATAGAAAGTAAGGTCAACCCTAAAAAGTTCTTTAAGTACCTTAATAACAAAAAAATGAGAAAAGAAAATATAGGACCCTTTCAGTGTGATATGGGTAGGCAGATTATTGGAGATAAGGAAAAAGCTGAGCTTTAAAACAAATTCTTTGCCTCTGTGTTTACCAGGGAAGAATCAAGTTCAATAGTAGTGCCGCAGGAGGAAGCCACAACCTCCATATTAATGAACAATTGGTTAACTGAGGAAGAAGTTCATAAGCGACTTGAAAAAATTAAAGTAAATAAGGCACCTGGCCCTGATGGCATACATCCAAGAGTTCTCAAGGAGTTAAGCTCAGTAATAGCCAACCCATTATATTTAATATTCAATTACTCCATTTCCACAGGCTCAGTACCACAAGATTGGCGTAAAGCAGATGTGGTGCCTATATTTAAAAAGGGAGCTAAATTACAACCGGGAAATTACAGACCTGTAAGCCTGACTTCAATAGTAGGGAAACTACTTGAAGGTTTAATACGGGATAATATTCAGTAATACCTAATGGAAAACAAAATTATTAGTAATAGTCAGCATGGATTTATGAAGGATAGATCTTGCCAAACTAACCTTATTTGTTTCTTTGAGGAGGTAAGTAGGAATTTAGACCAGGGTAATGCAGTTGATGTGGTTACTTAGATTTTGCAAAGGCTTTTGATATGGTTTCACACAAGAGGTTGGTGTACAAAATAAAGAAAATTGGACTCAGTAATAATATATGCACCTGGATTGAAAACTGGTTAAAGGACAGACAACAGAGGGTTGTCATAAATGGAACTTTTTCAGGTTGGGCTAAAGTCGTGAGTGGAGAACCTCAGGGATCGGTACTGGGACCCCTGCTTTTTAACTTGTTTATTAATGACCATAAGGTTGGTATCGAGAGCAAAGTCTCCATCTTTGCTGATGATACTAAATTGTGTAAGGTAATAGAATAAGAGTAGGATATAATTTCTCTTCAGAAGGACTTGGAGAGACTGGAAACGTGGGCAGGTAAATGGCAAATGTGGTTTAATACAGATAAATGTAAGGTTATGCATTTGGGATGCAAGAATAAAAAGGCGACTTACACATTAAATGGAGATATATTGGGGGAATCCTTGCTGGAGAAGGTTTTAGGAGTGCTTGTAGACTGCAGGCTTAGCAATAGTGCCCAATGTCATGTAGTAGCTGCAAAGGCAAACAAGATCTTATCTTGCATCAAACGGGCAATGGATGGAAGGGAAGTAAACATAATTATGCCACTTTACAAAGCACTAGTAAGACCACACCTTGAATATGGAGTACACTGGCGACACACTTTATTCGAGCTCGGCTAGTCCCACGAATTCGGGTATACCCGGGTGTATTGAGGTTTGTGACTGTTTTCTGCCCGAGTGCATTGGGTTTTTTTCCAGGCAGGGATTGAAGCATTTTATTCCCGCTGGCTGCAATACTGCACAGTATATATATATATACTGCATTACAATTCATGAATTTATGCCATCTGGTAGACACGCGAAGCATTGCAGCCTATTAAATCCTAATCATTATCATTTAACAGATCAGCCACCCGTCAGCCAGGCATGAACCCAGGCTGGGATGGCAAACGCAACGGGGCTTGTCAGAGGTGAGGAGCGGCGCATTCCAGGTATCTGCCAGGTACATACTGGGTATTTGCTCGAATAAAGTGTGTCGGTGCAGTACATTTTGGGAAAAGACATTATGGAACTAGAGAGAGTGCAGCGAAGAGCCACCAAATTAATAAAGGGGATGGACAATCTAACTTATGAGGAGAGGCTAGCTAAATTAGATTTATTTTCATTAGAAAAGAGGCGTCTAAGAGGGGATATGATAACTATATACAAATATATTCGAGGACAATACAAGGAGCTTTTAAAAGAACTATTCATCCCACGGGCTGTATTAAGGACTCGGGCCATCCCTTAAGGTTGGAGGAAAGGAAATTTCACCAGCAACAAAGGAAAGGGTTCTTTACAGTAAGGGCAGTTAAAATGTGAAATCCATTACCCATGGAGACTGTGATGGCAGATACAATAGATTTATTCAAAAAAGGTTGGACATCTTTTTAGATGGGATAGGTATACAGGGATATACCAAATAAATAAACATGGGTAGAATGATGATCCAGGGATTAATCTGATTGCCAATTCTTGGAGTCAGGAAGGAATTAATTTTTCCCCTTAATGGGGTTTTTTGTTTGCCTTCCTCTTGATTAATAAGTAAGTATAGATATAGGATAAAGTATCTGTTGTCTAATTTAGCATAGGTTGAACTTGATGGACCTATGTATTTTTTCAACCTCATCTACTATGTAACTATGTAACTATGTACTATAGATTGTGTAAGTGTGACATTGAATAAATAATGTATACAAGTTCATATTGACATTACTTTATTAAAAAAATGTACTCACATTTCTTTCCTTGCTTTATATTAAGATGATTATTGTTATTGTGGCTTCACCCAAACACTCCCACATTTCTTCAGTGCTCAATGAAAAAATAAAACAAATATAGTATTAGTAAAGTATTTTACATAATACGTGTACCTTTAAATGTTTCCATAGCAACCAAATGCGTTGAATGGTTTTTACTGTTGTTTAAACTGCTATATTTATGACCCAGACTATTTTCACATTTCTTGTTTTGATTAGATTAATTATTTTACCACATTTAGTCAAAGAGATAAAGGAGGGGATAGGCAATTATTACCAGATGAGATTAGAATTACTTTGACCCAAACAAAATAGAAACACATTTCGTTTGTCACATCACTAGGCTTTAAAGATTCTTATCTAAGATGCTCAGGATAAGAGTTAATTTAACATGTATTTTTTTTTTTTTTTAAATAAAATTGAATATAAAATAAAACAAAGAAAATAAAAATATGGCTGGTAATCTATTTTCAAGGGTATTGCATTTAATTTATTTCCCAGTCATTTTATTGAAGTACTGCACCTTTCCCTTGTATTGAGGATCTTATTTGTAAGCAATTATTTTAAGCAGTTTTTAGTCATGCTGAATATCATTTTTTTTATTTAACATGTTTTAAAGTTGTGCCCTCAACACAATAGCTGTGTTAAGGCTAATGCAAAATACACAATCCAATTATATGCAATTGAATTGTAATACTTGATGTGAGAATAACAATAAAAAACAGACTGCACCATACAGTACATATTTAATTATGTAATATAATGAAAGAGAAAACATATATATTCTTCTTTAAAGTCACATTTTAGATTTATACAGATGTATTTAGATTTATAGAGATTTACATATATTCAGATTTATACAGATTTATACAGATGGTCTCTGGCTCTGGGGCTTTTGAGACTGATCTGTGAAAATCCGTGGCTGAAAGGAACTGGCTAATTCATGTCAAGTGCGAATCTTGGAGAAGCATTGACCCATCCCCACTTATGGGCTGTGTTGATATAATCAGTGCTGTAATAATCCACTATTTGATAAAATAGTGCAGTACTCTTTGCAGACGAGGATGTTCCAGAAAGAAGCAGTTGTCAGACCTCGTCTAAAAAGCCTTCATTAGAGCAAGACTACATGGTCAATTTTGGGCTAGTATTATTATTAGAATTATTATTATCATTATTATCATTTATTTGGGGAACACCAACATATTCCGCAGCATGGTACAATGGGGTTCAGAGTTAGGTATATTACATAAACAGTTCCATACAGTGAGGACAAACATGCACAAATCAATACAGAGGTAATGAAGGCCCTCCTCGTGAGAGCATTCAATCTAGATAGAATGAGGGACAATGGTGAAAGAAGAAAGTAAGGTGGCTACTTATTGTAGGGTAAGGTGCGGCTCAGGATAGAATATGGCCCAGTATAACATATTGTAGGGTGGAGATTGGTCCAGCCACACCTCTTGTCCTAATGGGGTTGGAGGAGGTGGGAAGTTGGATGATAGAGGTATGGCGAGTAGACTTTCCTGAAAAGGTGAGTTTTCAGGGAGTTTTTAGAGCTCTCAAAGCGGGGGGAGAGTCTGATGGTACTTGGTAGGGAATTTCATAGAGAGGGGCAGCATGGGAGAAGACGCAGATTGAGAGGAGGTAATAAGGTGGGAGGAAAGGAGGATGTTGGGGGCAGAAAGTAGGGGGCATGTAGGTATGTACTTGTGGATGAAGGCTGAGATGTAAGGGGGGCAGTGTCGTTGAGACATTTGTAAGTCATTACTATGGTTTTAAATGTAACTATTAAACCTTCCTTTTCTAGACACGGTTATCAAGAAAGGTTTTGCTACTCAACTCAAACCCTATATTTTAACTCAGGTGTAACAGATGTTATAACCCCAGTTAATACAAGTTAACACATACATTTTTTTGTTAAATAACGCGTGTTATTTATTTTACAATTGTTTTCCGTAGCACTACTTTAAAATAACACTATAGTTTTATTACAACATGTTGCGTTTATGGGTCCAATAATGTCTGCTACATCAGTATGACCCATTTATAGTCAGTATTCAGAAGGCTGAATAGTACTGAAACAGCTCTGGTTCAAGTGCTTAATTATTATATCGAGAGACAGCGGTGACTGTTCTTTCTTAGTCCTCCTTGATCTCTCTACAGCATTTCATACCATGGACCATGGGATTTTAGCTGAGCGCCTAAAGATTTACTTGGATTGGGTGGTACAGTTTGTAGCGATGGAGGGGGGCTGGCCCAGTAAAAAAGGGGTTACACCCCAGCTGGCCACCCCTACCATCGTATGGGAGGTGAGGGGTTAACTGTTATAATGCTTATTTGTGTTTTTATGCCACGGCCTCAGTACAAAATGTGTTCCCCCCTTTGGTTGTATGTATTCCCCTGGTTACATGTGATGGTACCTTTACAGTGAATGCACCAAGCACATACACTGGGATCCGGTCGGGAGGGATGCTAGCGTTCTTACACTTCACGTTCGCTAGCTGATAGAAAAAAAAGCCGCATGTAACATTTGCATGGAGATTTGCCATCTCCATGCAAGGCTGTTACAGGCGATCGTACACTAAATAAAAACATTTGATTAATAGTGTACATGAGCAGGGGGTATCCGGAGCTGAACAGCATTGGTTTCAGGTCCGAGGACCCCCTACTGTTACGCCGGTGCTGCCCGCAGACCAGACCCATCCCCTGAGCTGAAGGGGATGTGGTAATACACGCACCCACAGCAAAGGGAGAGTGTCCGGAGTGTGGTATGAAGCCAGGCCAGGTGTAGTAAGGTAGACAATACTTGCTGGTACCAGTTGTAGAGATAGAGTGAAGGATGCCTGGCCGAAGTCAGGGAGTGGAGAGTGGAGATAGGTCGTTGTCCAAGCTGTGTTCAAGGGGTTACCAGAGTGAGCGTTGTCCAAGGAGTGCCGAGATCGAGAGCCAGAGTAGGTAGTCGTACGAGCCGCATCAGAACCTGTGAAAACACTGAGAGAATCCTGAAGTACTTCCATACAGAAACTATGTCGAGCGAAGACTGAGAGCAGTGAGGAGCTAGATAAAGCAGGAAAGTCCAATTAGGAACGGAGGCGGGACAGGAAGAGCTACAGGGAGACACTGCAGATTGGTGCAGGCATAACAGGCCAGGTGAGTCTTGTTAGTAACCTGAATATGCCCATGCAGTGTGCGGGGGCAGAGCCTGAGGTACGGGGGATGGGAATATGAGTGTGCAGACTGAGCGTGCTCCGTAACTCGTGTACGCGTGTGAACCGAGCCAGTGGATGGTGCAGGTGTGCGTGCAGGATGGAGTGGGCGCGCCCGGCGCTGAGCAGAGAAATCGCAGAGGGGAGTGATCCCGCGACGGCGGCAGGGGCGAGGAGCCGTGGAGGCCGGTAAGGCAGGATTGTTTTGTGTGTCCAGGGGCTCCCTGCTGGGAGGGAGTGCTCTGTGTGGGGAGCGAGGAGAACGCCGATTCCTGACAGTACCCCCCTCTCCAGGAACGGCCTCAGGACAGTCCAAGAACGGTTTCTCTGGAAACTTTTTCCTGAAGGCCTTAAGAAGGGCCGGGGCATGAATGTCCTTTGAAGGTACCCAGGATCTCTCTTCTGGGCCAAAGCCCTTCCATTGCACCAAGAACTGGTGCTGACCCCTGGATAGGCGAGAATCCAAAAGAGTGTGAACTTCGTATTCCTCGTTATTTTGTACAGTAATGGGATCCGGTTTACGAGTCTGATCTGGAAAGAAGTGACTGGAGATAAATAGTTTTAAGAGGGACACATGAAAGACATTGGGAATCTTCATACTGGGTGGTAGTTGGAGCCGGAATGCCACGGGATTGATTTGTTCACAAATAGGGAAGGGACCCAGGAACTTAGGTGCCAGTTTAGGAGATGGTACCTTGAGGTGGATATTCCTAGAGGATAGCCATACCAAATCCCCTGGTTTGTAACTGGGCGCCGAACGACGACGACGATCGGCCTGTAGTTTCGATCTGCGGGAGGAGTTGAGAAGGGTAGACTGAATCCTGGACCATGCGGTTTGGAGGGAAGAAATGCGTTCATCTACGGCTGGTACTCCAGAAGGAATGTTGGGGATGGGAAGACAGGGAGGGTGGAACCCATAATGTATAAGAAGGGCGACTCCCGGGTGGACTCGTTTTTTGCAGAATTGATGGCATACTCTGCCCAAGAGAGGAGTTGAGTCCAATCATCCTGGAAATCGGATATAAAACATCTCAGGTACTACTCCAGGGATTGATTGATTCTCTCCATTTGTCCATTGGACTGAGGATGATAGGCGGAAGATAAAGAAGAAGAGATGCCCAATCTCTTCGTGAAAGCTCTCCAAAATTTGGATACGAACTGAGAACCTCTGTCAGACACAATGGACGAAGGGATCCCATGAATCCGGAAAATCTGCTCCGTAAAGATATCAGCAAGGGTGGGGGAGGTGTGTAATCCTTTAAGTGGAATGAAATGTGACATCTTCGAGAACCTGTCCACGATCACCAAGATAGTGTTCATTCCTCTGGACCTGGGCAACTCCACGATGAAGTCCATAGAAATGTGGGACCAGTCCAGTCAGGAACTGGAAGGGGTAACAGAAAACCCTGAGGCTTTTGACGGAGAGTCTTGCTTTGAGCGCACGTGGGGCAGGCGCGGGTAAACTCCAGAATATCTTGAGACATCCTTGGCCACCAGAAATTCCGACGAATGATTTCAGTAGTCTTCTTAAAACCTGGATGACCTGCAGATTTAGAGGAGTGACCCCAAGACAGGACCTCTGGAACAAATTTGGATGGTACAAAGAGTTTGTTGTCGGGAACGACCAAGTCCTTGGGAATGCGTCTCTGGGAGTTCAAAATCTTGTCAAGATTCTTGAAAGAAGATGTGGCGAGAATCCTCTCATGTGGAAGGATAGTCTCCAAAGATTCCTCTGGCCTCTCTTCAGAAGAATGTATTCGGGAGAGTGCGTCTGCCTTTACGTTCTTGGTCCCGGGGATATAGGAAAGATGAAAATCGAATCGAGAAAAAAAAAGAGCCCAACAAGCCTGTCGTGGACCAAGGCGTCGAGCGTTCTCTATGTAAAGAAGGTTCTTGTGGTCCTTGAGAATAGTAAACGGCTCTTTCGATCCCTCTAGCAGGTGTCTCCACTCTTGAAAAGCCATCTTCATGGCCAGAAGTTCCCTGTTACCCACGTCATAGTTCCTCTCGCTGCAGATGAGAATTTCTTGGAAAAATATGCACAGGGATGTAACTTATCTTGGGGCGTGGGTCTCTGAGAAAGAACGGCACCAGCGCCGCAATCAGAAGCGTCGACCTCCAGGACGAAGGGAAGTTCAATGTTGGGATGACGGAGAATAGGTGCGGATATAAAGGCTTCCTTGAGTGTCTCGAAGGCGGAGATGGCCTCGGATGACCAAGCAGAAGGATCAGCTCCTTTTTTGGTGAGCACAGTAAGGGGTGCCACAATGGTTGAAAAACTCTGTATAAACTTACGATAATAATTAGCGAACCCTAAAAAAAACGTTTTATGGCCTTGAGAGAGTTGGGTCTTGGCCATTCAGTGACTGCTTGAAGTTTACCGGAGTCCATCATAAACCCCTCATCGGAAATGATGTACCCCAGGACAGGAGTAGAGGTATGATGAAAGGTGCACTTCTCCAGTTTGGCGTACAAATGGTGTTCACGGAGACAGGAAAAGACGTAGGAGGTGTGGTGTATATGGTTCTGGAGATCTTTGGAAAAAATCAGGATATCATCCAAGTATACAATAACAAAAATATTGAGTACCTTACGAAAGACGTCGTTGATGAAATCCTGGAAGACAGCGCGAGCATTATGTAACCCTTTTTGTGAACCGGCCGACCCACCCAATCTCACATTGGCCCCTCGTGGTCTAACCGGTTCCTTTCCCCGCAACACACCTGCTCTAAAGGGCTACTGGTAACTGCATAACACCTGTGGCTCCAGGAGATCTGAGCCTCCGCTAGCTGGGAGCCTGGGGAAACCCTTAACATTACCTGGTGCAGCGCCTCCACTTACCCAGGATCCCCGTTATGAAAGATAGCCCTGGGTAAGAAATACAATAACACACGTATACGATAAACCAATAACTAACACTTTACTTAACACACACACATATAACTCATTACATAACATCACATAACATAACCTGATGCTCTATCCGCATCACCTCAGCCCAATGTCTGGTGTTCCCACCCAGTGTCCTGTGATCCCCCACACCCAAAGTCCCGTAATCCTACGGAGGTCGTGGGTGACTGCGCAGTCACTAAATTAAGCTAGGGCCCAGTTGGTGCACTTATATACTTCAGAGGTACCTTCCGAGCACTCCGATGCTCGGGACCGCAACACACTTCTCAAAGGGTCAGACGTCCGTCTGATCCTTTCCAGGTACTTCTGCCGGTAGACCCCAACGAGGGTCCCACCGCTCCACGGGAACTGCAACCGGATCACGGCAACACCAACCACATGGGAACAGCAACCGCCGCTATCCCTTCCTATCACTAACTACTCCTAGAGTGACAGCAACCCTAACCTAGGGCCTGTCCCTGATGAACCGCAACCTGGGATGGCTTGGGGAATACTCCTAGGGCCTGTGGATCAATAACCTGCCCCCCTTCCCCCCAGCTACCTAGTACTATCTGTAACTGGCTAATCCTAACAGCCTAACTCACCTGCAGCCGACACACAGCTCACACTGTCAGCCTGCAGGGATTCACACACGCTTCACACACACTGCACGCACTGCGCCCAGCACATGCAGCGACAACACACACAGACAGCTGCAATCACACACAGCCACCTGAATCCCGCAGCAAATCCACTGCACTCACGCTGTGCCTATTTGCCAGTGCGCACAGCCCTATCCGCTGTGGCACTGCCAAACTGCACCTTCCACACCTAAGGGTCACCTCCCTAGCTATGGCCGTCCCTCTTCAGTTACCCCCTGCCCTTACCGGGAATTGGGGCCTGCCTGGGGATCTAGGGAGAACCCTTACCTGGTACAGGAGCCACGCGCTCCCTGCACCCTTCCTACTCCTTCCTTCTCCTCTGCCTGACTGACGCATGCAAAGCCCGGGAAATGTATCTATATTCCCGGGCTGAGCTTCCTCCAGCCCTATTGGCCACACTCAGGCACCTGATGCCTGTCTCCCTAAGCCTCCTGGGAATTGTAGTTCCCAGGGGGCTATCTAAACACTGGGGCCGCGTGCGTGCTTGCCCTGCGCATGCGCGAACCCCTAATGGCCGCCTCAACCTCTCTCTTCCCTGTCCTGCCCTCGCGCGATCTCTCTGGGGCCTTCCCTGCACTTTGTGCCTACTGCGCATGCGCGAGATAACACGCAATGGCGGCGCCCTCTTCTCAAGCCGCCGGACCAGTGGCAACGCGATCGCGGCCTTAGCGACTGCCCGATCGCGTCCCCGGCAACCGGCCTGCACCGCAGTACAACGCGCTACTCCCTGTACTGGCCCCCACCCTCGCGCTCTCCCGGCGGGTCCACCGCTGCCTCCGGCGGCACCCGCGACCACCCGGTCAGCGCGGAGGGAGGTCAGGGAGCCAATTTTAACTCAGGGCTACATTCTCCCCTTCGCAGAATCCCAACGCCCTCGCTTGGGTAGCAACCATACAGTGGGTTATATAATGAAAAATGCATAGTAAACAGTACATCACATACAAGCAATTCCCCATTTGTACCCAACATACCCACATGGATACCCGAGGCCAGCTGAGTCTCAGAGTGGAGTGCCCCTAACAGACTGGGTGAGGGTATCCCACCTTGACTCCTGTGAGTCTTTTGGAACTCTAGACCTGTCCCTTGCACCAACCCACCTTCTCCCTCTCGCAGAAAAAAATGTACGAGGTCCTGGGTATTGACCCTTTCCAGATCCTCCGGTCTCGTCTCACGGGAGACAGGGAGGCTCAGTCTCTTTCCTCGGTCCACCACATGGCGAACATAGCGCTCCATCGCGCACCTGGGAGAGGCCACAACTACTAGAGCGGTCTCAACAGAGTCTTTGTCCGCTTCAACCATCCCTTTAACGGTGACTTCTTCCGCGGACGGCACCACTTCTTCGGGTAGGCCCGGGTCTTGAGAAGGCCAAGCTTGGAGACTCCTCGTGCAGGAGTATGTGTCGCTCCGGTCCGCTACACCGGATACCTTGGTGAGGTCGAGTTCGTTCCACGATCTGCAGAGATCTTCTGGGGGAGACACCTCCACCAGGACGCGATGACGGGGTGAGCCCATCGCCCGGGTGACCCTACCGTTGGAGTCACCAGGCTCCACGATCACCGGGGAGCTCACACCCGACACCCCTGGGGCAGTCAACTTACCCCTATCGTTGTCGGCAGGTACTGATCCCAAGCCTGGGACCGCTGATACCTCGGTGGTAGGCCGGACTGGCAGTTGCAGGGCACACGGGCCCACATCATGGTCTGCATCGGTTGAGGTGGTTGCCTCGGTGACCTCACTGGAGTGGTCCGCCGGCAGGCACATCACCACGCTCGTCTGGTCGCTAGAATCACCACACATGGGCGGGGGTATAAACACCTTACCCTGGCCTTCCGGGATCTGTGGTTCTGGTCTCGGTGGTTCCTGCTCGGGAACCGGGTCTGGAACCGACATCTGGGGTTCCGACAGCTGGAGCTCCGCCTTCAGCGGCTCCGGCTCAGCGTCTAGAAAGTCCATTTGGGCACACGGCCCCTCCACCACCTCCATCACTGAAATGGAATAATCAGTAGCGGCTTCACCCACCTCGGTAGCACCATCAGGCACCTCTTTCTCCGTAGGTTCCGCCATCAGAGGTTCCTGCTCTACCATTTGAATGTCCCCTTTGAGAGGGTCTGCAACAGTGGTCTGGACACACGGGTCCTCGGAGGCCTCTGGAAGTAAGACAGACTGAGGACAAGCATAAGTTAATGTAGGAGAGAGATCCGGCTCCTCCTCTTCTTCCTCTGCTGGTTCCGCCGCCTGGGGCAGGATAGGCTTTAGGAACCAGGCCCCGCAACACTCGCATTGAGGCTCCCACGCCAGTGCCTCCCTCCGGTTACAGCCACATTTGAGGCCAAAACACTGGGTAAACGTTTCTCCGTCCACCTCAGTTGACCTGAACCCTAGCTGTAACTGGGACGGTTCGACTCCCTCTTTAAGGGCTTCACTCAGGCAGGGGCACATTAGCATCGTGACCTCCATTCCTGGCAAATTCCAGGGCTCATACACATCAGGGTGCAACCCCTGGCAGTCTCTCTCATCCTCGGGGAGGGAACACTCCATTTCTGCAGCAAAGTCCTCTGCCGCTGGCGGTTTGGGTTGCAGGAACAGCGCCGCACAGTCAGGGCACCCGGACCCTCGGGTCAGTTCACCCACAGGACACTCACATTCATGCAGACGGACGTGCCCGCATTCTTCCCCGTCTACCACGGTCATCGTGAAGGCGATGGCTAACTCAGGGGACCCATCCGTTCAGCCACCCGTCACCTTCCAGTCCTTTAACGCACACGGGCACACCACCATTGGTAAGACTAAATGGGGGGCCCGTATGATCCTATACAGCCAAGGGTGGTTTTCTTGGCATCCCTTGCTTTCCTGAGGGGGAACAGAAATTTCTGATTTCTGCTCAAGACACTCCCTCCCCCTGGTGGACTCTAGAGGAGGGGCAGCACAGTCTTTTGGGGAATGTTACAAACTCGGTACTGAGTCACTCACAGTGTGGGGGCGGGGCTCGGGTTTTCCCGCCAGTCCTGGAGAACTGTTGGCAACATTTTCCCGCGCGGCCGGGAACTTAGCACGTGGCTTCCTCCGCGTTGAGGGCTTCCCCATGGCGAAACAAAAATAGGACACAATTTAGAAAAAAAAAAAAACATACAGGGCACCCCAGGTCTGATCTCTCAGCAGCGCCTCCAAATGTAACCCTTTTTGTGAACCGGCCGACCCACCCAATCTCACATTGGCCCCTCGTGGTCTAACCGGTTCCTTTCCCCGCAACACACCTGCTCTAAAGGGCTACTGGTAACTGCATAACACCTGTGGCTCCAGGAGATCTGAGCCTCCGCTAGCTGGGAGCCTGGGGAAACCCTTAACATTACCTGGTGCAGCGCCTCCACTTACCCAGGATCCCCGTTATGAAAGATAGCCCTGGGTAAGAAATACAATAACACACGTATACGATAAACCAATAACTAACACTTTACTTAACACACACACATATAACTCATTACATAACATCACATAACATAACCTGATGCTCTATCCGCATCACCTCAGCCCAATGTCTGGTGTTCCCACCCAGTGTCCTGTGATCCCCCACACCCAAAGTCCCGTAATCCTACGGAGGTCGTGGGTGACTGCGCAGTCACTAAATTAAGCTAGGGCCCAGTTGGTGCACTTATATACTTCAGAGGTACCTTCCGAGCACTCCGATGCTCGGGACCGCAACACACTTCTCAAAGGGTCAGACGTCCGTCTGATCCTTTCCAGGTACTTCTGCCGGTAGACCCCAACGAGGGTCCCACCGCTCCACGGGAACTGCAACCGGATCACGGCAACACCAACCGCATGGGAACAGCCACCGCCGCTATCCCTTCCTATCACTAACTACTCCTAGAGTGACAGCAACCCTAACCTAGGGCCTGTCCCTGATGAACCGCAACCTGGGATGGCTTGGAGAATACTCCTAGGGCCTGTGGATCAATAACCTGCCCCCCTTCCCCCCAGCTACCCAGTACTATCTGTAACTGGCTAATCCTAACAACCTAACTCACCTGCAGCCGACACACAGCTCACACTGTCAGCCTGCAGGGATTCACACACGCTTCACACACAGTGCACGCACTGCGCCCAGCACATGCAGCGACAACACACACAGACAGCTGCAATCACACACAGCCACCTGGATCCCGCAGCAAATCCACTGCACTCACGCTGTGCCTATTTGCCAGTGCGCACAGCCCTATCCGCTGTGGCACTGCCAAACTGCACCTTCCACACCTAAGGGTCCCCTCCCTAGCTATGGCCGTCCCTCTTCAGTTACCCCCTGCCCTTACCGGGAATTGGGGCCTGCCTGGGGATCTAGGGAGAACCCATCCTGGTACAGGAGCCACGCGCTCCCTGCACCCTTCCTACTCCTTCCTTCTCCTCTGCCTGACTGACGCATGCAAAGCCCGGGAAATGTATCTATATTCCCGGGCTGAGCTTCCTCCAGCCCTATTGGCCACACTCAGGCACCTGATGCCTGTCTCCCTAAGCCTCCTGAGAATTGTAGTTCCCAGGGGGCTGTCTAAACACTGGGGCCGCGTGCGCGCTTGCCCTGCGCATGCGCGAACCCCTAATGGCCGCCTCAACCTCTCTCTTCCCTGTCCTGCCCTCGCGCGATCTCTCTGGGGCCTTCCCTGCACTTTGTGCCTACTGCGCATGCGCGAGCTAACGCGCAATGGCGGCGCCCTCTTCTCAAGCCGCCGGACCGGTGGCAACGCGATCGCGGCCTTAGCGACTGCCCAATCGCGTCCCCGGCAACCGGCCTGCACCTCAGTACAACGCGCTACTCCCTGTACTGGCCCCCACCCTCGCGCTCTCCCGGCGGGTCCACCGCTGCCTCCGGCGGCACCGGCGACCACCCCGTCAGCGCAGAGGGAGGTCAGGGAGCCAATTTTTACCTCGGGGCTACAATTACATAAGCCAAAAGGCATTACCAGATATTCGTAGTGTCCACTACGCGTGTTGAAGGCCGTCTTCCATTCATCCCCCTTCCTGATGCGCACCAGGTTATAGGCACCACGTATATCCAACTTGGAAAAAATCTTGGCCCCCTGTAATTTATCGAACAGTTCGGTAATAAGGGGAAGGGGGTAACGATTTTTAATAGTTACGTGGTTTAAACCCCTGTAGTCGATGCAAGGCCTCAACGACCCGTCCTTTTTCTTGACGAAGAAAAACCCAGCCCCTGCTCGGGAATTGGAGTGACGAATAAAGCCTTTCTTGAGATTCTCCTGGATATATTCATCCATAGCGTGAGATTCTGGTAATGACAAGGGGTAGGTCTTGGACTTGGGTAAGGAGTAACCTGGAACTAGATCGATCTGACAATCGTAAGTCCTGTGTGGTGGCAAGAGGTCTGACTGTACCTTATTGAAAACGTCCCGGAATTGATGGTAAACGGAAGGTAGAATAACTTCGGGAACAGAGGTATTGGCCAGCAGTTGATGAGTCTCGCCTGACCTCGGCCTCCATGAAATGGGAGCAGAGGAAGTCCAGTCAATGAGAGGATTGTTAAGCTGTAGCCAAGGAAGACCAAGGGTGATGGGTATTCCAGGAGCGTGAATGGCATCGAGAACTAAGATCTACTTGTGCAGATGTGAGGACAGAAGCAAGGGAGCCGTCTCTAAGGAGATGTGGGCCGGGGTAAGAGGACGTCCATCGATACCGACGAGTGCGATGGGAACCTTCTTTCTCACGAGTGGTATACGGTTTAAGCTGGCGAATTCAAGATCCACGAAGTTTCCTCCAGCTCCTGAGTCAATGAAAGCGGCGGTAGAAGTCTTGAACTTATCGCCTGAAAGGGAGACTGGAAATGTAAGTTTCTTAGGGAGTTCACCTATAGAAAGGGGACATGGAGACATTACACCCAGAGAGAGCCCCTCTGTACTCACTGGGTGTTCCCGTTTCCCGGACACAGTGGACACTCCCGAACCAGATGTTCCATGGATCCGAGTAGAAACACAATCTCCCGGCATGGCGGAACTGCCGTATCGGTGTGCGGATGCGTTGTACCCCCAATTGCATTGGCTCTGGCAACTCCAGTGCAGGACGAAGAGGTATGGTAGCACTTGGGGGAGCAGGAGTGTTGCTGGGAGTACTGGAGAACGGAACTTGAAAGTTATGGAAGCGAGTGCGCTGATGCTCAGAGCGGCGTACTTGGATACGTTGATCCACTCGGACAGCCAAATCAATTAGGACCTCCAATTGATCCGGCCTGGATTGGCGAGAGAGTTCATCCTTGATGGGATCTGCCAGGCCTTGCCAGAATACGGAGACGAGAGCCTCTTGTCCCCAGTTAGTCTCGGCTGCTAGAGTCCGGAATTCCACAGCATACTGTGTCACCATTCGCCGTCCGTGAGTGATCTGGAGGAGAGAAACAGATGCCATCTCCCGACGAGCGGGAGAATCGAATACTCGTTGAAACTCGGCTTTAAATGCCGGGTAATCTTGGGTAAGGTCAGAACGTCGCTCCCAAACCGGGGAAGCCCAAGCCAGGGCGCTGCCAGTGAGGAGGTTATAAATGTAGGCTACCTTCTTGCGATCAGTATTGTAGAGATGGGGGGTAATTTCAAACTGCACCTCACACTGGTTTAGGAAACCCCTACAATCTTGCGGTTCACCTGCATAAGGCTTGGGGGGAGGAATCCTTACATCTGAGCTGCTAACTGCGCTTGCGGAGTGGGGGCTTACATCTGGCAGGGTCGCGGTCGGTACCCTGTCTGAGAGTACTGCGACCTGACGTGTAAGTGCCACAATTTGATCCGCCATGGCCTGGTTTTGCTGAAGCAGATTGGAGAGAAACTGTTGAAGTTCGGTCTGGTCTGCGTCTTGTGGGCTCGACATAATGTTACGCCTGTGCTGCCCGCAGACCAGACCCGTCCCCTGAGCTGAAGGGGAAGTGGTAATACACGCACCCGCAGCAAAGGGAGCGTGTCCGGAGTGTGGTATGAAGCGTAGCCAGGCCAGGTGTAGTAAGCTAGACAATACTTGCCGGTACCGGTTGTAGAGATAGAGTGAAGGATGCCTCGCTGAAGTCAGGGAGTGGAGAGTAGAGATAGGTCGTTGTCCAAGCCGTGTTCAAGGGGTTACCAGAGTGAGCGTTGTCCAAGGAGTGCCGAGATCGAGAGCCAGAGGGAGTAGTCGTACGAGCCGCATCAGAACCTGTGAAAACACTGAGAGAATCCTGAAGTACTTCCATACAGAAACTATGTCGAGCGAAGACTGAGAGCAGAGAGGAGCTAGATAAAGCAGGAAGGTCCAATTAGGAACGGAGGCGGGACAGGAAGAGCTACAGGGAGACACTGCAGATTGGTGCAGGCATAACAGGCCAGGTGAGTATTGTTAGTAACCTGAATATGCCCATGCAGTGTGCGGGGGCGGAGCCTGAGGTACGGGGGACAGGAATAAGAGTGTGCAGACTGAGCGTGCTCCGTAACTCGTGTACGCGTGTGAACCGAGACAGTGGATGGTGCAGGTGGGCGTGCAGGAGGGCGTGGGTGCGCCCGGCACTGAGCAGAGAAATCGCAGAGGGGAGTGATCCCGCGACGGCGGCAGGGGCGAGGAGCCGTGGAGGCCGGTAAGGCAGGATTGTTTTGTGTGTCCGGGGGCTCCCTGCGGGGAGGGAGTGCTCTGTGTGGGGAGCGACGAGAACGCCGATTCCTGACACCTACTTCAGGAGATATAGGCCCCGTTATGGGGTGCCGGTATCCCCTGTAGAATTTCAATGTCCCGGTCACGTGACGCGGAAAAGAGAACAAAAAACGTGTACAAGCTCCAGGTTGTTCGGCTGGAGATGCATTTAAAGCATTCTAATAAATATAATATAAAGAGCTGACACCGGAAAATAGGGAATAAAGGGTTAAGCAGTACTGTGTGATAATGGATGATTGGGGGTAACAGGAGGGCAACATAACAGGGACAAAGTAGTGTGAAATATATTCACGTAGTCCTCATAGCCCCGGCAAGCCCGGTGTGGAGTAACTTTTACTCACAATGAAACACCGTCCTGATCCCCTCTTTCAAGCTACTTCTCTGACGCTGCCAGAAGCGTTTCCCGTAAGGCCTCCGGTGGTGTAGCAGGATCCTCTCATACGGCAGCAAAACAAGGTAAGGATCAGATGAACAACCGCTCCGAAAAAAAAAGAGAGAGTAGTTAGCACTGTTTGTTTCTTTGTTTTTTATGTAGTCCAATAAAGTTGATTTTTACCCTCTTCTGCTGGTGAGCGCCTTACCTTTTTTTTTCTCGGAGCGGTTGTTCATCTGATCCTTACCTTGTTTTGCTGCACATGACGTGGAAGCTTGAAAGTGCAAGGGATACCGGCACCCCATAACGGGGCCTGTATCTCCTGAAGTAGGGGGTCCTCGGACCTGAAACCAATGCTGTTCAGCTACGGAGACCCCCTGCTCATGTACACTATTAATCAAATGTATATTAAAAAAAGATTTAAAAAACATCAAAACACAACCCACCCTCCCCCCCCCCTTCCGCCCTAACACATACAGTACAATAATGTGCAAAATTACTATTATCCAGATATGGATAATAGATTATTTGCCAATTATTAAACACTGCATTAGCATACCTAAATAAAGTCAATAAAAACAGTAGCCAGCTAATCCAATCAATACAAGCAGTAACAACATCAACAATGAATTAATTAAACCATTAACCAATGAAACCAATTAATTCCTAAACCAACTCAAAATGAATAGTAACACTAACCAATCAAACCAATGAATTACTATTACTACTATTACTGTTCCGACTTTATTTTATTTTTTTACATGATCACTTAAAGGGAATGATGCCAGCCAATCAGAATGGCTGTGCTTCATTTGCCTTTAAAATGACGTCACTAAATCCAAGATGGCCGGCGTCACATGGTGTTTCAGCCAGAGTGTGGAATTGTTTCCCACGATCTGATTGGCTGAAATACCATGTGACGCCGTCTTCATGATGTCATCTTAAATGCAAATGAAGCACAGCCATTCTGATTGGCTGGCATCATTCCCTTTAAATGATGAAAAAAATATTGAAGTCGGAACATGGGTTGAACAACCAATAAGGTGGCTGTTAACCATTTTGAGTGTAAATGTGACGTCACAAGCCATATTTAAGGCCGTGACACCTCATTTGAGCCCAAGAAGCCGACGAGACAGCATCGGCTGGGATTTAACATGGGGTATTTTGGATTGACAGATGAAGAAAGAAGATGAAGAAGATCAAGAAATGGTGACAGATGAAGATAGAAGAAGGTGATTAAAGAAAGAAAAAAGAAGATTTGGCTACCTGATCTGGATATTCATGGCAGATGGCATCGGATGCTGTTGGAGGCCTTCAAGGTACGTGGGCTTCCTGTTACCCCGGGAGTCGGAGGGCCACCGTTTCTAATGGTAAGTAATATATTGAATATTTGTAAATGTCTCTTTTTACAGGTGTCTTCATTGGATGTGTTTTTTGATTTTTTGGGGGGAGGCACATTTATTGATAATATATTAATCTGTACCACTTTAAGGTACAGATTAGTACATTATTATGACAATATTTGGGGGGCATTTATGGCTTGGTATTGCTGTTGGTGTTTTTATTGTCAGTTTTTTATGTGGATGTCATTGTTTGTTTTTTTCCTGCTTAATGTAATAAAATGTTTGCGATTGGTGTTCGCTTGTAGTTAATGTTGTATTATGTTAGCTAATGTGTTTTATGGTTACTCCAGAGATTGTTTGAAAGTATTTCTTTTGTCTTTTAATGGTTACATTCATTAATGTTGCAGTAATTCATTGGTTTGATTGGTTAGTGTTACTATTCATTTTGAGTTGGTTTAGGAATTAATTGGTTTAATTGGTTAATGGTTTAATTAATTCATTGTTGATGTTGTTAATGCTTGTATTGATTGGATTAGTGGCTACTGTTTTTATTTAGTAAAGTGTGTTTTTTTGGAGTTAGGTTTTATTATTGTGTATCTGGTGCATTAATGTATTGTAATTAGGGTGCCCACTGAGTGCTATAGAGGCTTATCATGCCCATATTATTATTATATGGGTATGATGTACCACTATACTACTCAATGGGTACAGAGTGGGTATAGTCAGTTCAGGGTTGGTGCTTATTGTACTGTATGTGTTAGGGGGGTGTATTTAGTTAGAAATAATGTTTATTATTTTTGTAGGCTCAACATTGGTACCGCAGGCCTGCGGGGCCCCGGGACGGCCGTGGGGTCAGCCGGGGACACCCGCGCGACACTCGGCCTCCCTCGGGGACCCCCACGGGGTCAGCCGGGGACACCCGCCGGCCTGTTGTATGGGTGTTGCGCATGCAAAAATGTAAAGAAGGAAATTTTTCAAAGTTCAGCTTTTTTTGCGTCTACTTTGAGCTGACATGTTCTGTTCAACGCAACTTTCGCGTACGCTGCGTTGCTTAGAGCATCCCGCTTAAGGGCAGAATTTAACGCAAACAGGGTAACGAACGAGCAAAGTTGCACTTAGAAAAATTTCCTGAAAAAAGTACGTTTTAGAGCGCAAAGTGCCTGTTTGCGTGGCTTAGTGCATCGGGTTCAGCGCAACATCACGTTCTAAGAGCACTTTGCGCTCTAAAAGTGACTTAACGGAGCTTAGTACATGACCCACTTTGATCGCTAAATTGCCGTGGGAACTCGGTTACGGCCAAATTCACCATCAATTAAAGTTTGTAACTCCGGTCCTGGGGCAGCTAGCAATAAAATTCTTTTTGCCCCAAGCGATGGGCAATGGCCACGAAAAAGGATCGCGCCCGCCACGAGGGTCGCCACCATTGGCCACAATGGCGGAGAAAAGCCGCTAGGTTGTAAAACACGAACTGTGAAAGTACATAAACCTGAAACCATTATCTCCGGTTCGGTAAGCACTAGAGGACTGGGATTTGGCCACCATGCAGTCATAGCTCAGGCATGATTGCATGGCAATTTCCAGCCTTCCCCAATCAACCGAACGGAGTATGGTTAACTGTTTAAAGTATGGTTCTGCCATTTACTCCAATGGCGGAGAAATGCAATCTGTGCCACATGTGGTTTTAAAATGCTATATGGTTATCTCCGGTTTGGTGGGTCACAGCAAGCTGAAAATTGGCCACCATGGAGAGTCCCCTCCGGCATGAGGGTATGGCAATTGGTAGCCCGCTCGGCCCAACCGAACGGAATATTTTTATGTATATAAAATATTGTAAGTTCACTATATTTAATGCCTAGTGTAAAGCCCGCAAAATTTACTGGCCCATATGGTATGTTAATGGTCAGAGGGCGACAGTGTGTCAACACAAAGGACACTGATCAAAGGCTCATCCCCCCAGATTGTGTATACAGGGTGGAGATAAAGCAGGACATGACCATTCACATGAAGTGCCATAATTCACACCTTCAGTCAGGATTCCCCGGCCCAGATCCCCATCTGGCCGACTTGGAGACGCCAACTCTTTAGAGTGGGGTTAGGAAAGTGGGACCCTGACTGAGGGATTGTGCGCATGTGCCAGCTACCTGGGGGCAGGTACCAGAATGCTTCCCACGTTAGCTGGCAAAAGATAATTGGGTCCAGGTAATTGTTAACCAATGCCAGAGACCCAATGTTAGGGATAGAGCCCAAATCACATATAAACGATTGTAAGCTCTATGCCAATTGTCTTTCGTGTCTTCATTATTCTACCTGAACTGTACCTGATGAACTGCTAACCTGAACCCTGGTTATTTCATTACCCCCTTCCCAAGTAAGTGTATATATTCCGTTTGTTATTTGTCCAACATTGTGTGTCTACCTGTCTTTTAAGGAATAAAATCTCTTTATTATATCACAGTCGTATTCAATTCTTCCCAGTTATTAGGCGTACATTATAACCCTGTAAGTTACCATGACACAGTTCTCAACTGGTTCCAATTGTTTCTTAATGGTAGGTCCAGAGAGTAGTTCAGGAGTTTGCTCCTCTGCACCAGTTAGTGTTTAGTTACTGTAAATACATACTGTACAGTAAGAAAATAGGGGTGTGTCAAAATCTGTGTAATGCTACTTTTGGAACCTCCAGCCATTTCTCATATAAAAACATTACGTTAAATGGAAATGTATTGGATGTTATATTTTCATAAAGTAGACAAAATTATTGGTTATATGGCGTCTAGTATGGCCCATTCAGACAACATTTAGTTAGCTATATCACACAATGCTTCGCAATAAAAAAATACAAATCCCAATATTTTGTGTATGTAATAAAGATTGCTGAAGGGACATGATCAAAAATACATTTGATACCAACACCTAATTAAAGTGTAACTTTAAAAAATGATGTATGGGTTACTAGGATTTACCACAAAACTGACATGCAAATCTATTTTCTCTCCAAATCCAAATACCAGGAAAAGTTGGCGGGAGGGTGGTGAGAAGCTGCGAGGAGCGGCGAGACGGGACATAGAAAAAAAATTCAGTTTTCCTGCATCAGATTGATGTTGGGGGTCTCCGGAGCTGATACACATTAATATTAGCACCAGAGACCCCCAGCATGAATCAGATGCATGAACATTTCATTTACAGGCAACTTCATTACCTTAGCGGCAAACCGCTAAGGCAATGAAGGGGTTAACCCCGAGAGCCATGCTTATTGTGGGTAGCGGGGGTGGGTGAAGGTGGTATTTGCCCTTGGTGGGTGTTTAAGCCTTGAGGGGGGGGGGTTTGCTGGTGGAGTTAACCCGTTCATTACCTTAGCGGTTAATACTACTAAGGTAATGAAGGTGTTAACCCTTCCCGCTACCCACCCGGTAGGCATAAAAACCCATCCTTGGTGCTACTACACCCTTCACCCACCACCGCTACCCACAATAAAACAAAATATTCACAACAGGCACACTACCCACCTCCTAGGCCCCCAATAAACATTACAATAGCACATAAACACCAAGACACAACCCACCCACACATAAAACCATTCTTTATTATTTTACACACAGGATTAATACCACATGCCAGTAGGGGTCCCCGGGTGGTCCCCACGGGTGTCTGCAGGCCCCGCAGTGCACGCCGGGGGGTACTCACGGGTGTCTGGGGGCCCTCGGGTTGTCCCCGCTAGGCTCTGTGGGCCTCTAGGTGGTCTCCGCAGGTCCCTGTGGGCCCCAAAGGTGTCCCGTAGTCAACCCCACGGATGTCTGGGGGCCCACGGGTGGTTCCCACTGGGGTCTGGGGGCACTCTGGTGGTCCCAGCGTGTCCCCAAGGCCCCCAGAACTATGGGGCCCACAGTTCTTACTGGCAGGAGTCCCCTGTGGGTCCTCAGGTGGTCCCCATGGGCATCCCAGGTCCTTCAGGTTGTACCTGTTGGCATCCAGGGGTCCTCAGGTGGTCCCTGCTGGCCTGCAGTACCAATCCTGTATGTAAAAGAACAAAAACATTTCCTATATTTCAATAAATACACCTTCCCCCTAAACACTTACAGTAGAGTAATAGGCAAAATAACTATTATCCAGATATGTATAATAGATTATTTGCCCGTTATTAAACACAACATTAGCCATGCAGCATAACTAAAGTAAATATAAACAGTTCTACTTACCCCTGGCAATGTGAAGGACATCCTCGTCAGCATACTGCAGGGCCATGTTCTCCAATGTCAGCAAGAATACATAATAAATACAATCTAATGTCCCCTAGCCCATTAAGCACCGTAGCGGTTAATAACCACTATAGTAATTAAGGGGTTAACCCACCCTACCCTGCTACCCACCCGGGAGGCCTAACCACCCACCCTGGATCCACTATACCCACCTTTCACCCATTCATTGGTACAGTGGGTACATCATGCTCATATAATATGGGCATGATTTCCCACTATAGCAAGAAATGGTGAATGAATAATAAAACAGGCGTTTATACACAACGTGTATTACTACTGTGAAGCGCTATGTACAGTAATGGCGCTATATAAATAAAGACATACATACATACATCTAACTTCATTATACTACAATGTAGCTACAGTATAAGAGCAACGTTTAATCCTAAACCTTAACAGTGTCTTTATCACATTTAGAAAAAGTGGTGATCCAAAGAGGATCAGATAGGGTCCCCTTTTTAAAGGATGAGCGGTCTCATCCCCTTTATAGTCACATTTAGAAAAAATAATTACTTTAGACATGGGTATTATATAATCATTACAAGCCTTTTAACCTATCTTAATATCTGTAATGTTAATGTAATTTTACATACCAAGGTTAATGTAGCATTAGTAATAATTTCCAGTCAATGAATATATTTGACTATGTAATCATATTTAAGATGAGAGGACCATTTGACATTACATGAACATTTAAATGCAATTTAAGACGTGGCATCTTTTAAATAATGCTCCACAAAAGTATTTTAAACACATTGAACACATATTTCCTGCATGTACATGTGGCCTTCTAACGGACAATCTCCAGCTGCATCACCTTACTCTGAGGCCAACACCTCAGAACGTGAAACCTGCATACTGAGGAAAAATATATCATTATATTAAGTCTTACGGGCATCATGCCAGACTCTTCAAGCAATGGGTTTATTTACAATCCACCGTCGTATTGTAAACAAAAAGTACGACGGATTAATTCGCCATTGGGGATTGCAATACCTGCCTGTGGGTGCAACCATTGTTAAAAAAAAATAATTAAGAGTAGACAGGATCCTGAGTGTGAGAGAGACTGCCCTCTGAGAACCTTCATTGACTTTGTCATTTCTCTGCCTCTCCTACTTATCAACTGATCTTAGATTAGATTTTCCATGCGATGAGCAACAGTCTTTTCCCCATCGGGGAAAAATATTGAATTATATCTTTCTTTTTTTTTTTTTAATAGTTTTTTTTATTGGGTTTACAAGCATTAAGCAACAACATTACATTACAACACAGAAAAACTATAAGATACACAGAACACAAAATTTTACACATAATTATTTTTAGTATTGCTCATCATACTGATAATTTCAAAATTCAACACATTAACACAAATAATAATAAAAAGAAAAAAACAATAATAGCATTTTCAAAGATTAACATCAAAGCTATCACCACCCAGCCGCCTAACAGAATCTTGCATAGGATTCCCCATTTACTATCTCCCCAACAACAATATACTATCATATTTCCTAGAAGGGTGACATTATCTGTAATCTATCGCAAGCAGTTTGAGGAGACCCCAAAAGGTATGCTCAAATGTTTGTATGATTGAATCCCTATCTTGTTGGGACATCGAATCAATATACTTTTCCCATTTTCAAAAAAAATTCTCAGCTCTTAATGCTTTATTTGTCTCAGCTTCTAATTGGTCCATCATCGTTCATGTATTCAGATAATCGTTTAAAATATCTAAAGTGGGGGGTTCAGGCTTAATCCATTTTGCCTTCACTGTTTTCCTTGCTGCAAGCAAGACAATTTCTGCTAGGCTTGGGACTTTGGGCCTCATGCAGTAAGCGACGAATATGTGAAATCGGCAAGCTTACCGATTAGTCATGTTAGTGGCGATTTTCCCTCTCCGTATGCAGTAAGTGCCGAATACATTCAAAATCAAGCCGAAAACAAATCCGCCCACTCTCACGATGATTTGCCGATCACACACAGGTGTATCGGCGTGCGTGGCGGGGTGCTGTTAGGTTGCCCAATCAAAAATCTTGCTGAATCAGGCGAACCAAGCATGTATTGGATAGCGCGCCATATTTAAAGGCAACGTGTACTGTTAATCATTCTCTGTGTTGTTGGGAGTGAGAGAGAGAGAGACACACAGAGCTGGGTGATTTAATACTTGCATATTGACTGAGAGACTTGTTGTGTATTGTGAGAGCTTTGTCCTTTGTTATTTTGTTTACATCTTTGTCTTGTTTTATATGTGGAAGTGTTTCGTGTGATTGGCTGTACATTTCTTTTCTGTTTTTTGTGAGTGCTGTAAGTATGCCCGCAAAGCGTGGGATGAGTGATGCTGGTGGGAGTGGGAGTGCTACTCGTGCGAGTACGCGTCGGAGTGAACGTACTGTTCAGGGGAGTGATGTTGCTAGGAGTGCAAGTGCTGTTGCTTGGAGTGCGAGTGCTGTTGCTGGGAGTGGGAGTGCTGTTGCTGCGAGTGGTGTTGCTGGGAGTGTGAGTGCTGTTGCTAGGAGTGCGAGTGCTGTTGCTGGGAGTGGGAGTGCTGCTGGTGGCTCAGTTGCTGATGGGGTGTCTGGTGGCGGCGTGCTTGCTGGTGGCCAGCTTTTGGAGTCTCTTCCATTGGAAGAAGGAGAGTCCAGTCAGCACCAGCCAAGCTCTGAGCCTAAACCTGCTCGGAAGAAACGTGTGGAGAAGCCACGTAATCCTCGCTTCAATGACCAGGAAAATAGAGCTCTTGTCACTGGGATTCTGGAGCACTATGACAGTATCTATGGACATTTAGTAGGTAAGTGTACCTTTACATTTATTCTTCAAATACAAGTGATCCTAGGTCATGTGGGTTTTGTTCATATGAAAATATGGGTACAGAATATCTTTCTATGTTAATTAGTGTGGAAACACAGCTTTTTATCATGCGTTACAAGGACAACAAAACTCAGGCGTTCAATTTGCGATAACTGCATACAATATTAATGCAACCTTGCTTACATGTATAGGTTTAGTAGTGAATGCTCATGTGCTTCACATATTACACCTAAAACAGCATGTTTGCTTTCTCTTGGAACAGCTAGCAGTGTAGGAAACTGGTGCTTGTATTATTATTAATTAACGTCATATATTTTGTATGTTTTTCAAGGGCGGACAAGTTCATCAAGCAAAAAAGAAATGTGGGACACAATAGTAATTGGTGTCAATGCGTGTGGGAATCGTGTAAGGGTCAAGGAGAATTGTCGCAAGAGATTTGACGATATTCGGTCAAAATTAAAACAGAAAATACAAGACCATCGCGTGCATGCTACTGGCACTGGAGGTGGGCCGACACCACAACGTCTGATATTAACTCCATTGGAGGAGCTGCTTCGGGCAAAATTACTTCCCGTCGTCGTGGAGGGCTTGGCCGGTGACCGTGATATTGGAATTTATCCCTCACAATTTCCACCAGGTGAGAAATATTACTGTACTAGGCGTGTCGTTGCTTACAGTTATTTTGCATATTTCCGCTGCTTTTTATACTGTCTTCACAATATAAGCATACCTGCATCTATATATGTATATGTCTGATTCTGTATATATATATATCTCAAAATAGACATATATGTTGTAGTCCTACTAAAAGCAGTAACTAATATAGCACGTGCCATTGCGTGGTCATTTACATGTGAATTCCCAAAATGCATTGCTGCAGTGGAAGCAATTGATGGTGGGCGAAGATGGGGAACAACAGGGTAGTACACATGTGTAACACATGCTAATGAGAAATTATTACTAGCTACAGGTACAGAACATAAATATGTATAATATTATTGTGTATTTTATTTATTTTACTCCTACAAACACGACATTACTGCCTATTCTAAGCATGCATCAAATATATTGCATGCAACGGCCTACAAACATCACTTGCACTAACACATCTATAGTTGTTTATGAAAAGGTCCATTTTTGCTTTATGTCATATACAGACAGCATAATGAGGCACACGTACACTGGCGACACACTTTATTCGAGCTCGGCTAGTCCCACGAATTCGGGTATACCCGGGTGTATTGAGGTTTGTGACTGTTTTCTGCCCGAGTGCATTGGGTTATTTTCCAGGCAGGGATTGAAGCATTTTATTCCCGCTGGCTGCAATACTGCACAGTATATATATATATACTGCATTACAATTCATGAATTTATGCCATCTGGTAGACACGCAAAGCATTGCAGCCTATTAAATCCTAATCATTATCATTTAACAGATCAGCCGCCCGTCAGCCAGGCATGAACCCAGGCTGGGAAGGCAAACGCAACGGGGCTTGTCAGAGGTGAGGAGTGGCGCATTCCAGGTATCTGCCAGGTACATACTGGGTATTTGCTCGAATAAAGTGTGTCGGTGCAGTAGCATATGTTATGTCATTGTGTTCATAACTTAAACACTGCAGACGACTATTTAGCTCCTCTACCATTGTGTTAAAGCAGCTGCAATGAATATGTCATCACAGCATACACGTCAACAGAGGGGGTGGGGTTCAGCACACACACAAATTACAGGGTCATTTTAGGGTCAACTTAGTTCACACCATTTTCACCTGTTTGAAGTAATTGAAAGGTCTGGCTGATTAGGGTTTTTGGGGAAGGGAATACCGTTCTTACAACCTGACTAGCACAACTGAAGTTAATCACACTCATTTGAAAGCTTAACTCTAGCTACTAAATGCCCCAACAAGTCATTAGTTATCAAACCGTACGTCACACATTAGTTCACTCATATCTATAGTTGAACTACTATCAACGACACATTATCACACACTGCATGTGTTGTCTTGTTGAGTGACAGCCACATTCAGGTGTGCCACATCTTCTATTAATGTACCACACATATCCTGTACCAAAAACAAAACTTTTTGCAATATGACCACCTTCATGATAACCATTGTAAATGTTCATCTCATGATAGTTATGTACATTATGATACTGATATGACTACACAACATATGATTTTTATGTACAAATTTAATCAATTTATCCTCACGCATTACTGCAGAAACATAGTATGTTGTATGTTAGGGACCTCAAAAGTTCTAAGTACACAGGCATGTACATTGTTATTACAACTATTTATGTTCACTTTCACACACACATTTTCGGTTAAGGAACTGATGCTGTTAGGTACTCATAAATACAGAACATACAATAACTGTTTGTTCAATATTTACACATGTAAATGTACAACTAATGTTATTGTTATATATAGTTGCCCCTGGAGGACATGTGTCACCTGAGACGGAACAAGTGTCTTCACCTGGGTCATGCAGCTCAAAACACCTAGAAGGTGAGTGTATCAGTTGGTGGCCATATTGTGAGGATTCTGGAGTCACGCCGCTCACGGCGTGCTCCTCACTTACCTGCAGCTCCGTCTGGGTCTCCCGCGGCGCACGTGGACTCCGGAGGCAAGCCGCCGACAGCTGTTCCTCCTATGCGCGCGCGCACGTCTTCCTCTCTCTTCTGCTCTCGGAGCAGGGCGTGGGTCCGCGCACGCAGCCGATGGCACTGATTCACGGAGGCGCGGCCACACGGAGGCGCTCCCGCCTCTTAAAGGCACAACACCTCTTTTGATGGCCATTACCAAATACAGTCAGGCTGCTGGGCTTTATGGCTCCTCCCCTGGGACTCCTTCTGGACCTATACCTGCTGTAACCTGGCCTTTCCACACACCTCCACCTTGCTGCGCTGCTATTGGATCCTCTCTCTTATATATACCTTGCAGAGTCACTGACTCGTTGGCTGAGCATAGAACCAGTTGTTCTCACCTCTCTCTGCCTCCTTATTCTATTTCGCAGACTTCCTCGTGAACTGAACCGGCTTCCGCTACGTCTTCCTGTACCTCTGGCATCCCGAACTCGGCATACGGCTACACGACTCTCCGCACCTCTGTCATCCCGATCCTGGCTTACGGTAAACGACAACGTCCCTCTCTCTAACCCCGGACTTGGCTAACGGCCTCTCTACCTACCGTACCTCTCCTACCCCGATCCGGAATCCCAGACCACTCTTCAATCAAGACGTGCCCTCGTGGCTGTGGGTGGCGTTATTTCCTATCCCACCTCAGCACCGCGGTCCCGTCTCGTTTGTGGTGAGCACATCCTTACATTATGCTCAGCCCAACAAACATGGACCCCGCTGAGGTGGAGCGCACTTTAAACGCTCATACTGCTCTGTTTTCCAGACTAGAGACTTATTTAGACCAAGCAGATAAACGGACGGAGAAGTTGCAGCAAAGCAATGCCCTTACTCTTCAGGTTCGAGCCCTCACTCAGCGACCTTCACCCATGGCAGCTCCTGTACCGGCTAGTCCTGCTCCGACACCTCCGTCTGCCCCGGAAGCACGAATTCCACCTCCCAGACACTATGCGGGGGATCCCCAAGGATGCCGGGGTTTCATTAACCAATGTCTCGTCCAATTTCGTCTCTCTCCCTCTCGCTTTGTGTCTTCTGTCTCCAGGGTTGGCTACATCTACTCCCTTCTCACCGACCAGGCACTGGCGTGGGCCTCCCCCATTTGGGAACAACAGGGTGCTATCACACAGGACATCGATCTCTTGGTCGAGGAATTCCGAAGAGTCTTCGATACTCCCGCACGGAGGTTAACGGCAGCTTCTGCTCTTCACCACATAACCCAGGGAGATCGTTCGGTTGCCGTGTATGCAGTGGAGTTCCGCACTCTTGCTGCTGAGACAGGTTGGAATAATGAGGCCCTATCTTCTGCATTCTGGCAAGGTCTGTCTGAAACCCTAAAGGATGAGCTTGCCGCGCGAGATCGTCCCACTAACCTGGAGGAGTTGATCGCTCTGTCCATTCGTGTGGATCAGCGTCTGCTGGAGCGGAGATACGAGCGTTCTCATTACCGTCAACGGGTTTCAAGAACTCTTGCTCCCTCCTTCGTGGCTCCGTTACCTCCTTCCGGGGACATTCCAGAACCCATGCAGTTGGGAGGCAACAGGCTGTCTCCTGCTGAGAAACAGTGTCGGCGCAAGGCCGGTCTTTGCATGTACTGTGGCAATTCCGGTCACGCTGTACCCCAGTGTCCTCACAAACCGGGAAACGCCAGCTCCCAATGAGATCCCGGAGAGTTTCGTTGGGAATATTGACACTTTCTCCCATCGTCCAGAGCATTCTTCCCACCAGGATAATCTTGCCCATTACACTTTCTGGAGAGGGGTTTCACACTCAGGCACGAGCGTTCATTGACTCCGGTTCTGCAGGTAATTTCATTGATGAGACTTTTGCTAGACTGAACAATATCCCTTTGATCAACAGGAGGACGCCGGTAGGATTGGAGGCCATTGACGGTCGACCGCTTAAATCAGCATTTATCACGCTACAGACGGTGCCTCTTCTACTGCAGTTCGTCAACGTCCATACGGAGATCATTACCCTCGATGTAATCCACACTCCTTCTGCTGAGCTGATTTTGGGTCTTCCTTGGCTTCAACTTCATAATCCTCGCATCGACTGGACGGATCAGGAACCCATCCAGTGGGCTCCTTCTTGTGCCAAGACATGTACCCAGATTTTCCAGAGGATTGGTGAATTGTCTACCCTATCTGAGAAGATTAACTCCTTACCCTCTGTGTACTGGGAATTCCGTGATGTATTCGACAAGGCACGTTCCGAGGTTCTACCTCCGCACCGTTCTTTTGATTGTCCTATTGACCTACTTCCGGGCACACCGCTTCCCAGGGCAAGATCCTATCCTCTCTCTCTCCCAGAGACAAGGGCCATGAACACTTACATTGCTGAGAACTTAGAGAGGGGTTTCATCAGAAAATCGTCTTCCCCGGTCGGAGCAGGCTTCTTCTTTGTCAAGTAAAAGGACGGTTCTCTCCGCCCATGCATAGACTACCGGGGTTTGAATAATATCACTCATAAAAATCGCTACCCTCTGCCTTTGATTCCAGAACTCTTCGACCGTCTCCAGGGAGCAACTATCTTTTCTAAGCTGGATCTAAGGGGTGCCTACAATTTAGTAAGGATACGAGAGGGGGACGAGTGGAAGACTGCTTTTAACACCCATGACGGCCACTACGAATATCTGGTTATGCCGTTTGGTTTGTGCAACGCACCAGCAGTTTTCCAGGATTTTGTCAACGAGATTTTTCAGGACATTCTGAACTCATTTCTTATTGTTTACTTGGATGACATCCTCATTTTTTCTAAATCCACTCAAGAACACATCAAACATGTTCAACAAGTACTGTTACGTCTTCGGGAGAACCATCTTTTTGCGTAGCTGGAGAAATGTCAGTTCCACCTCAAATCAGTGGCATTTTTGGGTTACGTCATTTCGGACTCCGGTTTCAATATGGATCCAGAAAAACTTAAGGCTATTCTGGACTGGCCTCGTCCGACTACTCTTAGAGCCGTGCAACGCTTTTTAGGTTTTGCAAACTATTATCGACGTTTCATCCGCAATTTTTCGTCCACCGTATCTCCCATAACTGCCCTCACCAAGAAGGGTGCAGATCCTTCATCTTGGTCGGAGACCGCCATTAGGGCGTTTGATCTGCTAAAGAGGGCTTTTGTGTCTGCTCCCATCCTCACCCACCCAGATCCTAAGCTCCCATTTACCTTGGAGGTGGATGCATCGGACATTGGGGCTGGGGCTGTGCTGTCCCAGAGAACATCTCCCTTAGCCAGACTGCACCCATGTGCGTTTTTCTCGAAGAGATTTTCGTCCGCTGAACGGAAATATGATGTCGGGAATAGAGAGCTTTTGGCGATCAAGTTGGCTTTAGAGGAGTGGAGACATTTCTTAGAGGGTACTGAGACACCCATTACCATTCTGACGGATCATAAGAATCTCCTCTACCTAGAAGGGGCACGGCGTTTGAACGCTCGACAAGCCCGCTGGGCTTTGTTTTTTTCACGATTTAATTTTCTCATCTCCTTCATTCCTGGCTCCAAGAATCTAAAGGCGGACGCCCTATCGCGACAGTTCCTGGCGGAGGACAGGTCTGAAGAGCAACTTGAGTCTATTATTCCTTCTAATTGTATCCTGTCCGCTAATTCGTTTGATATCATGGGCAAGATTCAATCCGAACAGTCACGGACTCCTGAGGGACTCAAGGTTCCGGAGGGAAGACTCTACACGGCACCTCAACACCGCAAGAAGGTTCTCGAGTGGTGTCATTCCTCTAAATCAGCAGGACACCCAGGGATACGGAAGACCAACGACCTGGTTCAACGTACCTTCTGGTGGCCAGAGAGGGCTAAAGATGTGGAGGAGTTTGTCAAAGCGTGTAGTATTTGCGCTCGCAACAAGGTACCTCGGGTCAGACCTGCTGGGCTTCTGCTACCTTTACCCATTCCCGACCATCCCTGGAACCATATTTCTATGGACTTCATTGTAGAGCTTCCAGAATCCAAAGGAAAAAATACGATTCTGGTGGTCATCGATCGTTTTTCCAAACAGTTGCACCTTGTTCCGTTGAGGGGTCTACCGAATTCCCCCAGGCTGGCTGATGTCTTCATTCAGGAGATTTTTCATCTTCACGGAGTACCTTCTACCATTGTCTCGGATCGTGGGTCTCAATTCGTGTCGAGGTTTTGGCGTGCCTTTTCCCAGAAGTTGGGGATTTCGCTTCAGTTCTCTTCTGGGTACCATCCACAGACCAATGGGCAGACGGAGAGGGCCAACCAAAACCTGGAACAATATCTTCGATGTTTTATAACTGATACACAGGAGGACTGGGTGGATCTGCTTCCATGGGCCGAGTTTGCTCTGAACTCTCTTCGCAATGATTCTACCCAAGAATCTCCATTCTTTATAAATTTTGGATTTCATCCGTCTCGGTCACCTTTCTTTTCTCTCTCCTCAGGGGTGCCAGCAGTGGACAACCACGTCTCTCGCCTGAAGGTCTTATGGTCCAAGATTCAGGAGAACTTAAGGGTGGCTACAGGGAGACAGAAACTCCAGGCTGATCGACTTCGACGCCAAGTGCCGGAGTTCGCCCCAGGAGACAGGGTATGGCTCTCGTCCAGGAATATCCGTTTGAAGTTTCCTACCATGAAGCTCGCTCCCAAGTTCCTCTGTCCCTTTACCTTAGTTAGGAGGATTAATCCTGTGGCTTACGAGCTACGTCTTCCACCTTCTATGAAGATACCTTCGGTCTTCCATGTGTCCTTACTTAAACCAGTGTTTCGGAGTCCTCGCTTTTCCAAAAATACTTCTTCTCCACGTCCGATTATGATTCAAGGTCAACAGGAATACGAGGTGCAGTTTGTCCTGGATTCTAGAATTTCCAGAGGAGGAGTACAGTACTTGGTTCACTGGAGGGGGTTCGGACCAGAGGAACGTTCATGGATTCCTCACCGGGATCTTCACGCACCTCGTCTTCTACAGGCTTTTCATCGCAAGAATCCCTCCAAGCCTTATCATGGTTGCCCGGAGGTCGCCCCTGAAGGGGGGGGTACTGTGAGGATTCTGGAGTCACGCCGCTCACGGCGTGCTCCTCACTTACCTGCAGCTCGGATCAGGCTCAGCAGCCAATTTTATGTATAAACCACATATAAAACAATAGCATAAAATAGCATGAATGAATACACAAAAATATAATATATAAAATGAGTAACACAAGTCTCTGCCAGTTGGAGATTGTCCAGGTGATGTAAGTCATGCATTTAAGGCTATTCTGTTGAACATCACAGGACTCACCGATTGGGTATCCAATTAAGTAAGGGAGTTCATCATTTAAGTGTACTCTTGAAGTGTTGTATAGTATTTTTAGCACATTTTTATTATATGCCATTTATTGATTTATATACTTGTGGCAAATTTGAGGAATATCCCAAGATGTAATGTTGAAATGTTAAATTGAGTTAATGAATTCAGGATTTACATTTACTCTTTATGTGTTGTTTAGTGTTTGCATATTTGTTATGTAGTATAAACAGTGGGACTTTGTAATGTTTAATAATAATGTATCAATTCATTCAAATGTTATGTTGTTGTATTGTAATTTTTCTTTATACACCTTGTTTTTTTGTGACATGAACCATTACATGGGGGTTGTGCTGAGATGCACTGTTGTACTGAGGGTGTGAGTTTGTCATTGGAAGCCAATTAGGCTAATTGATGACCGCTGTCTAGATGGGTATTTATAGTCCACTCTAAACACCCCCATGGTATCCCTGATGAAAGCACGTCACGTGCTGAAACGCGTAGGAGGAGGAGTCTAGAGGGGTTGCAGCTCTTGTGCATCCCTGTCTCATTGCCCCAGTCCTGGTGGTCTAACGTGGAGTCCCTTGGAGAGTGTACTGCGGAGGCTGTGGAACTTTGAAGCTGTGTGAGGTGTGTGAAATTCGGCTCTCAGCCCCTGTGTGCTGCGGCAGCTCCAGGCACAGCCGGGAAGGGTTGGTGCGTCACGTCCGGCCGTGACGTCATACCCGGAAACCCGGCGCCCTGTGAGTAGCTCCATCCCTGGTGTGCAAGCCCAGGAGAGCTGTGCAGCGGAGTTTCTGCAGCGAGGCTGTGAAGGAGGAAACAAAAGGAGCCACCAGCGCAAAGAGTTTGCAGTCTGGGTGAGCTTTTTCCATATTTGATGCCTACGGCACCTTCCCATTTCTACACACTTCATTACCTGCACAGTTGGTAGCGCTTTCAATTCCCAGCTACCACTCTGGATTTATACCTCTCAAAGGTCACTCTTGCCCGAGTCTGTCACATCAGACAGGGGCATTAACTTGCACTTACATCACCTGGACAATCTCCAACTGGCAGAGACTTGTGTTACTCATTTTATATATTATATTTTTGTGTATTCATTCATGCTATTTTATGCTATTGTTTTATATGTGGTTTATACATAAAATTGGCTGCTGAGCATGATCCCAACTAATATAGCGCTTCCCTGGTTGTTTTCTTTATTGTCCTTATTCAGCAAGGTTTGGGTACCTTGCATTGGAAGCTGTTTATGTGTTTGGATCATTTTGGTTCCGTCTAAACATTTTTTGTGCAATAACCACAATTAACCCCTCTCACTCCTAATGGTTCATGTCACATAACCTATTAATAGTATAAAAGTATATGTATTCATAGGATTTAACTACTCACATCATCAAGGTGGATTTTCGTTTCCATTCAATTTATATTTTAAAAAAAAATTGTTTTTTTTTTTTTTCCCCTCTTTTTTTTTTTTTTTTTATTTTTTTTTTTTTTAATTACACTTGGATTTATTTAACAATCCATTTTACGGTGAGTGGTTTCAGGAACAGATCACCAGGCGCACGAATTTTTCTTTTGTTTGCTTGTTTTACCTGCAGCTCCGTCTGGGTCTCCCTCGGCGCACGTGGACTCCGGAGGCAAGCCGCCGACAGCTGTTCCTCCTATGCGCGCGCGCGCATGTCTTCCTCTCTCTTCTGCTCTCGGAGCAGGGCGTGGGTCCGCGCACGCAGCCGATGGCACTGATTCACGGAGGCGCGGCCATACGGAGGCGCTCCCGCCTCTTAAAGGCACAACACCTCTTTTGATGGCCATTACCAAATACAGTCAGGCTGCTGGGCTTTATGGCTCCTCCCCTGGGACTCCTTCTGGACCTATACCTGCTGTAACCTGGCCTTTCCACACACCTCCACCTTGCTGCGCTGCTATTGGATCCTCTCTCTTATATATACCTTGCAGAGTCACTGACTCGTTGGCTGAGCATAGAACCAGTTGTTCTCACCTCTCTCTGCCTCCTTATTCTATTTCGCAGACTTCCTCGTGAACTGAACCGGCTTCCGCTACGTCTTCCTGTACCTCTGGCATCCCGAACTCGGCATACGGCTACACGACTCTCCGCACCTCTGGCATCCCGATCCTGGCTTACGGTAAACTACAACGTCCCTCACTCTAACCCCGGACTTGGCTAACGGCCTCTCTACCTACCGTACCTCTCCTACCCCGATCCGGAATCCCAGACGACTCTTCAATCAAGACGTGCCCTCGTGGCTGTGGGTGGCGTTATTTCCTATCCCACCTCAGCACCGCGGTCCCGTCTCGTTTGTGGTGAGCACATCCTTACACATATAATATGTGCACTTCTATATGTAATGTTGTCATGTTCATTATTTGTTTTGCACATGTTCTTTAAATAGGATTACTTAGTGTCAGTGAAAATGAAGTGTAAGGCAACATGTATTGTGTTAGTGCTGTTAACTATCATGTAGGAGTTCTGAGTTTAGAGCAAGTGTTCATTCATTCATATTTCATACTGAGTCCAAACATTATTCGTAAGTCAAGGTAGATTTTAATGTGAGGTTATGAAACGTATGGAAACATGTTAGGTGTTACTTATGACACAGTATAATTACATAGTAAAACAGTAGAGATTAACATGCCATTTAATAATGTGTACATTTATTTTTAGAACATGATGATGAAGATGATGATGATGATGCCGCCATAGACACAGAAATACAATCAAGTGAGCATGAAGAGGTTCCAATTGAAACAGTTATACCGCCAAATCGTCCATCAACTAACACATACGATGCAATAGTAGCTTCTGAGGGAAAAATTGTGGAAGCAGAAAATCGTCGCCATTCTGATCTGATGACAGTGCTGGAAAGGATGATTGCACTGCAGGAAGAAACGATATCACAATTGGCACATCTCCACAGAGTCTTCATTGAAGTGCCTAAACAGTTGCAAAAAATCAACACCTCATTCGAAGCATTAGTTGTTCAGCAAACCCAAGCAAATTACTTGAGAATGACTACTGTACCACATTTCAACTTCAACACCTCACAGGCAGGATCTTTACATGCTGGTAATTTTTCACCACATGCATCTGATCTTCATTCCCCAGGTCCGAATGTTACCGGTCAAGTAGCAGACATTGCTGTGCAGGTTCCTGACGACATCCTACCGCTGCCATCTGTAGAAAATCAGGAGCTGACACCTACAAAGGAGGCGACAAAAACAAAACAGCACAAGCAGTTACTACTGACCAGTTTTTGAACACAAACAAAAAAAGACACACATGAAAAAGACCAACCATTACTTGTGCAGTGTCTACCAACTTGCTCACATGTGTCAGTGGGCACAAGCCCTGTCGGTGAGTCACTGGCCACAAGCCCTGTCCGTGAACAGTCACTACCCACAAGCCCTGTAGGTGAGTCACTGGCAAAAAGCCCTGTCGGTGAACAGTCACTGCCCAAAAGCCCTGTAGGTGAGTCACTGGCCAAAAGCCCTGTAGGTGAATCACTGGCCACAAGCCCTGCCCGTGAAGTGCCAGAGGCCACTCAAAGTGGCTCTGTTGTGCCTAGAGTTGTTGCTAAACGAAAAAGGAAAATCCAAGAGACAACAAGCAGGCCTGTTACTCGCTCTCAAAAGGAACAAAAAAAATAAATGTTATAATTCACTAAATATGTCTTTGGCCTTGTTTTGTTGACTTCAGATTATCTAATTAATATTATATGTATGCTGAAGACTGTGTTGTTTCCAAACTTTCAAGTATGTTCTTGTACACGTGAAGTTTTGGAAATGTTAACAGTCCTAATTAATGAATAGTGTTATTAATATTGATGTATTAATTGTCTGTTCAGTAATGGTCCACCAGGAGCCAGTTGCTATGTTTAGAGAATCTGCCATTGACTTACCTGCAAAACATTGTATTTGGGTGTGTTACTTGATGTAATCATTGCATGTGCATATTATTCACATGCAATTAAAAACACACATCTATTTAACTGCAAACATCTTTCTTGTCCGTGTACAGCAGGATTATGTGTTAAATATTACTTACCTTCGCCTTGCTTGGCCATTGTAATGTTGTCCTTTAATCATTTATGTGTTCTTGTTTCAAGAACATCTCTGAATGTATACTAATATATATGTAGTATGTATGGATATATGTACACACACATACACACACACACACACACACACACACACACACACACACACACACACACACACACACACACACACACACACACACACACACACACACACACACACTGTGTGTGTGTGTGTGTGTGTGTGTGTGTGTGTGTGTGTGTGTGTGTGTGTGTGTGTGTGTGTGTGTGTGTGTGTGTGTGTGTGTGTGTGTGTATAGTACTATCTAAACTGGTATAGATGTATTTACAAAAAACATACACTTCATGCTTCCTTGTGAAAACACAGTATTTTAATAATACAGGCCTAATGTTTGTGAACTATACTAACTGTGAGCCTATAACAGTATTGGCCTAAAACAAAAGTTTATTACTTAATTCACTCATGTTTATCACCATTTAAATAGGTTTCATACAAGGCCTACTTACTGGCATCAATATGTTGTGTGTACTCCTGTATTATATATATATATATATATATATATATACATATATATATATATATATATTATTGGTTTTAACACTACAGCCCTTCTAAATTAAAAAGAAACATTTTTTGATGGTAAATCACATTTACCAGACAGGTCAATGCAATAGGCCATAAAAGTTTAAGCCTCTATTATGTTAACCTTTAAATAAATCACACCAATATAAAAATCCCTCTTTACATATAAGCCCTTAAAATTTGTAATATACACACACAGACATGTAAAGTTTGGTTTTACAGACATATTGTAATATATATAGATATATATAGATATATAGATATATATATATAAAATATATATAAAAGTAATATATATAAAACTATATATTACTATATATAACTATATTTATATATTACTATATATATATATATATATATATATATATATATATATATTACTATATATATACTACAATATACATATACACATTATATAAATATATATATATATATATAATATATATATATATATATATATATATATATATATATATTTATTTATGAGAGAGATATATATATACATACACTGGCGACACACTTTATTCAAGCACGGCTAGTCCCGCGAATTCGGGTATACTCTGGTGTATTCAGGTTTCTGATAGTTTTCTGCCAGAGTGCATTGCGTTATTTTCCGGCCGGAATTTAAGCTTTTTATTCCGGCTGGTTACAATACTGCAATGCCGTCAAAATACACATGGTGGCGCTTGCGAGCTATTCTCTGTGAAGCCGTCCCCTATAATGAATTGTAATGCAGTATATACTGTATACTATATACTGTATATACTGTATAACAACAACCCCTGTAAGCCCTAACATACAGTACTGTACAGTACTGTACTGTACTGTATATGCACATACATAATGATACTACTGTATGGGCGGCGGGGGCGAGATGTGTTTGCAGCAGAGAGAGATCCGCTGCTCTCTCTCTGCGCAAACATCCGCACATTAAAAATTATTTGAAATACATTTTTATTGATAGTGTAGATGTGCAGGGGGTCTCCGGAGCTGAACCGCGTTGGTTTTAGGTCTGGGGACCCCGTGCCCCCCGAGATACAGGCCCCTTTAGGGGGTGCCGGTATCCCTCTGCGTTTAAAGGTCCCGATCACGTGACCGCGGCCTGTAAACCAAGCAGAGCAGAGGGATACCGGCACCCCGTAAAGGGGCCTGTATCTCAGGGGGCACGGGGTCCCCAGACCTGAAACCTGTGCGCTTCTGCTCTGGAGACCCTCTGCACATGTACACTATCAATAAAACACATACAATATACAGTATAAATAAACACTCGTTCTTTACCTTAGCGTCTATGCGCTATGGTAAAGAAGCATTATTTTAATAATATTGTAAAGTGAGCAGGGGGTTCCCTGAGCCAGAAATTAATGCTCAGGGAACCCCCCCCCCCTGCTCCTGATCAATATTATTAAAAATACGGAAAATGCTGCGTCATTACCATAGCGGATAGCCGCTAAGGCAATGAAGGGGTTAACCCACCGTGCCTGCTTTATTGTGTGTAGTGGGGATGGGTGAGGGGGGTATTTGGCCCTTGGAGTGAGTTTAGGACTTGCGGGAGGGGGGGGGGGTTGCGGGTGCACTTAACCCCTTCACGACCATAGCAGTTAATACCGCTACGGTCATGAAGGGGTTAAGCCCTCCCGCTACCCCACCCCCCCCCCGCAAGCCCTCCCCAACCATCGTTGGGGCGAATACCCCATTCACCCACCCTCCCGCAACCCACAACAATAAAATACACACAGCAGCCGCCAAAAAATAAATAAATAAATGACAATAAATACATTTGAAATACATTTTTATTGATAGTGTAGATGTGCAGGGGGTCTCCGGAGCTGAACCGCTTTGGTTTTAGGTCTGGGGACCCCGTGCCCCCCGAGATACAGGCCCCTTTAGGGGGTGCCGGTATCCCTCTGCGTTTAAAGGTCCCGATCACGTGACCGCGGCCTGTAAACCAAGCAGAGCAGAGGGATACCGGCACCCCCTAAAGGGGCCTGTATCTCGGGGGGCACGGGGTCCCCAGACCTGAAACCTGTGCGCTTCTGCTCTGGAGACCCTCTGCACATGTACACTATCAATAAAACACATACAATATACAGTATAAATAAACACTCGTTCTTTACCTTAGCGTCTATGCGCTATGGTAAAGAAGCATTATTTTAATAATATTGTAAAGTGAGCAGGGGGTTCCCTGAGCCAGAAATTAATGCTCAGGGAACCCCCCCCCCCCCTGCTCCTGATCAATATTATTAAAAATACGGAAAGTGCTGCGTCATTACCATAGCGGATAGCCGCTAAGGCAATGAAGGGGTTAAGGCATAATAAACAATTAATACATTCAATACATATTTTTCACGTCTGTGTTAAAACTCCCTGCCTTCTCTCTAATCTATGTAAAACCCCCTCCCCCTATCCCCCTATTGTGTGTGTGCGTTAAGCTTCCCTGCAATCTATGTAAAAAAACCTCCCCCTATTGTGTGTGTGTGTTAAATCTGCCTGGCCTGTGTTTCTGAGTGCTGAGTGCTCTGCGTTTAAAGGTCCCGATCACGTGATCGCGGCCTGTAAACCAAGCAGAGCAGAGGGATACCGGCACCCCCTAAAGGGGCCTGTATCTCGGGGGGCACGGGGTCCCCAGACCTGAAACCTGTGCGCTTCAGCTCCGGAGACCCCCTGCACATGTACACTATCAATAAAAATGTATTTCAAATGTATTTATTGTCATTTATTTATTTATTTATTTATTTAGATTTATTTATTAATTGTGCTGCTGCTGCTGCAAGTCGTAAACTCACACCAAGGGCCAAACACCCCCCTCACCCCCAATAAAAAAAATTCACGCACAGCAGCCCCACAATTAATAAATAAATCTAAATAAATAAATACATAAATAAATGCCAATAAATACATTTGAAATACATTTTTATTGATAGTGTAGATGTATATATATATATATATATATACAGTATACAGTATATATACACACATGATGAACCAATAGTACAAATACATGTAGAATGGTTATCAAAATCATACTGTCCTACAGATAACGCTTCTCTATACAGACAATAACAATAATCCATTTAATAATCCTACAGTAACTTATTTTACAATATAAAACATAACATTACAATCCACACAGTACATTGCATTTACATTGTATACTGTAAATGATGCATAGCATTAAATCTATGCACCATATACAGTACTGTACATTCTGCAAATGAATGTTAACAATATAATTGCAAGCTACTCTACCAGTAAATACAAACACTTCCAAACAAGTCAACTACAGTATTTTAACCAATCAAGTAAACCAAAATCAATATATACTGTAAGTACCAACCAGAAAAGACAATTTAAAACCAAACTAACCCTTACAATACCAAGGATTACATCTATCTAATTGTAAAAAACCTTATACATTATACACAGCATTGTTTAAAGCCCCCTCCCCCCTAATGTTTCTGTTAAGCAGATTACACTGAAGGGACAGAGATATAAAGGCCTAAAGCCCCTTCCCCCCCTAATGTTTGTGTTAAACAGATTACATTGAAGGGAGAGAGATGTTTCTGTTACCAGTAAATCTCCCTCCCTGCATTGCTAACCACCCTCACCCCCTACCCACATACCGTTAACCCCCCCCCCCCCATCCTGGCCATGGCCCCTCCGCTTCTGCAAAACAGACACAAAAATTAAAACATACAAAGTAATGTCCCCTAACCCCTTAATCACCATAGCGGTTATTAACCGCTACAGTCATGAAGGGGTTAACCCACCCTCACCCACCCACCACTCGGGATGCCTACATACCCTCCCACACTAACCCCCCCCACCCGTGAGGCCTAACCACCCAGTCAGTACCCACAAGGGAGGCCTACCCACATACCGTTGGGGAAACACCCCACCCCCACCCCAGTACCCACAATAAAAACAGTACAATGACCCACAATAAACAGCATTCTATTTATTAAATACATTACCCACCCCCTGTGCCCCCCCCCCCATAAATACAAGATTTATTCTTTTACATTCAGGGTCCATAACGCAGCCCCACGCTAGTCCCCGGTGGGCTGGCAGGGCACCTGGACAGACCTACAGTTTACCAGCAGCATTCCACAGGTTCTGGAGGCCTGCTGGTGGATCCTGCCAGCACCATGGTGCCCAGGTGGTCTCCTTGGGTCACCGTGAGCCACAATTGGGTCCCCACGGTAGGCCCAAGGATGTCTGGGAGCCCCGGGTCAAACCCACAGGTGTCTGCGGGGCCTCGGGTGGTTCCCATGGGGGTCTGGGGAACTCACGGGTGCTCACTACGGGTCCGCGGTGCCCCCACAGAAGTGGGACCACACATCATCATCCCCGCACCTACGGGTCGGAGGTGCCCCCACAGAAGTGGGACCACACATCGTCATGCCCGCAGACTACGGGTCCGCGGTGCCCCCACAGAAGTGGGACCACACATCATCATCCCCGCATGTGTCACCCGTGGAACCACCAGCCTGCTACCCTTTAGGATACCCGAGGATTCCCCGCGGGTGGTCTCCAGAGGTCCCACGCAAAACCACGGAAGTAACCCTGAATGTAAAAAAAATAAACCTGGCCTATACATTCAATACATACACCCTCCCCCCCAACACCTACAGTACAATAATGTGCAAAATAACTATTATCCAGATATGGATAATAGATTAATGGCCCATTATTAAAAACATTAACTAGCATATACAAATAAATAAAGTACTACTGACCTCATCAATACGAAGTGTCCGATGCCAGCGCCTTCCTTCTCTTGCCCACACAAAACATAGCCAAAACCAAGGCAATACATTGCAAGTACAGTACATTCAGATATCAATTAGCCCCTTAAACACCTTATCAGATAATAACCGCAAAGGTGATTAAGGGGTTAAGCCACACAGGCCCGATACCCACCCTCACCCATGAATTTGTACTGTGGCTTCATCATGCAACTATATATATATACTGTATATATATATATACACAGAGAGACAGAGAGAAAGAGAGAGAGAGAGAGAGATATATATATACAGTATATATATATATATATATATATATTTATAAATACACACACGTTATATACACACCCATGATAAACCAATATACAGTACAAATAAATGTAGAAGGGTTATCAAAAGCACTGTCCTACAACCAAACTCTTCTCCATACATACACACTAAATTAAAATAAATTTCCTTTAATATTCATAACTGATCTCTCAATCTACTGTAAATCATCACTAAACCTCTGAAAAGCCATTTAAACAACTTACATTCCAATATAAATTATGCCTAAATATCTACTGTATGCACCATATACATTCTGCAAATTACTGTAATCAACCAAGTAAACAAAACTCAATTAGCAATCATTATTTACATCCCTAAACAATTCAGACTAGATCCCGAACAATAAAATCATTAACAAATTCACGCCTAGAGCAGAACAATTAAGCCTTTGAAAAAATATAAGTACCGACAAAAATACAACCTTTACAGTACAACCAAGGCTATCTATCCCTGACCTTCCTCAAACACACAATACAATACCAAGGAATAATACATCTATCTAATTTTAAAATACTTTAAACTCACAAAATAATTAAAAACACATCTAATCCAGCTTTTAAAACATCATCATTTCTTACCCTGAATGTATACTGTACAGTATATCTCTCTAGACATATATATTGTACATACATACATACAGTGGCAAGAAATGATATACCACAAAAAAAAATAATACACAGGTTAAAAAACCTTTTGAAAAAATTAACAAGTTAAATAAAATACATTTCTTTACTGTAGTTCACTTACCATTACTTGCCCCCACCGACTCCCGTTGCCCAGCTTACTCACGAACCAATCCACGATCAGGAACCCATAAAATAATAAACCATTCAAAATAATAAACATTAAACTAAAAATCCAAACCAATCCACGGGTCTTCTACTTGTAATACATCTTCATCTGTATTCTTCTTTCTTCTATCTCCTTCCGGGCGGGGCAGGGCGTGGTCTTCTTTCCATCATCGGCCACGCCCTTGTCTTTTTTCTTCTCCGGAGGTCCTTCCTCCGCGGCGTCTGGCTGCAAAATGAGACGACATAGGCTTTTAAAGACCTATGACGTCACATTTTGCGTCATGGTTCCCACGGTCCTGATTGGACCGTGAAAACCATGTGTTTTGGCCGATAATAAAAAAATGATGACGTCACTTAAAGGGAATGAAAGCACAGCCAATCAGAATGGCTTTGCTTCAAATGCCTTTAAGGTGACATCATTAAAAGACACATGGCCGTGCACACATGGTACTAGAGCCAATCAGAGCGTGGGAACTTTATCCCTACTCTGATTGGCTCTGGTATACCATGTGTCAGGGGCTTGGGGGAGAAAGGATGTGACGTCAATAAGGATAAAGTTCCCACGCTCTGATTGGCTACCGTACCACGTGACAGGTTTTCATTGACGTCACATCCTTTCTCCCCCAAGCCCCTGACACATGGTATACCAGAGCCAATCAGAGTAGGGATAAAGTTCCCACGCTCTGATTGGCTCTAGTACCATGTGTGCACGGCCATGTGTCTTTTAATGATGTCACCTTAAAGGCATTTGAAGCAAAGCCATTCTGATTGGCTGTGCTTTCATTCCCTTTAAGTGACGTCATCATTTTTTTATTATCGGCCAAAACACATGGTTTTCACGGTCCAATCAGGACCGTGGGAACCATGACGCAAAATGTGACGTCATAGGTCTTTAAAAGCCTATGTCGTCTCATTTTGCAGCCAGACGCCGCGGAGGAAGGACCTCCGGAGAAGAAAAAAGACAAGGGCGTGGCCGATGATGGAAAGAAGACCACGCCCTGCCCCGCCCGTAAGGAGATAGAAGAAAGAAGAATACAAATGAAGATGTATTACAAGTAGAAGACCCGTGGATTGGTTTGGATTTTTAGTTTAATGTTTATTATTTTGAATGGTTTATTATTTTATGGGTTCCTGATCGTGGATTGGTTCGTGAGTAAGCTGGGCAACGGGAGTCGGTGGGGGCAAGTAATGGTAAGTGAACTACAGTAAAGAAATGTATTTTATTTAACTTGTTAATTTTTTCAAAAGGTTTTTTAACCTGTGTATTTTTTTTTTTTGTGGTATATAATTTCTTGCCACTGTATGTATGTATGTACAATATATATGTCTAGAGAGATATACTGTACAGTATACATTCAGGGTAAGAAATGATGATGTTTTAAAAGCTGGATTAGATGTGTTTTTAATTATTTTGTGAGTTTAAAGTATTTTAAAATTAGATAGATGTATTATTCCTTGGTATTGTATTGTGTGTTTGAGGAAGGTCAGGGATAGATAGCCTTGGTTGTACTGTAAAGGTTGTATTTTTGTCGGTACTTATATTTTTTCAAAGGCTTAATTGTTCTGCTCTAGGCGTGAATCTGTTAATGGTTTCATTGTTCATGATTGAGTGTGAAATGTTTAGAGATCTAAATAATGATTGCTAATTGATTTTTGTTTACGTTGATTAATTTGCAGAATGTATACAGTATGGTGCATAGATTTTATGCATTTTGGAATGTGACTTTTTTCATTGGTTTGTGATCATATACAGTACAGTAGATTGTGAGATCAGTTAGGATTTTTAAAGGAAATTGATTTTAATGTAGTGTCTGTATGGAGACGTGTTTGGTTGTAGGGCAGTATGCTTTTGATAACCCTTCTACATTTATTTGTACTGTATATTGGTTTATCATGGGTGTGTATATAACGTGTGTGTATATGTATATATATATATATATATATATATATATATATATATATATATATATATATATATATATACTGTATATATATATATCTCTCTCTCTTTCTCTCTGTCTCTCTGTGTATATATATATATACAGTATATATATATACTGTATAGTTGCATGATGAAGCCACAGTACAAATTCATGGGTGAAGGGTGGGTATCGTGCCTGTGTGGCTTAACCCCTTAATCACCTTTGCGGTTATTATCTGATAAGGTGTTTAAGGGGTTAATTGATATCTGAATGTACTGTACTTGCAATGTATTGCCTTGGTTTTGGCTATGTTTTGTGTGGGCAAGAGAAGGAAGGCGCTGGCGTCGGACAATTCGTATTGATGAGGTAAGTAGTACTTTATTTATTTGTATATGCTAGTTAATGTTTTTAATAATGGGCAATTAATCTATTATCCATATCTGGATAATAGTTATTTTGCACATTATTGTACTGTAGGTGTTGGGGGGGAGGGTGTATGTATTGAATGTATAGGCCAGGTTTATTTTTTTTACATTCAGGGTTACTTCCGTGGTTTTGCGTGGGACCTCTGGAGACCACCAGCGGGGAATCCTCGGGTATCCTAAAGGGTAGCAGGCTGGTGGTTCCACGGGTGACACATGCGGGGATGATGATGTGTGGTCCCACTTCTGTGGGGGCACCGCGGACCCGTAGTCTGCGGACATGACGATGTGTGGTCCCACTTCTGTGGGGGCACCTCCGACCTGTAGGTGCGGGGATGATGATGTGTGGTCCCACTTCTGTGGGGGCACCGCGGACCCGTAGGGAGCACCCGTGAGTTCCCCAGACCCCCATGGGAACCACCCGAGGCCCCGCAGACACCTGTGGGTTTGACCCGGGGCTCCCAGACATCCTTGGGCCTACCGTGGGGACCCAATTGTGGCTCACGGTGACCCAAGGAGACCACCTGGGCGCCATGGTGCTGGCAGGATCCACCAGCAGGCCTCCAGAACCTGTGGAATGCTGCTGGTAAACTGTAGGTCTGTCCAGGTGCCCTGCCAGCCCACCGGGGACTAGCGTGGGGCTGCGTTATGGACCCTGAATGTAAAAGAATAAATCTTGTATTTATGGGGGGGGGGCACAGGGGGTGGGTAATGTATTTAATAAATAGAATGCTGTTTATTGTGGGTCATTGTACTGTTTTTATTGTGGGTACTGGGTTTGGGGTGGGGTGTTTCCCCAACGGTATGTGGGTAGGCCTCCCTTGTGGGTACTGACTGGGTGGTTAGGCCTCACGGGTGGGGGGGGTTAGTGTGGGAGGGTATGTAGGCATCTCGAGTGGTGGGTGGGTGAGGGTGTTTCCCCAACGGTATGTGGGTAGGCCTCCCTTGTGGGTAGTTAGTGGGTGAGGGTTGAGGGTGGTTAGGCCTCACGGGGTGGGGGGTTAGAGTGGTAGGTTATGTACAGTAGGCGTCCCGAGTGGTGGGTGAGGGCGGGTTAACCCCTTCATGACTGTAGCGGTTAATAACTGCTATGGTGATTAAGGGGTTAGGGGACATTACTTTGAAAGTGTTATTTTTTTTCTCTGTTTTACTGAACAGCAGCAGAGGTTGCCATGGGTAGTGGGTAGTGTATTGAATGTATTTATTGGTTATTATGCCTTAACCCCTTCATTACCTTAGCGGCTATACGCTATGCTAATGAAGCCTCGTTTCTGAACTTTTAATAATATTGTGCAGGAGCAGGGGGTCCCCTGAGATTAGATTTCTGTCTCAGGGAACCCCGTGCTCACTGTACAATATTATTAAAAAGACAGAAATGTTGCTTCTTTACCATAGTGCATAGCCTCTAAGCTAAAGAATGATTCTTTAATGATGTGTGTGTTTTATTCACAGTGTACATGTGCAGGGGGTCTCCGGAGCTGAAGCGCACAGGTTTCAGGTCTGGGGACCCCGTGCCCCCCGAGATACAGGCCCCTTTAGGGAGTGCCGGTGTCCCTCTGCTCTGCTTGGTTTACAGGCCGCGGTCACGTGATCGGGGCTTTTAAAGCAGAGGGATACCGGCACCCCCTAAAGGGGCCTGTATCTCGGGGGGCACGGGGTCCCCCGACCTGAAACCAGTGCGGTTCAGCTCCAGAGACCCCCTGCACATCTACACTATAAATAAAAATGTATTTCAAATGTATTTATTTGTATTTATTTATTTATTTATTGCGGGGATGCTGTGTGTGATTATTTTTTATTGTGTTTAGCGGGGGTGGGTGACGGGGTTTATAAATGTGAGTTTATAAATAAAATAAAGAATATTATTTATAGGGGCCTTAGAACAGAAGTTCCCACGCCAATTGCGCGCTCATTGCTCTTTTGTTACAATGTTGCTGGTCTTGCGGGTTTGCAGTCTGGCAGCAAAAAGCAGTTTGTACTGTAGTACTGAGTGTGAGATAAAGTAACCAGTTCTTTTATTGCTGAAGTCGCCACCAAAAACTTTTATTTACAAATACAGTACAAAAACCGTGCAACACACAACAACATTCAGTATCCTTTGTTTAAGTACAGCAGGTACTATAGGGTAAAACATGTACTGTACAGTACAGCACAATATTACAGTATGGTCTCACTGAAAGTCCTCCCCATTTTCCAGCCATGGCCGATGCCTTGCATGGCGCAAAACGCCATTAATGCAGTCTCTAACGCCTCTCATTACAGGATCTGTAACAGGGTAATAGCGCTGCATTTCTTCCACAATCTTTTCCCTTAAATTGGCAGGAAGGGCATTTTTTTGGCGATTCCCATCATAGTTCACTTTGAACACCCACTCGCAGTACAATGTGTAGGGAACATGGTGTTTAAATATGATCAAGGCATACTTGTGTGGTATACCAGCACTCCTCACCCTATACTTCTCCCTCAGTGCCGGTGGCAGATCGCACAGGGAGATGTCGGGCACTGTTTGTATGCGAGCGGGTGTAGGAGGTCTTTTGGGAGCGGGTGTACTTGAGGCGATGGGCAATGGTAGGGTGTCTGGGAGGAAGCTTTCCTCCGGTAGTGGTCGCCGGGTTGTCTCCTGGCGTGGTCTTGACGGGGTTGTCATGTCCTCCTCAATAGCATAGTACACTGTATCTTCTGGTGGAGGGGGTGTGCTTGGTGATGGAAGGGGGTCGAAGGTACCATGCATCACATCCATGTCACCCCCCTGCTCCAGCGTCGGGGAAACAGGGGCATTAACACCGAGCAAATAATGTATGCCCGCTATGTCAGCCTCTATCTTGTCCATCCGTTGATCCATACGTTGCTCCATATGTAGCATCCGTTGATCCAGCCGCTGCTCCATTTGTAGCATCCCTTGCTCCATATGTAGCACCGACTCCAGAAGCAGATCTAGCTTTGCCAGCACACTAGAATTCCCGGGGAGATCCACACTTAGCCCATTCAGGATCCGGTCCAACGAGCTGCTTGTGCATGGCATCTGGAGATCTGGGGGGATGGGTGCAACGGAGGATGAGATGGGGGTTCCCTGGAGAGAAGCGGCATCGATGGAGAGTGGAAGAGGTGACCTGGGGATGCCCGGTACAGGAGAAGCTGCAGCGTGGTGGAAGAGGGATGGAGAAGGTGACCGCTGGATTTCCGGGAGAGAAGCAGAGTCGTCCAAGAGCAAAGGAGACAGTGACCCGTTGATTTCAGAGGCAGCAGCATCTTCAGATGGAACCGGAGAAGATGGGGGTGGAGAAGCCGGGCTGAAGATTTCCGGGACAGCTACAGCAGAGTCGTCGAAGCTTATGGGAAGTGGTCTGCGGATTCGGTGAGTTGGCTGCCATGCGTCTTGCGTACCGAGCACAGTACCGTATTTCTTCTTCACATAATAAGGCTGACGTGTTTTAAAAGCCTTAGCCTTTGGGGTCAGCAGAAGGTTTTCTTTGTTGGCCTTAGCCTGTCGCTTTGCCTTTGGCTTGGAAACGGTAACTGCCTTTCTCTTTTTCAGTGTGGCAGGCACAGCAGAGGTGAGATGATTCTTTCGTCCATAGAACCGGGGATGCTCCATGTAAGCGGGAGGCACAAGGCAGTATCTGGACAATGGCTCAGATAAAGATCAGCAAGTGGTGGGCTATGCAACGTGTACAACCTTTTATGCATGGCGGCCAGGTACAGGTGTTGAAAGTGGGTGGTCTGTAATGTGAGTCATTAACATATAAATACACCATCCATTTTGTGGATTCACTGCACATTGAATACACATCGACTAAACATCGAATACACATTCTTGTGTTTGTATTTCTTTCTACAGTACTCGCTGCAATGCCTGTTAAGAAGATTTCAAAGGATCTCAGCATGAGAATGAAGGAGATGTACACGAGCGGAAAACGAATTGCAGATATCCAGCGCTGGTTAACTGCTTCTGGCCTCGTTGTGCCATCAAGCACCGTGTGCTATCATGCACAAGGAAAAAACAGAGACCGCAAAAAGGCACCAAGGGTAACAAATGCGTAAGTATACTGTATTTATAAAACTTAACCAAAAAAAATATAGAAAACTGTAGTGTACATCTACAGTATACCGTATTTATATAGTATATTTATTATATTACAACAGTATATACTGTAGTGTACTGTATGTGTGGTCAATTTATATTTTTTGTGCAGCAGTATACACTTTTGGTATATTGCAATTCATCTGACAACGAATATACAGTATATGATGTGTATTTATTATGATATAACAACAGTATACCGTATTTATATAGTATATTTATTATATTACAACAGTATATGCTGTAGTGTACTGTATGTGTGGTCAATTTATATTTTTTGTGCAGCAGTATACACTTTTGGTATATTGCAATTCATCTGACAACGAATATACAGTATATGATGTGTATTTATTATGATATAACAACAGTATACCGTATTTATATAGTATATTTATTATATTACAACAGTATATACTGTAGTGTACTGTATGTGTGGTCAATTTATATTTTTTGTGCAGCAGTATACACTTTTGGTATATTGCAATTCATCTGACAACGGAATATACAGTATACAGTATGATGTGTATTTATTTTGATATAATAACAGTATATTTATATAGTATATTTATATTACAACAGTACTGTATACTGTATATTTTGTCTATTTATATTTATAGTACAGCAGTATACATTTTTTGTATATTTATATTTACTGTATATTACAACATTACATGTACAGTATACAGTATACATTTTATATTGCTGCATATTAATAACACAATATAATTTCTTTGCATTGTAGGGAGACTACTCTTCTAGTGGACAGAATAAGTGAGGAGAATGATGAGAGGAGCGCATTAAGGGTTAAAAACACTCTTCAGGAAAACCACAATCTGACTGTATCCGAGAGCAGCATAAAGAAGATGAGACGCAGAATTGGATGGAAATATGGACGTGTCAGGTTAGTACTGGACAGTACAGGAGGAACTGTAAAGTAAAAGTGTTGTTTTGCAAACTGTACTGCGCTGTGACGCTAACATTTTTTATTCATTGTCATTACAGAGCGTACCCCATGATACGGGACGCAAACAAAATCAAAAGAGTGCTCCAGGCCCAGGCATGGATCGACAGCGGTGAGACTTTCCAGGATTGCATCTTCACTGATGAGTCTACTGTGTCGCTGGAGAGATTTGCAAGATTTGCGTTCCACAAAAAAGGCCGCATAACTTTGAAGCCGCGGCCAAAACACCCTGTGAAGCTGCATGTGTGGGGTGCCATCTCTAGGCGTGGACCGGGATGCATTGTCGTCTTTGAAGGTACAATTTCTCAAATATAATGCCGCCTAATGCACTGTACTTGACTAGTGTTGCCTTACCGTATGCACTGTACTGTACTATTGAGCACTTTTCTTTTCTTGCTATAGGAATCATGAATAAAGATTTCTTCCAAGACAACATTGTGCCCGTGATAGTGCGATACATCACACAAGACTTTCCCAATGGTCATCGCTTTTACCAGGACAATGATCCCAAGCACACCGCGTCGACGGCGCATATCCTTGAGCGCGGCATCAACTGGGTGAAGACGCCAGCGGAGTAAGTGCAGTAGACCGTGTCCCATTTATGTTCCCCACTGTTTGTACTGTGTACTGTATCTCTTAAACTAATTGTACTTTCTTTCCAATCACAGATCGCCAGACTTCAATCCGATCGAAATGGTCTGGCATCAGCTGAAGGACCACATCCGTAAAGTGGCGAAACCCTCCAAGAAGGACGAGTTGTATAAAGCCATAATGAGTTTTTGGAACGATGTACTCACCGAGGAACGATGCAATAAATATATAGACCATATTGCCACTGTGTTGCCCATTGTCATCGCGCGCAATGGACAAGCATCAGGAAAGTAGTACAGTGCTGTAGTATTGTACAGTAGGTACAGTATGATACAGGTAAGTATGGCACAGATTTTAGCTTTCCCAATAGTCAGAGTATACAGTAGTTCCAGTATACAGTACAGTAGACTAGTTTGACATACTACAGTAACTGCCTACTAACTGCTCCATTTTTTTCTTTCCAGAGAAAGCTGCACCAGCCACCTACTGTACAGTAGTTCTACCATAATACAGTACGCACACACAGTACAGTACAGTAACTGAACAAAGTTTTTGTTTTCTTGTCGTTCCAGGAAAAAAGGTGCACCAGGGAGGAGGGGGGGCCTTGTGTTTGTCAAATCTGCTTGTGCAGTCAAATGTACAGTATATAAACAGCAGTAATGATGTACACAAAACCTCTCCTCTCTCAATGAACTACTGTACCGCAGACACAATGAGGATACTGTTACAGTATGAAGGGAAAAAGAACAGGATGGGTTATTTAACATTACAGTATACTGTGCAATATTTATACTGTATATTTATATATACTGTATTTTTATTCTAAAGGTATTCGAGAATGTACTCTACTGTATGAGGACCTGGTGACTTTCAACCCTCTCAGACCCACAGAAAGGATTATTTAACATCACTGTATATTTATCCTGTATATTTTCAGTAATTTAGAAGCAGTGGCTGTTCTGAACAGCCCAGGGCCAGATTAACAAAACAATGGCTTGGATTGGATTAGCCAGACGATTGATGCTTGGCCAGGGAGGGATTAAAAACTCTAAGGGAGGGGGTGGGTGGTGTAGCTGTAGGATTGTACTGTGTCAGTATTTCCAACGCCAGGTCACCCTAATAATTGCATGAATAAACCCCCAAAGACAAGGCCCAAATATACTAGTACAGTATACTGTACAGTACTGTAAAGTATGTATTATTGTGTGTTGATGTTTTGAATTGCTGTTAACTTGAAAAGTTTCACCATTGTATTGTACTGTATTTGTAAATAAAAGTATTTTGTGGCGACTTCAGCAATAAAAGAACTGGTTAATTTATCTCACATAAAGTACGTGAATACGACCGCAATCACCATTGTACAGTAAATGGGTGCATAGGATGGAACGACAGGTGCTAAAGGGGTATAAATATGATACTGTATTTATCAGTATTGATCAAAGAGAGTTGATCAGAAGGATTCCCCTTATAAAGTATACAGCACTCTATTGTCATTCATACAGTACAGTATACTGTAGTAAAAGGTAGACAACACATGGTCTTGCAGTACAGTATACTGTATTACTAAAAATCTGTCAGGTTGACCAGAATCACTGCGGATATCGGAAAATAATACAATTTTATTAATTCTACGTACTGTATATAAGGGGAATCCTTCTGATCAACTCTCTTTGATCAACACTGATAAATACAGTAATTTATCTCACACTCAGTACTACAAACTGCTTTTTGCTTGCAATAAACAAACAAACAGGGAAGCGCTATATGAGTTAGGATCAGGCCCAGCAGCCACTTTATGTTGAAAACCACATATGAAATGAACATAAAATTGCATGAATAATTACACAAAAATATATAAAATAAATAGCACAAGTCTCTGACAGAGAGAAATTGTCCAGGTGGTGTGGATACAGGTTAATGCCCCTGTCTGATAGGACAGACTCGGGCAAGAATGGCCTGTGAGAGGTGAATATCCAGAATGGTAGCTGGGATGGAAAGCGCTACCAACTGTGCAGGTATTGAAGTGTGTAGAAATGGGAAGGTGCCGTAGGCATCAATTGTGGAAAGCGCTCACCCAGACTTCATACACTTTGCGCTTTTTGCTTGCAGACTGCAAAGCCGCAAGACCAGCAACATTGTAAAAAAAGAGCAAAAAAAGAGCAATGAGCACGAAATTGGCGTGGGAACTTCTGTTCTAGGGCCCCTAGAAATAATATTCTTTATTTTATTTATAAACTCACATTTATATATAAAGTATATATTTATTTCTCTTCATGTATTTATTTAGATTTATTTATTAATTGTGGAGCTGCTGTGCGTGAGGGGCCATGGCCAGGATGGGGGGGGGGGGGGGTAACGGTACAGTATGTGGGTAGGGGGTGAGGGTGGTTAGACCTCACAGTACATTATGCACATTGGGCCCCCCCCCTCCCCACATTTACATACTGTACACTGCACGACATCAATGCAGGGAGGGTTTACCAATGCAGGGAGGGTTTACCAATGCAGGTAAGGCTTTAGGCCTTTATATCTCTCTCCCTTCATTGTAATCTGTTTAACACAAACATTAGGGGGGAAGGGGCTTTAGGCCTTTATATCTCTCTCCCTTCAGTGTAATCTGTTTAACAGAAACATTAGGGGGGAAGGGGCTTTAGGCCTTTATATCTCTCTCCCTTCATTGTAATCTGTTTAACACAAACATTAGGGGGGGAAGGGGCTTTAGGCCTTTATATCTCTGTCCCTTCAGTGTAATCTGCTTAACAGAAACATTAGGGGGGAGGGGGCTTTAAACAATGCTGTGTATAATGTATAAGGTTTTTTACAATTAGATAGATGTAATCCTTGGTATTGTAAGGGTTAGTTTGGTTTTAAATTGTCTTTTCTGGTTGGTACTTACAGTATATATTGATTTTGGTTTACTTGATTGGTTAAAATACTGTAGTTGACTTGTTTGGAAGTGTTTGTATTTACTGGTAGAGTAGCTTGCAATTATATTGTTAACATTCATTTGCAGAATGTACAGTACTGTATATGGTGCATAGATTTAATGCTATGCATCATTTACAGTATACAATGTACTGTAAATGCAATGTACTGTGTGGATTGTAATGTTATGTTTTATACTGTATGCTATTCATTAACTTCATTGCTCTACACATCTAGGGATTTCATTCCACCTTACCACCTTTCCTACACATGATTTGTGCTGTAGGCATTGGTTATATTACTGTATGCTAATGCAGATGTGTGATGCTTTGAGACTATCATTTATACTTTGACAAGTCTACCTTTTGGTGTGTAGTGTGCATTATCCTTAGCGTTGTATACAGTAGGTGCCTTTGAACCCAGTAACCTATTGTGATTCACTTTGATTCTCCCTAGTGTTTTTTGAGTCACTATCCTTTTCATGTTTAGGGTTGACAGTGTGTGTCGTTCCCTAGTGCTGTTCATTAGTGTTTAAGGGTCCATGCCTCTTTTTTAAGTGTTTTTAAATCATGTACTGTTTATTCATCCCTTTTTGCACTGTGTCAAATAAATAAACAAATATATCAATTGCATACCTGAGTGCTCCCATACGGGTTACTTTTTTCTCTTTTCACTCACATACAGTATGTATGTATATATATATATACAAATATAGCTGTATGATATATATATATATATATATATATATATATATATATATATATATATATATATATATACACAGTGTATATATGTATACTGTATATATATATATATATATATATATATATATATATATATATATATATATATATACAGTGTATATATATATATACAAAGTATATACTGTACAGTATATATTTATTTCTCTTCATGTCTTTATTTATTTATTTATTTAGATTTATTTATTAATTGTGGGGCTGCTGTGCGTGAATTTTTTTTATTGGGGGTGAGGGGGGTGTTTGGCCCTTGGTGTGAGTTTACGACTTGCAGCAGCACAATTAATAAATAAATCTAAATAAATAAATAAATAAATGACAATAAATACATTTGAAATACATTTTTATTGATAGTGTACATGTGCAGAGGGTCTCCAGAGCAGAAGCGCACAGGTTTCAGGTCTGGGGACCCCGTGCCCCCCGAGATACAGGCCCCTTTAGGGGGTGCCGGTATCCCTCTGCTCTGCTTGGTTTACAGGCCGCGATCACGTGATCGGGACCTTTAAACGCAGAGCACTCAGCACTCAGAAACACAGGCCAGGCAGATTTAACACACACACACAATAGGGGGAGGTTTTTTTACATAGCTTGCAGGGAAGCTTAACGCACACACACAATAGGGGGATAGGGGGAGGGGTTTTTACATAGATTAGAGAGAAGGCAGGGCGTTTTAAAAGCGAGAAGAGGGGGAGGGGGTTTTACATAGATTAGAGAGAAGGCAGGGAGTTTTAAAAGCGAGAATAGGGGGAGGGGGTTTTACATAGATTAGAGAGAAGGCAGGGAGTTTTAACACAGACGTGAAAAATATGTATTGAATGTATTAATTGTTTATTATGCCTTAACCCCTTCATTGCCTTAGCGGCTATCCGCTATGGTAATGACGCAGCATTTTCCGTATTTTTAATAATATTGATCAGGAGCAGGGGGGGGGGGGGTTCCCTGAGCATTAATTTCTGGCTCAGGGAACCCCCTGCTCACTTTACAATATTATTAAAATAATGCTTCTTTACCATAGCGCATAGACGCTAAGGTAAAGAACGAGTGTTTATTTATACTGTATATTGTATGTGTTTTATTGATAGTGTACATGTGCAGAGGGTCTCCAGAGCAGAAGCGCACAGGTTTCAGGTCTGGGGACCCCGTGCCCCCCGAGATACAGGCCCCTTTAGGGGGTGCCGGTATCCCTCTGCTCTGCTTGGTTTACAGGCCGCGGTCACGTGATCGGGACCCATAAACGCAGAGGGATACCGGCACCCCCTAAAGGGGCCTGTATCTCGGGGGGCACGGGGTCCCCAGACCTAAAACCAATGCGGTTCAGCTCCGGAGACCCCCTGCACATCTACATTATCAATAAAAATGTATTTCAAATGTATTTATTGTCATTTATTTATTTATTTTTTGGCGGCTGCTGTGTGTATTTTATTGTTGTGGGTTGCGGGAGGGTGGGTGAATGGGGTATTCGCCCCAACGATGGTTGGGGAGGGCTTGCGGGGGGGGGGGTAGCGGGAGGGCTTAACCCCTTCATGACCGTAGCGGTATTAACTGCTACGGTCGTGAAGGGGTTAAGTGCACCCGCAACCCCCCCCCCCCCTCCCGCAAGTCCTAAACTCACTCCAAGGGCCAAATACCCCCCTCACCCATCCCCACTACACACAATAAAGCGGGCACGGTGGGTTAACCCCTTCATTGCCTTAGCGGCTATCCGCTATGGTAATGACGCAGCATTTTCCGTATTTTTAATAATATTGATCAGGAGCAGGGGGGGGGGGGGGGTTCCCTGAGCATTCATTTCTGGCTCAGGGAACCCCCTGCTCACTTTACAATATTATTAAAATAATGCTTCTTTACCATAGCGCATAGACGCTAAGGTAAAGAACGAGTGTTTATTTATACTGTATATTGTATGTGTTTTATTGATAGTGTACATGTGCAGAGGGTCTCCAGAGCAGAAGCGCACAGGTTTCAGGTCTAGGGACCCCGTGCCCCCCGAGATACAGGCCCCTTTATGGGGTGCCGGTATCCCTCTGCTCTGCTTGGTTTACAGGCCGCGGTCACGTGATCGGGACCTTTAAACGCAGAGGGATACCGGCACCCCCTAAAGGGGCCTGTATCTCGGGGGGCACGGGGTCCCCAGACCTAAAACCAACGCGGTTCAGCTCCGGAGACCCCCTGCACATCTACACTATCAATAAAAATGTATTTCAAATGTATTTATTGTCATTTATTTATTTATTTTTTGGCGGCTGCTGTGTGTATTTTTTTAATAATATTGATCAGGAGCAGGGGGGGGGGGGTTCCCTGAGCATTAATTTCTGGCTCAGGGAACCCCCTGCTCACTGTACAATATTATTAAATCTCTCTCTGCTGCAAACACATCTCGCCCCCAGTACAGTATGTGCAGTAATTTACTGAACATGTACTGTAGAATAAATGCATAGTTTTATTTATTCGGGTTTATTACACAGTATACTGTTCGGCTGGAAAACATCAGCATACTGTACTGTACAGCACAATATTATCCATCGAAATCCCCCATTAGCCGTTTTCTTTTCTGAGGAAAAACAAAATGAAAAGTTTTAATGTACAGTAATGGTCAGCCCCCTAAAGAAGTACCCAGCCAGCCCCACCAAAATAATAGTACTCACCATACTGTATTACTGAATTTCCCATTCAGCTTGCGCTGGCGCCGGCCCACTTCCAGTCCAGCTTTCATCATCACCCACGTCGATAGTTTGCAGAGGGACTAGCCCACCTGTAGTCAGCGGGAAATCGCTTAGGTACATGCAAGCTTCATCAAAACTGGCTGCGAAATCCATCTCAGGGTTGTCACCGATGGCGAGGGCATCATGATAAGCTGGTGCTGCTGCTGGTTCTGGTTCTGGTTCTGGCGCATTGCTTGGCAGGGACTGTCGCTTCTTATTTCGTTTTAACACGACCCTTCGCCTTTTGCCGCCTCCATTATCATAGATACGGGAAAAACCCGGTGCCACACACCAATACCCTCCAACAAATTGGGGCTCAATACGGTGAAAACAGGGGTCACTACATAACCTTTTCCTTATTGCGCTTCCACAAATGAGGAGTTGGCGAAAATCTGTAAAAGTCATAATTTTCGATAAAATACTGATAAATTTGAACAACTGTTGCCATCTTATCCTCTGTTGCATTAATAGCGGCCCATATCAAATAAGCATAACTTCTGTCAGGTTTTTGGAAAGCGGGCTCCACTTGAACACTCATGTCTCTGTAGAATAGTGTAAGCGAAAATGATCTTTGTCTTTATTTAATACAGTACTGTATGTAAAGCCTAAATTGATACATTTTTTGCAACTCTTCCTTCAGTCTCAAGGACAAGTTACAATACTGTAGCATACTGTACTGGGATAAAGTATCTTTTTGGGTATAGTAAACGAAACAACTTGCAAAGTCCACACATTACTTAAGTCATGAGTTTATGCCATCTGGTGGACAAACGAAACATTGCCGCCTAGTAAATTCTTCTGGTTATCATGAGTTTATGCCATCTGGTGGACAAACAAAACATTGCCGCCTAGTAAATTCTTCTGGTTATCATTTAACAGATCAGATCCCCCGTCAGCCAGGCATGAACCGTGGCTGGGAAGGCAAACGCAACGCAGCATGCAAGAGGTGAGCAGCGGCGGATTCCAAGTATCTGCCAGGTACAAATCGGGCATTTGCTCGAATAAAGTGTGTCGGTGCAGTATACACACGTAGTTAAACTGATGCAGACAGGGAGTTAACCAGACTTTCAAATACACACAGAAATTTATGAGGAAAAAAAACATTTACTTTTGCAGGTGTGTGTATTTCATTATATGGCTGTGTAAGCACTATTTTCAGACAGTGGTCAATGTTATTTTTCCTCAACCCACAATGTTTCTTAATTAAAAGTCTAGCAATGTTGTGAGAAAGTAGATAAAAATTGATACATGTTGGTCAGACAAACAGCTATCACAAACCACAAACGTGAAACCAATTATTTCTACACATCCAATTGGTGCTTCAAACAAGGAGTACAAGTTGATACTTTTTATGACCTTGAAAAGGAAAGACAGCAAATAGTTAGCAATTGAGCAGTTTCATTCTTATGAGCAAAGAACAGAGAACTGCAGACATCTTTTCTGTTAATCTGCAATGGCTGATGAATTATTACAAAATATGCATCCGCACAGAGGATACAAATTCATGATAGCAGAAGCGATTTTGTCCGCGTCGGGACACAAAGCCAACACGGGCCAAATCTATGATTTAATTAGAGCCAAGTATCCTTATTACCAAGAACCTGGGCATGCGCGAAATTTTAAATCCTCAGTAAGATTCACTTTATCAACTAATGACTGTTTTGAACGTGTGCAGGATAAGCTACAAGACAGGTATGGTTTTTGGAAGATTGCTAAGGAAAAACATTTCACCGTGGAAGAGGGCACACATATTGTGCTAAATGGCATATTTATTCCTAATGCCAATAGCAATGGATCCGCTACTACTGTTCCGTGTGAATCGATACCTGCTGCAATATCTGCACCCTCCATTCCTGAAACCCACATTGTACAAGAACATAACTACTATGATTATGTACCAAGCCTTTCAGCTGAAAATGCATTGGAATGGGTACCCGAAGAAATGAACCTACCTCCGGACCAATTGTTTAAAGAAAGCTGTGGCGATTCCTATGAGCGCTTCATGGAGGAGATGTGTGTCATACAGGATTCAGCGTTTGGGTCAAGCGTGGATGCAAATGCCTTGCTTTTCTGGAGCGACCAGTTGCAGCCAGACGAAGTGTTAATTCTACAAGAATGGTAAATATAACAATCGTTATGCGTTGACTCAGCGTTTAATTTTTTTTTTTTCTAACCACCATTGTTACTTTAAATGCGTGGATACACCGTAACATTGCAGACTGCATAACATGTAGCAATCACAAACAAATTGTTTCCTATTACAATATCGTAGAACCTGAAAGAGTAGTACACATTGCTGACGGAATAAATATACGTACTTTCCTATCCCTTTAAACATATTAGCAACATGTTACCATAACTCTAACACATACCTGTTTTGTTATCATGCAACATCTACAAAATACAAAACCGGGTCCACCACGTATGACGTATGTGCCAAGGCGTCCTTAAAAAGGATTACGGCTGTAAGTCCCGCCCCCAAGCGACATGCGCGCGTCAAAGCCTATTGGCTATGTTGTTTTGTTATAGTTACGGTAACTGCAGTGTGTCATGCGTTCGGCTCAGTGTTTGTGGGCGTACACTGGGCGTTAGCCGAATGTTAATTGAGTGGGAGGAGTGTTTGCGTGCGCTTCACGCTGCCTTAACATGACGTCACACGTATTGCATTTGCGCATTGTGTTATCGGCCGTGGTTTCTGTCCACACACGTCTGTTTAAAAAGAATACAGATGTACTAGTTTAGAACGAATGTAGTTTCGCCTTCATAGTATTTGAAATAAATATTTTATGGTTAATGGTATTTTCAACATGTATTGAACGCACAACGTACGCATTGTTTTGCGCATGCGCTAACAGTTAGTCGACCCAAGCGTGAAGTGCGTGCGCACACTAAGATGTGCGCCCACATTTTTCAGTATACAGGCAACGTTCACTTCATATACATAGTTATGCCTGCTACTAATTTAATGACAGATTACATAATGATGTACACTTGTACTTCTAACATATAAGTGACTGACGTGTGTATCTACACAATCATATAGAGCTGTGTAACGCGTTGTCACGGATACATATATAGTAAGGTGCCATCTTTGACCATCATGTGTTTGCTGTATTTCAGAGATGTCGGGGAAGATACAATAGGATCAATGTATGATTTCAGAAGAGTCTACCTTTATATGAGATGATTGTGAGGAGGAGCCACCGACTACTATACTACATATGGAACTAATTTTATATTGCTTGCAGCGCTTATTAACAAACAATTAAAAATGTGATACCTTTATGCCTATATTGCATAAGCACTTAATTAACATAATGATGTTGCAAAAGAGTGCCTCATGAATTTTTATTGAGTGTTCTTTAATTACTACTAACATTTTATGGCATGGTGTGTTTTATATATAACAACCATTCCCACTCTGCTAACACATTTGTGTATTCTATTGTGTAATGGAACGTATGACTGTCGAAACTATGTAACAATAATAATAATAATAATATGAGCATGTTCATGTATAGCGCTGCTAGTTGTACGCAGCGCTTTACAGACACATTTTTCAGGCTAAGGTCCCTGGCCCGTGGAGCTTACAATTTATTTTTTGCCGCCTGAGGCACAGGGAGATAAAGTGACTTGGCCAAGGTCACAAGGAGCCGACACCGGGATTTGAACCAGACTCCCCTGCTTCAAACTCTCAGTGCCAGTGTGTGTCTTTACTCACTGAGCCATTCCTTCTCCCAATGTAAAGGACACTTACAACCAACTAGCCATTTATTGTTAAAAATCTCTTGTTACATGGGTATGTTGATAAAATGGTTTGGGACTGTAGCAAATAATGTTATTGCCTAGATGTTGTGGTCCCCTACAATGCATGATGTTCTGAATATTACATCAACATCATGTAATGAAGTACGTTTATGTGTATATTTCATTTACCTAACTAACTATAGTTTACTGTGTTTATTAAACGTTCTAAAAATAAATAGTACAGTCAATATGATGATCTAAGCTACCATAATAAACCTGCTGTTATCATTTGTCGATGTTATACATGGATCCTACACACATTGATACAGACACAAACAGTTGTCTTAAAAAGTGTGCCTATGCTAATGTGCACGTGATTGACGTTTAAATTTTGAGAATACTTGATAATTATAATCATGATAATGATGAAGTGACGTCAATGACATTCCAAATATATTACCAACATTGTCATAGTGGGAAATGAGAAATGCAAAATTACAGTAACATTTGCGACAAAATTGTGGTTTCTGTTAACAGTTTGACACTTGTTACATGTAGGTCACATCCACACACGTGTGACTTATACATACACATGTCACAAATTTTAATTAATGTTGACTATTAATTCGTAGCATTAATAAACACCTACATTGCTAAATATAAGATGTACTACGCATTGTTGTGATTACAGGCATTCATGCATGGAGTGTTATGATCAGTCAATTGCATCCGTGATGAATGAGCTCCCGAAAGTAAACAAATAAGTACAGTTATCCCCTTTTCTCCAAACACCTCTATATTACATTAATGGAATTTATAAGGGAACATACATAAAATGTGATGAAATGGGAGTAATCATTTTCTAATACAATGCACATGAAACCTCAATAGTAGCTAAATGCATGTACATGATACAGAAAGTACATGTATGTTACATTTTTCTTTAAACCAATATGTTGTGTTTTTACTTAAAATAATTATAGGAAGATTGAGGTAGGCACATCTTATGAGAGATGTCAGCAAATATACATACCATGATCAGTCATACTGGAGATATACCTATAATGCAAGGGAACAATATATAAATTGCAAACATTGACATGCCATCTTCAGTACCGTAAGCAACACAGCAAAGTGTGTATTTGGTGTTAAATGTGCAACACCATGTATATTTAATGACATTCAAAATGTAAAGCAGCCTGGTGTACACATCATATGGATGTACATGTTACACTGCACCAATAACATTGTAGGTAAGCATACTAGAAGAATGAATGACTATGGCCATACTATGTGTATTGTGTTTGCATAAGGAACAACACAATGCTAAAAAATTACTGCTTTGTTACCCCAGTTGTATTCACATACACACAACTAATGTACAATTGAAGAGGGATTATATAACCTGTGCAACAATAACATACCGGTGCCACATCCCTTTGTGCACACAGCAGAGAAAAGAAAGGTGTGCAACCCATATTCATCTGTGTCCTAACAGAAGGTTATATAAAGAAACATTATTGTTAATATAACATAATTAAACTATAAAAGTAGTACTAGGAACATATATGTTTTTACTTACAAGAAAAAAATGAATTGATGAGATTCTGGCGTGTCTGGCCACCACTGGCTGTTTGTTCATTTTCAGCAGCTACATGGGTGGGATGCTCGTCTACCAAAGGCTCAGCTAGGTCTGATTGTACATTGTGCATGAGTGCAACATTGTGCAAAATGCAACAGGCAAGGATAATATCAGACACTTTTTGAGGCTTGTATAGAAGAGCCCCACCAGTTCTGTCGAGACACCTAAATCTGGTCTTGAGTAGGCCAAATGTCCTCTCTATAACAGATCTTGTAGAGATATGGGCTGCATTGTACCTCTCCTCTGCTTCAGTTTGAGGGTTTAGCACCGGAGTCAAGAGCCACGGCCTAATTCCGTATCCTGAGTCACCTATAATGAATGGAGCACACATAAGCTTACATTAGTGATAAGATTCTACAATGAAAACATTCCTAAAGAAAAATGTGTTTTGTGTTACAACATCCAAATCTGTACTCACCCAGCAGCCAACCATGTTCAAAATGTCCCTCTTCGAACACATGGAAGACTGAAGAGTTCCTCAGGATAGAGGAATCGTGACTGGAACCAGGGAATTTGGGTACCACATGCATTATCCTCATCGTGGCATCACATACCACCTGTACATTGAGTGAATGGTAGTGCTTACGATTGCGGTAAACATGCTCACTCTGACTAGGTGCAATCAAAGCAACATGTGTGCAATCGATTGCACCCAGCACACATGGTATCCCTGCTATATTATAAAAGCCATTCCTGACTTCCAGCCACTCTGTTGCCTCTGTAGGAAAATGAATATAATTCCTAGCGCGTCTATTGAGTGCATAGAGAAACTGGGTCAAGGCCCGCGAGAATGTAGATTGCGAGACCCCGCCCACTATGCCCACAGTGTCTGGAATGACGTGGAAGCAAGATAATGTAATGAGCACAGCATTTTAACAAGCCCAGGGACTGCACGACCTCTGGCTGTCAAAAAATCTAAATCTCCCCTTATCTCCTCATAAAGAGATAAGATTGCTGCTGAACTCAAACGATAGCGACTTACTATCTCCTCCTCACTCATCCCATCTAACAGGGTTCTCTCCCTGTACACACGCGGACGAGGCACAACTTGTCTCCTCTGTCTTCTCCTCTGATCTCCTGTCCCTCTACCTGTCCCTCGGCCTGTCCCTCTCCCTGTCCCTGTCGTATCCGCGTGCCTGTCCCTGTCACTGTCCCTCGGTCTGTCCCTCCCTTGCCCTATATCATTCTCTTGATCAGCAAGCATGTCATAGAAAAGAATGTTCCTCCGTCTCCTAAACAATCGCAACATTTTGAAATGAGTAGCTGTGAATGAGCAGGTAATGTGCGTCCTTTAAATAGGTATGTGATGATGTCAGGTGACATAGTAAAATGCAAGGTGTTACATTAACATAATAAAGTACTTCTGTGCCAAGGTGTGTGCAGTTGATGTTAGAAGTATTTTTGGTGTGTATTCTGCAGGGAATGATGATATTTGCCAATGATGTCACGTGAAGCTTTGTACACTGGCGACACACTTTATTCGAGCACGGCTAGTCCCGCGAATTCGGGTATACTCGGGTGTATTCAGGTTTCTGATATTTTTCAGCCAGAGTGCATTGCGTTATTTTCCGGCAGGAATTTAAGCTTTTTATTCCGGCTGGTTACAATACTGCAATGCCGTCAAAATACACATGGTGGCGCTTGCGAGCTATTCTCTGTGAAGCCGTCCCCTATAATGAATTGTAATGCAGTATATATATATATATATATATATACTGTATAACAACAACCCCTGTAAGCCCTAACATACAGTACTGTAAAGTACTGTACTGTACTGTATATGCACATACATAAATGATACTACAGTACTGTATGGGCGGCGGGGGCGAGATGTGTTTGCAGCAGAGAGAGATCCGCTGCTCTCTCTCTGCGCAAACATCCACACATTAAAAATTATTTGAAATACATTTTTATTGATAGTGTAGGTGTGCAGGGGGTCTCCGGAGCTGAACCGCGGTGGTTTTAGGTCTGGGGACCCCGTGCCCCCCGAGATACAGGCCCCTTTAGGGGGTGCCGGTATCCAGCTCTGCGTTAAAAGCCCCGATCACGTGACCGCGGCCTGTAAACCAAGCAGAGCAGAGGGATACCGGCACCCCCTAAAGGGGCCTGTATCTCGGGGGGCACGGGGTCCCCAGACCTGAAACCTGTGCGCTTCTGCTCTGGAGACCCTCTGCACATGTACACTATCAATAAAACACATACAATATACAGTATAAATAAACACTCGTTCTTTACCTTAGCGTCTATGCGCTATGGTAAAGAAGCATTATTTTAATAATATTGTAAAGTGAGCAGGGGGTTCCCTGAGCCAGAAATTAATGATTAATGTTCAGGGAACCCCCCCCCCCCCCCTGCTCCTGATCAATATTATTAAAAATACGGAAAATGCTGCGTCATTACCATAGCGGATAGCCGCTAAGGCAATGAAGGGGTTAACCCACCGTGCCCGCTTTATTGTGTGTAGTGGGGATGGGTGAGGGGGGTATTTGGCCCTTGGTGTGAGTTTAGGACTTGCGGGAGGGGGGGGGGTTGCGGGTGCACTTAACCCCTTCACGATCGTAGCAGTTAATACCGCTACGGTCATGAAGGGGTTAAGCCCTCCCGCTACCCCACCCCCCCCCCCCCCCCCGCAAGCCCTCCCCAACCATCGTTGGGGCGAATACCCCATTCACCCACCCTCCCGCTACCCACAATAAAAAAATACACACACACAGCAGCCGCCAAAAAATAAATAAATAAATGACAATAAATACATTGGAAATACATTTTTATTGATAGTGTAGATGTGCAGGGGGTCTCCGGAGCTGAACCGCGGTGGTTTTAGGTCTGGGGACCCCGTGCCCCCCGAGATACAGGCCCCTTTAGGGGCTGCCGGTAGCCCTCTGCTTGGTTTAAAGGTCCGATCACGTGATCGCGGCCTGTAAACCAAGCAGAGCAGAGGGATACCGGCACCCCCTAAAGGGGCCTGTATCTCGGGGGGCACGGGGTCCCCAGACCTGAAACCTGTGCGCTTCAGCTCCGGAGACCCCCTGCACATGTACACTATCAATAAAAATGTATTTCAAATGTATTTATTGTCATTTATTTATTTATTTATTTATATTTATTTATTAATTGTGCTGCTGCTGCTGCAAGTCGTAAACTCACACCAAGGGCCAAACACCCCCCTCACCCCCAATAAAAAAAATTCACGCACAGCAGCCCCACAATTAATAAATAAATCTAAATAAATAAATAAATAAAATCTATGTAAAACCCCCTCCCCCTATTCTCGCTTTTAAAACGCCCTGCCTTCTCTCTAATCTATGTAAAAAAAACCTCCCCCTATCCCCCTATCCCCCTATTGTGTGTGTGCGTTAAGCTTCCCTGCAAGCTATGTAAAAAAAAACCTCCCCCTATTGTGTGTGTGTTTAAATCTGGCTGGCCTGTGTTTCTGAGTGCTGAGTGCTCTGCGTTTAAAGGTCCCGATCACGTGATCGCGGCCTGTAAACCAAGCAGAGCAGAGGGATACCGGCACCCCCTAAAGGGGCCTGTATCTCGGGGGGCACGGGGTCCCCAGACCTGAAACCTGTGCGCTTCAGCTCCGGAGACCCCCTGCACATGTACACTATCAATAAAAATGTATTTCAAATGTATTTATTGTCATTTATTTATTTATTTATTTATATTTATTTATTAATTGTGCTGCTGCTGCTGCAAGTCGTAAACTCACACCAAGGGCCAAACACCCCCCTCACCCCCAATAAAAAAAATTCACGCACAGCAGCCCCACAATTAATAAATAAATCTAAATAAATAAATAAATAAAATCTATGTAAAACCCCCTCCCCCTATTCTCGCTTTTAAAACGCCCTGCCTTCTCTCTAATCTATGTAAAAAAAACCTCCCCCTATCCCCCTATCCCCCTATTGTGTGTGTGCGTTAAGCTTCCCTGCAAGCTATGTAAAAAAAAACCTCCCCCTATTGTGTGTGTGTTTAAATCTGGCTGGCCTGTGTTTCTGAGTGCTGAGTGCTCTGCGTTTAAAGGTCCCGATCACGTGATCGCGGCCTGTAAACCAAGCAGAGCAGAGGGATACCGGCACCCCCTAAAGGGGCCTGTATCTCGGGGGGCACGGGGTCCCCAGACCTGAAACCTGTGCGCTTCAGCTCCGGAGACCCCCTGCACATGTACACTATCAATAAAAATGTATTTCAAATGTATTTATTGTCATTTATTTATTTATTTATTTATATTTATTTATTAATTGTGCTGCTGCTGCTGCAAGTCGTAAACTCACACCAAGGGCCAAACACCCCCCTCACCCCCAATAAAAAAAATTCACGCACAGCAGCCCCACAATTAATAAATAAATCTAAATAAATAAATAAATAAATAAAGACATGAAGAGAAATAAATATATACTGTACAGTATATACACTGTATATATATATATATATATATATATATATATATATATATATATATATATATATATATATATATATATATATATATATATATATATACAGTATACATATATACACTGTGTATATATATATATATATATATATATATATATATATATATATATATATATATATATATATATATATACATACTGTATGTGAGTGAAAAGAGAAAAAAGTAACCCGTATGGGAGCACTCAGGTATGCAATTGATATATTTGTTTATTTATTTGACACAGTGCAAAAAGGGATGAATAAACAGTACATGATTTAAAAACACTTAAAAAAGAGGCATGGACCCTTAAACACTAATGAACAGCACTAGGGAACGACACACACTGTCAACCCTAAACATGAAAAGGATAGTGACTCAAAAAACACTAGGGAGAATCAAAGTGAATCACAATACAGTAGGTTACTGGGTTTAAAGGCACCTACAGTATACAACGCTAAGGATAATGCACACTACAATACCAAAAAGTATTTTAACCAAGCAAGTAAACCAAAATCAATATATACTGTAAGTAACAACCAGAAAAGACAATTTAAAACCAAACTAACCCTTACAATACCAAGGATTACATCTATCTAATTGTAAAAAACCTTATACATTATACACAGCATTGTTTAAAAACCCCTTCCCCCCTAATGTTTGTGTTAAGCAGATTACACTGAAGGGAGAGAGATATAAAGGCCTAAAGCCCCTTCCCCCCCTAATGTTTCTGTTAAGTAGATTACACTGAAGGGAGAGAGATATAAAGGCCTAAAGCCCCTTCCCCCCCTAATGTTTCTGTTAAGTAGATTACACTGAAGGGAGAGAGATATAAAGGCCTAAAGCCCCTTCCCCCCTAATGTTTCTGTTAAGCAGATTACACTGAAGGGAGAGAGATATAAAGGCCTAAAGCCTTACCTGCATTGGTAAACCCTCCCTGCATTGGTAAACCCTCCCTGCATTGATGTCGTGTAGTGTACAGTATGTAAATGTGGGGAGGAGGGGGGCCCAATGTGCATAATGTACTGTGAGGTCTAACCACCCTCACCCCCTACCCACATACTGTACCGTTACCCCCCCCCCCCCCCCATCCTGGCCATGGCCCCTCACGCACAGCAGCTCCACAATTAATAAATAAATCTAAATAAATACATGAAGAGAAATAAATATATACTTTATATATAAATGTGAGTTTATAACTAAAATAAAGAATATTATTTCTAGGGGCCCTAGAACAGAAGTTCCCACGCCAATTTCGCGCTCATTGCTCTTTTTTTTGCTCTTTTTTTACAATTTTGCTGGTCTTGCGGCTTTGCAGTATGCAAGCAAAAAGCGCAGTGTATGAAGTCTGGGTGAGCGCTTTCCACATTTGATGCCTACGGCACCTTCCCATTTCTACACACTTCAATACCTGCACAGTTGGTAGCGCTTTCCATCCCAGCTACCATTCTGGATTTTCACCTCTCACAGGCCATTCTTGCCCGAGTCTGTCCTATCAGACAGGGGCATTAACCTGTATCCACACCACCTGGACAATTTCTCTCTGTCAGAGACTTGTGCTATTTATTTTATATATTTTTGTGTAATTATTCATGCAAATTTATGCTCATTTCATATGTGGTTTTCAACATAAAGTGGCTGCTGGGCCTGATCCTAACTCATACAGTATACAGTAGCGCTTCCCTGTTTGTTTGTTTATTGCAAGCAAAAAGCAGTTTGTAGTACTGAGTGTGAGATAAATTACTGTACTGTATTTATCAGTGTTGATCAAAGAGAGTTGATCAGAAGGATTCCCCTTATATACAGTACGTAGAATTAATAAAATTGTATTATTTTCCGATATCCGCAGTGATTCTGGTCAACCTGACAGATTTTTAGTAATACAGTATACTGCAAGACCATGTGTTGTCTACCCTTTACTACAGTATACTGTACTGTATGAATGACAATAGAGTGCTGTATACTTTATAAGGGGAATCCTTCTGATCAACTCTCTTTGATCAATACTGATAAATACAGTATCATATTTATACCCCTTTAGCACCTGTCGTTCCATCCTATGCACCCATTTACTGTACAATGGTGATTGCGGTCGTATTCACGTACTTTATGTGAGATAAATTAACCAGTTCTTTTATTGCTGAAGTCGCCACAAAATACTTTTATTTACAAATACAGTACAATACAATGGTGAAACATTTCAAGTTAACAGCAATTCAAAACATCAACACACAATAATACATACTTTACAGTACTGTATACTGTACTAGTATATTTGGGCCTTGTCTTTGGGGGTTTATTAATGCAATTATTAGGGTGACCTGGCGTTGGAAATACTGACACAGTACAATCCTACAGTACAGCTACACCACCCACCCCCTCCCTTAGAGTTTTTAATCCCTCCCTGGCCAAGCATCAATCGTCTGGCTAATCCAATCCAAGCCATTGTTTTGTTAAACTGGCCCTGGGCTGTTCAGAACAGCCACTGCTTCTAAATTACTGAAAATATACAGGATAAATATACAGTGATGTGAAATAATCCTTTCTGTGTGTCTGAGAGTGTTGAAAGTCACCAGGTCCTCATCTAGTAGAGTACATTCTCGAATACCTTTAGAATAAAAATACAGTATATATAAATATACAGTATAAATATTGCACAGTATACTGTAATGTTAAATAACCCATCCTGTTCTTTTTCCCTTCATACTGTAACAGTATCCTCATTGTGTCTGCGGTACAGTAGTTCATTGAGAGAGGAGAGGTTTTGTGTACATCATTACTGCTGTTTATATACTGTACATTTGACTGCACAAGCAGATTTGACGAACACAAGGCCCCCCCTCCCCTCTGGTGCACCCTTTTTCCTGGAACGACAAGAAAACAAAAACTTTGTTCAGTTACTGTACTGTACTGTATGTGCGTACTGTATTATGGTAGACCTACTGTACAGTAGGTGGCTGGTGCAGCTTTCTCTGGAAAGAAAAAATGGAGCAGTTAGTAGGCAGTTACTGTAGTATGTCAAACTAGTCTACTGTACTGTATACTGGAACTACTGTAAACTCTGACTATTGGGAAAGCTAAAATCTGTGCCATACTTACCTGTATCATAGTGTACCTACTGTACAATACTACAGCACTGTACTACTTTCCTGATGCTTGTCCATTGCGCGCGATGACAATGGGCAACACAGTGGCAATATGGTCTATATATTTATTGCATCGTTCCTCGGTGAGTACATCGTTCCAAAAACTCATTATGGCTGTATACAACTCGTCCTTCTTGGAGGGTTTCGCCACTTTACGGATGTGGTCCTTCAGCTGATGCCAGACCATTTCGATCGGATTGAAGTCTGGTGATCTGTGATTGGAAAGAAAGGACAATTAGTTTAAGAGATACAGTACACAGTAAAAACAGTGGGGAACATATAAATGGGACACGGTCTACTACACTTACTCCGCTGGCGTCTTCACCCAGTTGATGCCGCGCTCAAGGATATGCGCCGTCGACGCGGTGTGCTTGGGATCATTGTCCTGGTAAAAGCGATGACCATTGGGAAAGTCTTGTGTGATGTATCGCACTATCACGGGCACAATGTTGTCTTGGAAGAAATCTTTATTCATGATTCCTATAGCAAGAAAAGAAAAGTGCTCAATAGTACAGTACAGTGCATACGGTAAGGCAACACTAGTCAAGTACAGTGCATTAGGCGGCATTATATTTGAGAAATTGTACCTTCAAAGACGACAATGCATCCCGGTCCACGCCTAGAGATGGCACCCCACACATGCAGCTTCACAGGGTGTTTTGGCCGTGGCTTCAAAGTTATGCGGCCTTTTTTGTGGAACGCAAATCTTGCAAATCTCTCCAGCGACACAGTAGACTCATCAGTGAAGATGCAATCCTGGAAAGTCTCACCGCTGTCGATCCATGCCTGGGCCTGGAGCACTCTTTTGATTTTGTTTGCGTCCCGTATCATGGGGTACGCTCTGTAATGACAATGAATAAAAAATGTTAGCGTCACAGCGCAGTACAGTTTGCAAAACAACATTTTTACTTTACAGTACAGTACCTCCTGTACTGTCCACTACTAACCTCACACGTCCATATTTCCATCCAATTCTGCGTCTCATCTTCTTTATGCTGCTCTCGGATACAGTCAGATTGTGGTTTTCCTGAAGAGTGTTTTTAACCCTTAATGCGCTCCTCTCATCATTCTCCTCACTTATTCTGTCCACCAGAAGAGTAGTCTCCCTACAATGCAAAGAAATTATATTGTGTTATTAATATGCAGCAATATAAAATGTATACTGTATACTGTACATGTAATGTTGTAATATACAGTAAATATAAATATACAAAAAATGTATACTGCTGTACTATAAATATAAATAGACAAAATATACAGTATACAGTACTGTTGTAATATAAATATACTATATAAATATACTGTTGTTATACTGTATCATAATAAATACACATCATATACTGTATATTCCGTTGTCAGATGAATTGCAATATACCAAAAGTGTATACTGCTGCACAAAAAATATAAATTGACCACACATACAGTACACTACAGTATATACTGTTGTAATATAATAAATATACTATATAAATACGGTATACTGTTGTTATATCATAATAAATACACATCATATACTGTATATTCCGTTGTCAGATGAATTGCAATATACCAAAAGTGTATACTGCTGCACAAAAAATATAAATTGACCACACATACAGTACACTACAGTATATACTGTTGTAATATAATAAATATACTATATAAATACGGTATACTGTTGTTATATCATAATAAATACACATCATATACTGTATATTCCGTTGTCAGATGAATTGCAATATACCAAAAGTGTATACTGCTGCACAAAAAATATAAATTGACCACACATACAGTACACTACAGTATATACTGTTGTAATATAATAAATATACTATATAAATACGGTATACTGTTGTTATATCATAATAAATACACATCATATACTGTATATTCCGTTGTCAGATGAATTGCAATATACCAAAAGTGTATACTGCTGCACAAAAAATATAAATTGACCACACATACAGTACACTACAGTATATACTGTTGTAATATAATAAATATACTATATAAATACGGTATACTGTTGTTATATCATAATAAATACACATCATATACTGTATATTCCGTTGTCAGATGAATTGCAATATACCAAAAGTGTATACTGCTGCACAAAAAATATAAATTGACCACACATACAGTACACTACAGTATATACTGTTGTAATATAATAAATATACTATATAAAACAGTTTTCTATATTTTTTTTGGTTAAGTTTTATAAATACAGTATACAGTACTTACGCATTTGTTACCCTTGGTGCCTTTTTGCGGTCTCTGTTTTTTCCTTGTGCATGATAGCACACAGTGCTTGATGGCACAACGAGGCCAGAAGCAGTTAACCAGCGCTGGATATCTGCAATTCGTTGTCCGCTCGTGTACATCTCCTTCATTCTCATGCTGAGATCCTTTGAAATCTTCTTAACAGGCATTGCTGCGAGTACCGTAGAAAGAAATACAAACACAAGAATGTGTATTCGATGTTTAGTCGATGTGTATTCAATGTGCAGTGAATCCACAAAATGGATGGTGTATTTATATGTTAATGACTCACATAACAGACCACCCACTTTCAACACCTGTACCTGGCCACCATGCATAAAAGGTTGTACACGTTGCATAGCCCACCACTTGCTGATCTTTATCTGAGGCATTGTCCAGATACTGCATTGTGCCTCCCGCTTACATGGAGCATCCCCGGTTCTATGGACGAAAGAATCATCTCACCTCTGCTGTGCCTGCCACACTGAAAAAGAGAAAGGCAGTTACCGTTCCCAAGCCAAAGGCAAAGCGACAGGCTAAGGCCAACAAAGAAAACCTTCTGCTGACCCCAAAGGCTAAGGCTTTTAAAACACGTCAGCCTTATTATGTGAAGAAGAAATACGGTACTGTGCTCGGTTCGCAAGACGCATGGCAGCCAACTCACCGAATCCGCAGACCACTTGCTCCCATATGCTTCGACGACTCTGCTGTAGCTGTCCCGGAAATCTTCAGCCCGGCTTCTCCACCCCCATCTTCTCCGGTTCCATCTGAAGATGCTGCTGCCTCTGAAATCAACGGGTCACTGTCTCCTTTGCTCTTGGACGACTCTGCTTCTCTCCCGGAAATCCAGCGGTCACCTTCTCCATCCCTCTTCCACCACGCTGCAGCTTCTCCTGTACCGGGCATCCCCAGGTCACCTCTTCCACTCTCCATCGATGCCGCTTCTCTCCAGGGAACCCCCATCTCATCCTCCGTTGCACCCATCCCCCCAGATCTCCAGATGCCATGCACAAGCAGCTCGTTGGACCGGATCCTGAATGGGCTAAGTGTGGATCTCCCCGGGAATTCTAGTGTGCTGGCAAAGCTAGATCTGCTTCTGGAGTCGGTGCTACATATGGAGCAACGGCTGGATCAACGGATGCTACATATGGAGCAACGGATGGATCAACGGATGGACAAGATAGAGGCAGACATAGCGGGCATACATTATTTGCTCGGTGTTAATGCCCCTGTTTCCCCGACGCTGGAGCAGGGGGGTGACATGGATGTGATGCATGGTACCTTCGACCCCCTTCCATCACCAAGCACACCCCCTCCACCAGAAGATACAGTGTACTATGCTATTGAGGAGGACATGACAACCCCATCTAGACCACGCCAGGAGACAACCCGGCGACCACTACCGGAGGAAAGCTTCCTCCCAGACACCCTACCATTGCCCATCGCCTCAAGTACACCCGCTCCCAAAAGACTTCCTACACCCGCTCGCATACAAACAGTGCCCGACATCTCCCTGTGCGATCTGACACCGGCGCTGAGGGAGAAGTATAGGGTGAGGAGTGCTGGTATACCACACAAGTATGCCTTGATCATATTTAAACACCATGTTCCCTACACATTGTACTGCGAGTGGGTGTTCAAAGTGAACTATGATGGGAATCGCCAAAAAAATGCCCTTCCTGCCAATTTAAGGAAAAAGATTGTGGAAGAAATGCAGCGCTATTACCCTGTTACAGATCCTGTAATGAGAGGCGTTAGAGACTGCATTAATGGCGTTTTGCGCCATGCAAGGCATCGGCCATGGCTGGAAAATGGGGAGGACTTTCAGTGAGACCATACTGTAATGTTGTGCTGTACTGTACAGTACATGTTTTACCCTATAGTACCTGCTGTACTTAAACAAAGGATACTGAATGTTGTTGTGTGTTGCACGGTTTTTGTACTGTATTTGTAAATAAAAGTTTTTAGTGGCGACTTCAGCAATAAAAGAACTGGTTACTTTATCTCACACACAGTACTACAAACTGCTTTTTGCTGCCAGACTGCAAACCCGCAAGACCAGCAACATTGTAACAAAAGAGCAATGAGCGCGCAATTGGCGTGGGAACTTCTGTTCTAAGGCCCCTATAAATAATATTCTTTATTTTATTTATAAACTCACATTTATAAACCCCGTCACCCACCCTCTCGCTACCCACAATAAAAAAATACACACACACAGCAGCCGCCAAAAAATAAATAAATAAATGACAATAAATACATTGGAAATACATTTTTATTGATAGTGTAGATGTGCAGGGGGTCTCCGGAGCTGAACCGCGGTGGTTTTAGGTCTGGGGACCCCGTGCCCCCCGAGATACAGGCCCCTTTAGGGGCTGCCGGTAGCCCTCTGCTTGGTTTAAAGGTCCGATCACGTGATCGCGGCCTGTAAACCAAGCAGAGCAGAGGGATACCGGCACCCCCTAAAGGGGCCTGTATCTCGGGGGGCACGGGGTCCCCAGACCTGAAACCTGTGCGCTTCAGCTCCGGAGAACATCTACACTGTGAATAAAACACACACATCATTAAAGAATCATTCTTTAGCTTAGCGGCTATGCGCTATGGTAAAGAAGCAGCATTTCTGTCTTTTTAATAATATTGTAGAGTGAGCAGGGGGTTCCCTGAGACAGAAATCTAATCTCAGGGGACCCCCTGCTCCTGCTCAATATTATTAAAAGTTCAGAAACGAGGCTTCATTAGCATAGCGTATAGCCGCTAAGGTAATGAAGGGGTTAACGCATAATAACCAATAAATACATTCAATACACTACCCATGGCAACCTCCGCTGCTGTACAGTAAAACAGAGAAAAAAAATAACACTTTCAAAGTAATGTCCCCTAACCCCTTAATCACCATAGCGGTTATTAACCGCTACAGTCATGAAGGGGTTAACCCGCCCTCACCCACCACTTGGGACGCCTACTGTACATACCCTCCCACTCTAACCCCCCACCCCGTGAGGCCTAACCACCCTCAACCCTCACCCACTAACTACCCACAAGGGAGGCCTACCCACATACCGTTGGGGAAACACCCCACCCCCACCCCAGTACCCACAATAAAAACAGTACAATCACCCACAATAAACAGCATTCTATTTATTAAATACATTACCCACCCCCTGTGCCCCCCCCCCATAAATACAAGATTTATTCTTTTACATTCAGGGTCCATAACGTAGCCCCACGCTAGTCCCCGGTGGGCTGGCAGGGCACCTGGACAGACCTACAGTTTACCAGCAGCATTCCACAGGTTCTGGAGGCCTGCTGGTGGATCCTGCCAGCACCATGGCGCCCAGGTGGTCTCCTTGGGTCACCGTGAGCCTCAATTGGGTCCACACGGTAGGCCCAAGGATGTCTGGGAGCCCCGGGTCAAACCCACAGGTGTCTGCGGGGCCTCGGGTGGTTCCCATGGGGGTCTGGGGAACTCACGGGTGCTCACTACGGGTCCGCGGTGCCCCCACAGAAGTGGGACCACACATCATCATCCCCGCACCTACGGCTCGGAGGTGCCCCCACAGAAGTGGGACCACACATCGTCATGCCCGCAGACTACGGGTCCGCGGTGCCCCCACAGAAGTGGGACCACACATCATCATCCCCGCATGTGTCACCCGTGGAACCACCAGCCTGCTACCCTTTAGGATACCCGAGGATTCCCCGCGGGTGGTCTCCAGAGGTCCCACGCAAAACCACGGAAGTAACCCTGAATGTAAAAAAAATAAACCTGGCCAATACATTCAATACATACACCCTCCCCCCCAACACCTACAGTACAATAATGTGCAAAATAACTATTATCCAGATATGGATAATAGATTAATTGCCCATTATTAAAAACATTAACTAGCATATACAAATAAATAAAGTACTACTGACCTCATCAATACGAAGTGTCCGATGCCAGCGCCTTCCTTCTCTTGCCCACACAAAACATAGCCAAAACCAAGCCAATACATTGCAATTACATTCAGATATCAATTAACCCCTTAAACACCTTATCGGATAATAACCGCAAAGGTAATTAAGGGGTTAAGCCACACAGGCACGATACCCACCCTTCACCCATGAATTTGTACTGTGGCTTCATCATGCAACTATATATATATACTGTATATATATACATACAGAGAGAAAGAGAGAGAGAGAGAGAGAGAGAGAGATATATACAGTACAGTATATATATATACACACGTTATATACACACCCATGATAAACCAAATATACAGTACAAATAAATGTAGAAGGGTTATCAAAACCATACTGTTCTACAACCAAACACTTCTCCATACAGATACTACATTAAAATCAATTTCCTTTAAAAATCCTAACTGATCTCACAATCTACTGTACTGTATATGATCACAAACCAATGAAAAAAAAAGTCACATTCCAAAATGCATAAAATCTATGCACCATACTGTATACATTCTGCAAATTAATCAAACGTAAACAAAAATCAGTTAGCAATCATTATTTACACCCCTAAACATTTCACACTCAATCAAGAACAATGAGACCATTAACAGATTCACGCCTAGAGCAGAACAATTAAGCCTTTGAAAAAATATAAGTACCGACAAAAATACAACCTTTACAGTACAGTACAACCAAGGCTATCTATCCCTGACCTTCCTCAAACACACAATACAATACCAAGGAATAATACATCTATCTAATTTTAAAATACTTTAAACTCACAAAATAATTAAAAACACATCTAATCCAGCTTTTAAAACATCATCATTTCTTACCCTGAATGTATACTGTACTGTATATCTCTCTAGACATATATATTGTACATACATACATACAGTGGCAAGAAATGATATACCACAAGCAAAAAAAAAAATACACATGTTAAAAAACCTTTTGAAATAATGAACAAGTTAAATAAAACACATTTCTTTACTGTAGTTCACTTACCATTACTTGCCCCCACCGACTCCCGTTGCCCAGCTTACTCACGAACCAATCCACGATCAGGAACCCATAAAATAATAAACCATTGAAAATAATAAACATTAAACTAAAAATCCAAACCAATCCACGGGTCTTCTACTTGTAATACACCTTCATCTGTATTCTTCTTTCTTCTATCTCCTTCCGGGCGGGGCAGGGCGTGGTCTTCTTTCCATCATCGGCCACGCCCTTGTCTTTTTCCTTCTCCGGAGGTCCTTCCTCCGCGGCGTCTGGCTGCAAAATGAGACGACATAGGCTTTTAAAGGCCTATGACGTCACATTTTGCGTCATGGTTCCCACGGTCCTGATTGGACCGTGAAAACCATGTGTGTTGGCCGATAATAAAAAAATGATGACGTCACTTAAAGGGAATGAAAGCACAGCCAATCAGAATGGCTTTGCTTCAATTGCCTTTAAGATGACGTCATGAAAAGGCACATGGCCGTGCACACATGGTACTAGAGCCAATCAGAGCGTGGGAACTTTATCCCTACTCTGATTGGCTCTGGTATACCATGTGTCAGGGGCTTGGGGGAGAAAGGATGTGACGTCAATAAGGATAAAGTTCCCACGCTCTGATTGGCTACCGTACCACGTGACAGGTTTTCATTGACGTCACGTCCTTTCTCCCCCAAGCCCCTGACACATGGTATACCAGAGCCAATCAGAGTAGGGATAAAGTTCCCACGCTCTGATTGGCTCTGGTATACCATGTGTCAGGGGCTTGGGGGAGAAAGGATGTGACGTCAATAAGGATAAAGTTCCCACGCTCTGATTGGCTACCGTACCACGTGACAGGTTTTCATTGACGTCACGTCCTTTCTCCCCCAAGCCCCTGACACATGGTATACCAGAGCCAATCAGAGTAGGGATAAAGTTCCCACGCTCTGATTGGCTCTAGTACCATGTGTGCACGACCATGTGCCTTTTCATGACGTCAACTTAAAGGCAATTGAAGCAAAGCCATTCTGATTGGCTGTGCTTTCATTCCCTTTAAGTGACGTCATCATTTTAATTTTTGGCGGCCAAAACACATGGTTTTCACGGCCCAATCATGACCGTGGGAACCATGACGCAAAATGTGACGTCATAGGCCTTTAAAAGCCTATGTCGTCTCATTTTGCAGCCAGACGCCGCGGAGGAAGGGCCTCCGGAGAAGAAAAAAGACAAGGGCGTGGCCGATGATGGAAAGAAGACCACGCCCTGCCCCGCCCGGAAGGAGATAGACGAAAGAAGAATACAGATGAAGATGTATTACAAGTAGAAGACCCGTGGATTGGTTTGGATTTTTAGTTTAATGTTTATTATTTTGAATGGTTTATTATTTTATGGGTTCCTGATCGTGGATTGGTTCGTGAGTAAGCTGGGCAACGGGAGTCGGTGGGGGCAAGTAATGGTAAGTGAACTACAGTAAAGAAATGTGTTTTATTTAACTTGTTCATTATTTCAAAAGGTTTTTTAACATGTGTATTTTTTTTTTTGCTTGTGGTATATCATTTCTTGCCACTGTATGTATGTATGTACAATATATATGTCTAGAGAGATATACAGTACAGTATACATTCAGGGTAAGAAATGATGATGTTTTAAAAGCTGGATTAGATGTGTTTTTAATTATTTTGTGAGTTTAAAGTATTTTAAAATTAGATAGATGTATTATTCCTTGGTATTGTATTGTGTGTTTGAGGAAGGTCAGGGATAGATAGCCTTGGTTGTACTGTACTGTAAAGGTTGTATTTTTGTCGGTACTTATATTTTTTCAAAGGCTTAATTGTTCTGCTCTAGGCGTGAATCTGTTAATGGTCTCATTGTTCTTGATTGAGTGTGAAATGTTTAGGGGTGTAAATAATGATTGCTAACTGATTTTTGTTTACGTTTGATTAATTTGCAGAATGTATACAGTATGGTGCATAGATTTTATGCATTTTGGAATGTGACTTTTTTTTCATTGGTTTGTGATCATATACAGTACAGTAGATTGTGAGATCAGTTAGGATTTTTAAAGGAAATTGATTTTAATGTAGTATCTGTATGGAGAAGTGTTTGGTTGTAGAACAGTATGGTTTTGATAACCCTTCTACATTTATTTGTACTGTATATTTGGTTTATCATGGGTGTGTATATAACGTGTGTATATATATATACTGTATATATCTCTCTCTCTCTCTCTCTCTCTCTCTTTCTCTCTGTATGTATATATATACAGTATATATATATAGTTGCATGATGAAGCCACAGTACAAATTCATGGGTTAAGGGTGGGTATCGTGCCTGTGTGGCTTAACCCCTTAATTACCTTTGCGGTTATTATCCGATAAGGTGTTTAAGGGGTTAATTGATATCTGAATGTAATTGCAATGTATTGGCTTGGTTTTGGCTATGTTTTGTGTGGGCAAGAGAAGGAAGGCGCTGGCATCGGACACTTCGTATTGATGAGGTCAGTAGTACTTTATTTATTTGTATATGCTAGTTAATGTTTTTAATAATGGGCAATTAATCTATTATCCATATCTGGATAATAGTTATTTTGCACATTATTGTACTGTAGGTGTTGGGGGGGAGGGTGTATGTATTGAATGTATTGGCCAGGTTTATTTTTTTTACATTCAGGGTTACTTCCGTGGTTTTGCGTGGGACCTCTGGAGACCACCCGCGGGGAATCCTCGGGTATCCTAAAGGGTAGCAGGCTGGTGGTTCCACGGGTGACACATGCGGGGATGATGATGTGTGGTCCCACTTCTGTGGGGGCACCGCGGACCCGTAGTCTGCGGGCATGACGATGTGTGGTCCCACTTCTGTGGGGGCACCTCCGAGCCGTAGGTGCGGGGATGATGATGTGTGGTCCCACTTCTGTGGGGGCACCGCGGACCCGTAGTGAGCACCCGTGAGTTCCCCAGACCCCCATGGGAACCACCCGAGGCCCCGCAGACACCTGTGGGTTTGACCCGGGGCTCCCAGACATCCTTGGGCCTACCGTGTGGACCCAATTGAGGCTCACGGTGACCCAAGGAGACCACCTGGGCGCCATGGTGCTGGCAGGATCCACCAGCAGGCCTCCAGAACCTGTGGAATGCTGCTGGTAAACTGTAGGTCTGTCCAGGTGCCCTGCCAGCCCACCGGGGACTAGCGTGGGGCTGCGTTATGGACCCTGAATGTAAAAGAATAAATCTTGTATTTATGGGGGGGGGGGCACAGGGGGTGGGTAATGTATTTAATAAATAGAATGCTGTTTATTGTGGGTGATTGTACTGTTTTTATTGTGGGTACTGGGGTGGGGGTGGGGTGTTTCCCCAACGGTATGTGGGTAGGCCTCCCTTGTGGGAACTGATTGGGTGGTTAGGCCTCACGGGTGGGGGGGGGCTTAGTGTGGGAGGGTATGTAGGCATCCCGAGTGGTGGGTGGGTGAGGGTGGGTTAACCCCTTCATGACTGTAGCGGTTAATAACCGCTATGGTGATTAAGGGGTTAGGGGACATTACTTTGTATGTTTTAATTTTTGTGTCTGTTTTGCAGAAGCGGAGGGGCCATGGCCAGGATGGGGGGGGGGGTTAACGGTATGTGGGTAGGGGGTGAGGGTGGTTAGCAATGCAGGGAGGGAGATTTACTGGTAACAGAAACATCTCTCTCCCTTCAATGTACTGTAATCTGTTTAAAGCCCCCTCCCCCCTAATGTGTGTTTCTGTAAAATCTCTCTCCCTTCAATGTACTGTAATCTGTTTAACAGAAACATTAGGGGGGAAGGGGCTTTAGGCCTTTATATCTCTCTCCCTTCAGTGTAATCTGCTTAACACAAACATTAGGGGGGAAGGGGTTTTTAAACAATGCTGTGTATAATGTATAAGGTTTTTTACAATTAGATAGATGTAATCCTTGGTATTGTAAGGGTTAGTTTGGTTTTAAATTGTCTTTTCTGGTTGTTACTTACAGTATATATTGATTTTGGTTTACTTGCTTGGTTAAAATACTTTTTGGTATTGTAGTGTGCATTATCCTTAGCGTTGTATACTGTAGGTGCCTTTAAACCCAGTAACCTACTGTATTGTGATTCACTTTGATTCTCCCTAGTGTTTTTTGAGTCACTATCCTTTTCATGTTTAGGGTTGACAGTGTGTGTCGTTCCCTAGTGCTGTTCATTAGTGTTTAAGGGTCCATGCCTCTTTTTTAAGTGTTTTTAAATCATGTACTGTTTATTCATCCCTTTTTGCACTGTGTCAAATAAATAAACAAATATATCAATTGCATACCTGAGTGCTCCCATACGGGTTACTTTTTTCTCTTTTCACTCACATACAGTATGTATATATATATATATATATATATATATATATATATATATATATATATATATATATATATATATATATATATACACAGTGTATATATGTATACTGTATATATATATATATATATATATATATATATATATATATATATATATATATATATATATATATATATATATACAGTGTATATACTGTACAGTATATATTTATTTCTCTTCATGTCTTTATTTATTTATTTATTTATTTAGATTTATTTATTAATTGTGGGGCTGCTGTGCGTGAATTTTTTTTATTGGGGGTGAGGGGGGTGTTTGGCCCTTGGTGTGAGTTTACGACTTGCAGCAGCAGCAGCACAATTAATAAATAAATATAAATAAATAAATAAATAAATGACAATAAATACATTTGAAATACATTTTTATTGATAGTGTACATGTGCAGGGGGTCTCCGGAGCTGAAGCGCACAGGTTTCAGGTCTGGGGACCCCGTGCCCCCCGAGATACAGGCCCCTTTAGGGGGTGCCGGTATCCCTCTGCTCTGCTTGGTTTACAGGCCGCGATCACGTGATCGGGACCTTTAAACGCAGAGCACTCAGCACTCAGAAACACAGGCCAGCCAGATTTAAACACACACACAATAGGGGGAGGTTTTTTTTTACATAGCTTGCAGGGAAGCTTAACGCACACACACAATAGGGGGATAGGGGGATAGGGGGAGGTTTTTTTTACATAGATTAGAGAGAAGGCAGGGCGTTTTAAAAGCGAGAATAGGGGGAGGGGTTTTACATAGATTTTATTTATTTATTTATTTAGATTTATTTATTAATTGTGGGGCTGCTGTGCGTGAATTTTTTTTATTGGGGGTGAGGGGGGTGTTTGGCCCTTGGTGTGAGTTTACGACTTGCAGCAGCAGCAGCACAATTAATAAATAAATATAAATAAATAAATAAATAAATGACAATAAATACATTTGAAATACATTTTTATTGATAGTGTACATGTGCAGGGGGTCTCCGGAGCTGAAGCGCACAGGTTTCAGGTCTGGGGACCCCGTGCCCCCCGAGATACAGGCCCCTTTAGGGGGTGCCGGTATCCCTCTGCTCTGCTTGGTTTACAGGCCGCGATCACGTGATCGGACCTTTAAACCAAGCAGAGGGCTACCGGCAGCCCCTAAAGGGGCCTGTATCTCGGGGGGCACGGGGTCCCCAGACCTAAAACCACCGCGGTTCAGCTCTGGAGACCCCCTGCACATCTACACTATCAATAAAAATGTATTTCCAATGTATTTATTGTCATTTATTTATTTATTTTTTGGCGGCTGCTGTGTGTGTGTATTTTTTTATTGTGGGTAGCGGGAGGGTGGGTGAATGGGGTATTCGCCCCAACGATGGTTGGGGAGGGCTTGCGGGGGGGGGGGGGTGGGGTAGCGGGAGGGCTTAACCCCTTCATGACCGTAGCGGTATTAACTGCTACGATCGTGAAGGGGTTAAGTGCACCCGCAACCCCCCCCCCCTCCCGCAAGTCCTAAACTCACACCAAGGGCCAAATACCCCCCTCACCCATCCCCACTACACACAATAAAGCGGGCACGGTGGGTTAACCCCTTCATTGCCTTAGCGGCTATCCGCTATGGTAATGACGCAGCATTTTCCGTATTTTTAATAATATTGATCAGGAGCAGGGGGGTTCCCTGAGCATTAATTTCTGGCTCAGGGAACCCCCTGCTCACTGTACAATATTATTAAATCTCTCTCTGCTGCAAACACATCTCGCCCCCAGTATGTGCAGTAATTTACTGAACATGTACTGTAGAATAAATGCATACAGTAGTTTTATTTATTCGGGTTTATTACACAGTATACTGTATGGCCGGAAAACATCAGCATACAGTACAATATAATCCATCGAAATCCCCCCATTAGCCGTTTTCTTTTCTGAGGAAAAACAAAATGAAAAGTTTTAATGTACAGTAATGGTCAGCCCCCTAAAGAAGTTCCCAGCCAGCCCCACCAAAATAATACGGCAAAAATACAGTACTCACCATACTGTACAGTACAGTATTACTAAATTTCCCATTCAGCTTGCGCTGGCGCCGGCCCACTTCCAGTCCAGCTTTCATCATTTTGCAGAGGGACTAGCCCACCTGTAGTCAGCGGGAAATCGCTTAGGTACATGCAAGCTTCATCAAAACTGGCTGCGAAATCCATCTCAGATTTGTCACCGACGGCGGGACCATGATGATAAGCTGGTGCTGCTGCTGGTTCTGGTTCTGGTTCTGGCGCATTGCTTGGCAGGGACTGTCGCTTCTTATTTCGTTTTAACACGACCCTTCGCCTTTTGCCGCCTCCATTATCATAGATACGGGAAAAACCCTGTGACACACACCAATACCCTCCAACAAATTGGGGCTCAATACGGTGAAAACAGGGGTCACTACATAACCTTTTCCTTATTGCATGCTTCCACAAATGAGGAGTTGGCGAAAATCTGTAAAAGTCATAATTTTCGATAAAATACTCATAAATTTGAACAACTGTTGCCATCTTATCCTCTGTTGCATTTATAGCGGCCCATATCAAATAAGCATAACTTCTGTCAGGTTTTTGGAACACGGGCTCCACTTGTTCACTCATGTCTCTGTAGAATAGTGTAAGTGAAAATGATCTTTGTCTTTATTTAATACATTACTGTATGTAAAGCCTAAATTGATACATTTTTTGCAACTATTCCTTCAGTCTCAAGGACAAGTTACACAATAGCATACTGTACTGGGATAAAGTAACTTTTTTTGGAAACGAAACAACTTGCAAAGGCCACACATTACTTAAGTCATGAGTTTATGCCATCTGGTGGACAATCGAAACATCGCAGCCTAGTAAATCATTCTCATTATCATTTAACAAGATCAGGCCCCCGTCAGCCAGGCATGAACCGTGGCTGGGAAGGCAAGCGCAACGAAGCATGCAAGAGGTGAGCAGTGGCGGATTCCAGGTTTCTGCCAGGTACAAACCAGGCATTTGCTCGAATAAAGTGTGTCGGTGCAGTACAAACATTGCTTGAAAATAAATAGTTTAATGTGCAATGCATGTAACACTTCTGAACGCAACAGTCAGTCATGTAATTAGACAAAAAGGCTGAGATTGACGTGGGAAAAGTTTGCTGTAACATGTGTAATTAGCCATGTTACTGTCACATGTTGACAACATTGAATTGTCGTGTGCATTTGCATGCATTTCTGTAATGAGGATAGTTGCTATAGAATGAGTTTACAAGGTGTCACAATGATTAATTACTGTACATGTGTGTAGAAGTTAGGTTGAAGTGCTTGTAATGCAACGGTTACAATGTAAACATGCAATGTGATTGAGCGTCCAATAAGTGACGTCATGAAAATAGGGAGGACCCAAAACTAGATGTAAACATGAGAAGAAAGATGTACATGAACGTTTAAAGATGCGTCACACATTACAAGTATTGTGTAATGTAAAGGAACATGAATATACGGTGTATGTGTGACATGTGTGACATGTGTAACATAATGTAAATAATTGTCGCTCAGTTCAGTAAAATGTGTGATATGATGTGAGGTTCTCCTTTAAGAGTTAAGTATAGTATTTTCCCTTGACACATCATCACATGATGAGTAATGAGACACGCAAATGATGAAAACATGTAAAAGTACAATGTTATGCAAATAATACACGTCAGCTGTGACACAATGCAGGGACTGCCCCCCACACTGTAATGCAAATGACGTTTGTATTGTGAGCAATGAAACGTAAACAGTACTATACTGTTATATGTCCCCGCTCCATTGACTCCATTGATGTACAGAAGAGTTTTTTTTCCTAAGTGCCGTTCCGGCAGCCTTAGCGATCGTTCTCCCCTCCAACCTGCCAACTTTAGTTGGCGGGAGAAATTGGCCATAACATCTCAATTTCGTAGTGCCGATCAGCCCCGATAAGCTGATTTTGGTACTTGAATCCAGCTGATTTAAAAAAGTGGCGATCAGTGGCGAAAACAGGCTTATCGGCAGCCGACTGGCCATAACAAAATTATCGGCTACGAAACCTGCCGAAATCAAGCACTTATCGGCGCTTACTGAATCTCAAACCCAATTTTGGCTATAAAATGCCGAAAAAATCCTTATCAACGCTTACTGCATGAGGCCCTTTGTTCCTTACATTGACCTCTTTCCAACTTTCCATATTTCCAAACAGCAAGGCTGAGGGCTCTTTAATTGTAGTTATCCCAATAACTTCTTGTATATACTGCGGAACTTTATCCCAAAAATCAGGAGTAATCAGACAATCCCACAAACAGTTTTTAAATCTGATCTTTCCTGGGAGCACTTGGAGCACGTATTTTTAAATTTCTCTATCCCCTTATAATTGATATCAAAAGCATAATAGACCCTATGCAGTATCTTAGATTGCACCTCTCTCCACTCCTCCGAAATTAAAATTTTCCTAACCCGAGTTAACCCTTCGAGTAACAGGTTAACTCCTTCAATTCTTGGGAAATCTTTCTCCCATGTAGTGAACATTTTTCTTAGATCCTTCCCATAGTTCTTGTCCCTAATCCAATCATATAAATCTGATATAGAATATTTGGTACTATTAGCATCCTCAAAAAAGACATAAAAAACATCTATTCCCAATAGATCTGATTTATAGCTTTCCATACACTTGCAAGAATGTATTACTTGTATATAAGAGAAGTGATGTGTTCGTGGCAGTCCCATTTGTTCTTTCAGTTCCTGGAACGTCAAGAACCTACCATTTTTCACATCTAACAACTAGTCCAGAGTTCTAATCCCCTTGTCTCTCCATATCTGAAAAGAAGCCTGCATCTTTCCTCGGTGAAACTTTAAATTCCCTTGTATAGTTAACATTTTTGAGCAAGTATATGAAAGCCCAAATTGTTTTCTCAATATTTTCCAAGTAGCACATGTATCCTTAATTAGCCGGTTTCCTTTGGCTTCCATTGGTATATCTCTCCATTTTACATGTAAAATGCCTGGGTGACTCACAGGGGATATCAACTGCTCCTCTAATCCTAGGCATGAGTAATAGCTGTTTCCAGTTATCTGACTATCTTAGCTAACCGTTAAGATAATGAAGGGTTTAAATATCAGTATCTGCTATGTTGTTGGTAGAGGGGGTAGGTGAATCTTCTAGTTGCCCCAGGGTGAGTGTTTAGGTCTCTCGGGAGGGTTTCTGTAGGAGTTAACCCCTTCATTACCTTAGTGGTTACAACTGTAGGGGTTAACCCCTTCTGCAAAGCCTGAACACACAGCCCAGGGCAACCCCCTTCACTGACCTCTCTACCACCAATACCACACAGTATGGGTAAAAGCGCTTTTATCCAAAGACAGCTAATCATGATTTTACCCATTCAAAAAATCATTACAGTGCAATACAATAAAATACATTACTATAATATATACATTACTATCAAACAAAACTCTAGCCATTTAATCCATTTATTGTCACTGTGGTCATCTATGCCCTCAATGGGTCACAGATAGTCACATTGGAATGCAATGGCCTTCAACAGGGATTCAAGCAATTGATCAACAATGGTAAACATCATTATTTTCATCATGATAATTATCATTGTCACCATTATTATGCTGCATATCAATGAATGTTTGACTCCACGAGGAATATTAGATGGATGATCTGACTTATGCCAGCTTTATCACTGCTCACCAAAAAGGTGGCATCCTCAAAGGACCTCAGCTGCCTGCACAGCTCTCCCATCATACAGTATGCCCCTGTCGGGGCTACAGATAGAGCTCATCCAGCTGTCAGCTTGCATGCTCCATCACAAAATCATTGACCAGATTCTGCTGCTGAAGGAGGCATTCAAGTAAATATATAAGGTGGAATTTCAGCGTGTAGCCATTTCCATTTTTATATGGTGATGAGGCAGGGTGTTTTGCTCCTTCAGCTTAGACATGACATTGCGGGCTGAGTACGGTTGGCTAAAGTGGGCACATATTTTATAGCTACAACCAAAATACCTTGCACATTTTGACACTGACTATTAAATTGAGTATGTGGGCAAAACAAGGAATGCATGTCATATTGTCTTATTTAAGTCCTCTAACCAAATTGGAACAATTATCCCCTGCCACAAACCCAACCTCAAGTGTTCAAGCAGTTAGCCACCACTCTCTGACATTCTCTATTTTTGATAACACATTAGAAGCTGTGTGTGCCTTTTCTTCAAAACTTTGCATACATACAGTAAAGTGGCTATGGAACGCTTTGCTGCTGCAGACTTTGACTGAATTTTCTTTAACCACATTTTGTTTGACAATAGTAAAACACACCCAATGGGCAGTAACAGTAAGGTAGTTGCTGCCTCCATTACCACTCCAAATGTTAGTAGTGAGGTGTACCCTACATCCCTCTGGCTGTGCTAGGGTGTCAACCACTGATGCAGAAACTTTGCTTTCCAGTTCAAGAAGAATCTTGTTAAAGAGATAGGATCTACTTGGGATTGCCCAACATAGCTCGCAACATTCAATAAGCTCTCTGCAGTCCTCAGATTCAATAATTTTGAATGGCATCAAGTCTACAGCAAGCAATTTAGCAAAATTGCCATTCAGCACAACATCTGGTTCTATAGGAATGACTAATTTTGATGATTTCATCATAACTAAACACGAATTGTGTACTTTAAGTGCAATTGAAAGGGATATAGTGGGAGAGCTGTACCTCATACAACAAGTTGTTATATAATGAGATGAGAGATTCTCCTGTAGATTGAGACAGTGTTTTTGTCCCCACTTTTGAACATTGGGCCAACTGTGGCAGTTTTCCAGATCTTTGCATATGTGTTGTAGACAAAATAGAGTTTAGGGAAGCCAGTGATATGTAAATTGCTGGGGCACCGAGTCGTAAGAACTTTGATTGCCGTAGGTAAGATCCACATTGGCTGCTTAGTTTTAATTTGAGGGGTGCTTATGTAATCTCCTCTTAAGATATTGGGACAAATTGAAAATTGTGAACAGTTCAGGTTGCGCTTCAATAATAAAGAAGTAGCACACACTGGACAAAGTATTCCTTGAATGCATTTTCTTTTTTAATTGTATTTCTCAGAGTAGTATCATCCATTGTGATATTAAATGTTTTTGATATCTAGAAGGCTGGAATATATTGTTGATAACATTTCAGAAGTTTGCTGGATTGTATGTATTATGGTGAAGATTGACAGAGTAATATTTGTCTTTTGCTAGTCTTGTTTGCCTTGCGCACATGTTCCGCAGGCATCTGTAGTTATTAATATCCTTTGTAGTGCCAGTTACTTTGTATCTTTTTCACAAGGTATCCTGTAAATGATAAAGTGCAATATGGTCAGTTGTAACCCATGGAAGGTGTGCTCCCCATACTTTTATTCTGTGCAGTGGAGCATCAATGTCACATAGTTTTAAAAACTCGGTTTGCAAATAATCAATTGTAGAAACAGGGTCAGGTATCAAGTTGATTCTGTACCAAGGGCAGTTGGTAAGGTCAGCCAGAAACTGTTATGGGTTAAAGTTTCTAAATCTTCTAGTGAGTTGAACTTTAGGACTTGATTTGGATGGTAGGATTTTCCTTCCAAAGTACACTACAGTATAAATAAAACATGAGTAATTGTTTGCAGACAGTAAGGTTGCAATGCTTGCCGTTAGAATGAGTGGTGGTTGGTGTACTGGTTTTCAGAGTTCTCCAGCTGCCCGGCAGAACAATATGCCTTTTCATATGCATAGAAGACCACTGGGGGCAGCAGCATAAGAACTCCTAGGGTGTTGAGGAAAACAAAAGTACTGCAGCTAAGCTCTAAAAAGGGCTGTTGACGGGGGAGGGGAAAGGAGGGGGGCGTCAGAGGGAGTTCTGGCTAGTCGATCCCGAATATTGGACCCGGGTGCAACTTTTATGATTTACCAGGCCCCTTCTAAGCTTGACCCACGGTGAATGGTGTGCTACCTTCCACTGTACAGATGCTCACCCCACTTGAAAAACTTTCAGCACCCCCTTGCTCAACCACCCAGGGCCCAAGTCAAGACAGGTCAAGCTGTTGGTAACCTGGGTTTAATTCATAAACACTTTTGGTCAAGTGGTGTACTATACCATAGCCAAACCTGACAAATGTGAATATACAGACATAACCTAACCTGTCTGAAATGGAAAGTGAAGGCTTTGCTATACTTATTGAAAGCTTTACACCTCATTACCAGTGACTCGTGCAACCTATGACACACACTGATAGTTACAGGCACTTTAACAAAGATAAATAATTGTTGGCAAAGAAATAGCTAAACAAAGACACACTGGCCGAGACAAACAAATTGACCAAAAGACAATGAGGGATATCAAAATGTGTGATATTTGCTCCGAAATCTTTCTAATCTTACGTCTTACATTTGGTGCAGATCTCTTAAGAGCAGAGGTTACCACCACCTCAACTTGTTAGTTTATTTGATGCAAAGAGAAAACTGCATGAGTTATAGCGACACATTTTAACTATTATTGATCAGATTCTCTCCTCTCCCTATTCCCCTATAAACCCTACCAAAAACGCTCATTGTGCAAGTGGAGCGAAAAAGGAATCAAAGGATCTTGTTACATTGATGCAGTCACAGCTTTAATTTTATACAAATTGAACCAGTTATGTAGTAATGCTTCCGTTTGTGACGCTTGATACATATCCCCCAGTGACAGAGTAAGATAGTGACATACAGACTAACAGAGACAGACATTGGCTGGCACATGTGAAAGCTACTGAAGTATGCACAGAGCCAAATCAGTCACAGGACATGCTGACAATTACCATAATGGTTGTTAGAAGTGCCTTTGACTGAGTGTCATCAGGGTGGCTACAGCTGATTTCCCCTTTAAGAACTGCTTTTCAAGGGAGCTGTCAGTGAACTGCACTAAGTGGTTGAATAAATTAAGCCCCAAACCGGCATTAACTCCTATTGTTTTGAATGGAATGTAACACCGGATAGGATGCATTAACCCATATTATAGGCTAAAGCTGTTAAATTCAGGGCATTATTGAAATCCCTGCTCTCTGATTCGTTAAAATTATGGGCATTATCCAATCAGTAATGGCACGGAATTTTTGGCACCCTGCCAAGTTTTTCAGCCAACCAGCTTTCAGTTCTCATTAACAAAGAGTGAGATGAACTCTCAGATAGGGGGACCCCCCCCACACCCTGCCTGAAGAGAGCTCCGCACAGGAGAGTGATGGGAATTTGTGTGTCTGTTTTGTGGATGTAAAGGGGACCAGCAGAGTGTTTTATTGGTGTGTGTGTGTCTTCTGTTGGTGTGTGTGTTTTGTGGGTGTTGAGGGGGCAGCAAAGTCTGTTTTGTGGATGTAGAAGGGGGCTGCAGTGTGTGTTTTGTGGGTGGAGGAGGGGTGCAGACTGTTGTGTGTTTGTGTGGGTGTGTCTGCAGTGTGTGGGTTTACAGGGGGTTTGCAGTGGGTGTAGGGAGGGGGCTGCTGGTGTGTTTTTGTGGATGTATAGGTGTTAGAGTCTGTTTTGTTGGTTTGTGTATGTCTCTGCATTGTGTACTTTGTGGGTGCAGAGTAGGGTCTGCAGTGTGTGTCTTGGGGTTTGAGGAGGGGTGCAGAGTGTATTGTGTGTGGTTATGCAGTGTGTGGGTTTATAGGGGGCTGCAGTGGGTGTAGAGGGGGCTGCTGGTGTGTGTTTTGTGAATGTAGAGGGGGCAGAAGTCTGTTTTGTTGGTGTGTGTGTCTGCATTTAGCCTATAATAGTAATAATCCCCTCAGAATAGAGCATTACTGGCCAATAATGCCCTGGCTGGGTTAAAGTCTCTCGGCTTTGCTTCAGGCCTTCAACTCTTCCATCTTTATTGACCAGTAATGCAATGTTCTTTGGGGATTATTACTTAAACAGTGCTTAATGTATCAACCCCTAATGGTACAAAGAGCCACATGTCTCTGCTCACAGCTCCAGACATGGTACAGTATGTATGCCAAAGGAGACTTCCTACTTTCTCCAACAGCATCAGATGATTCACTGATTCAGAGAAAAAATCCTAGGGCCTCTTCTATGCATGTTCTCTGTGTATTTTCCCAAGCGGGTACGAATAAACCAATCCTGCTAAGAAATTTAGAACTAAGGGTCTCATGCAGTAAGCGCCGATAAGTTGTTTATCGCAATTTTTTTGGCAAATTTGCCCTCCCGATTCAGTAAGCGCCGATAAGTGGGAATTATCGGCAATTTTTGTTGCTGATAAAAACTTATCGGCAGCCAGGTGCCGATAAGCCACTTTTCGGCACTTTTTGATCTCGGCTGAATTCAAGTAGCCCCGATCAGCTTTCCGCTGCTGATCGGCACTCTAGAATGGAGAGTTTTTCGGCAATCCAGCCCGCCAACTAAAGTTGGCAAGTTGGTGGAGGAGAAGCATCGGCAAGGGCAACACTTAGAAAAAATCAGGCCTTTTTCCTGTCTGTGATTAATGCCGGGGGACTCCGGAGCTGATACCAGCACCGGAGCCCCCCAGCATGCATCCGAGGCAGGAAAAATGCATGTACAGCCCACTTTATTACCTTAGCGGCTAACCGCTAAGGCAATGAAGGGTTTAACCCACCGTGCCAGGTTTATTATGGGTAGCGGGGGTGGGTGAAAGGGGTATGTAACAGGGGAGTAATCCCTGTTCAAGTAATGTGCCTTTAATCTAGCAGTGTGGTGGTTAACCTCTGGTAGTCAATTAATAAACACCACCTGCCTGATCTAGATTGCTTACAAAAGCCTGTCTGTTGAGACAGGAAGTGACTCCTTAGCTCACTTGTGGGCTGAAGTTTGGAGACAGAGCAGTGTTCTTGAGTCTCCCAGGAGAGACTGACCAAGAGAACACAGATCTCTGGAGCTGACCATGTCTTGAGCTCTGCTACAAGACACAGCAGAGCTGATTTCAAGACACAGGGAAAACTACTACACCTGAAGCTGAACCAGGAACTGAGAAGATTTTCCCTCCAAGAAACAGATAAGACTTTCATTATTAAGAGACTGCTTATATCTGCTTATTTCATGCTATATGTTTTGGGGCTGCGAGACATGCTTGACTTAGGGAGTTGTGAATTAATTGCATGGTATTTTCACTAGCGATACTCCCAAGTGAATAGAAGCTTTGTTCCCTCCCCCCTGTGTTTGGATGATTTCCTGATGAAAAGGAAAAGGCACAATAAAGCCTTATTATAATTTCACCATATAAAAGTCTCCAATTGTGTACCTCTGTGAACGTCCGTCTACATATGGTGTCCGAAGTCAGATGAGAGGTGTCTTTGTAGTTAAAAAGGACTGGAGATTTTTATGTGAAATTTTTTTTGTTATGCTTTTTGCCTACAAACAGTCTGAGCAACTTAGAAAAAAAAAAAAACCTCATGCAGCAGAGATCAGAGTTAAAGGGACACACCACTGAAACTTACAGATCAGTGTTCTTGAGTCTCCCAGGAGAGACTGACCAAGAGAACACAGATCTCTGAAGCTGACCATGTCTTGAGCTCTGCTACAAGACACAGCAGAGCTGATTTCAAGACACAGGGAAAACTACTACACCTGAAGCTGAACCAGGAACTGAGAAGATTTTCCCTCCAAGAAACAGATAAGACTTTCATTATTAAGAGACTGCTTATATCTGCTTATTTCATGCTATATGTTTTGGGGCTGCGAGACATGCTTGACTTAGGGAGTTGTGAATTAATTGCATGGTATTTTCACTAGAGATACTCCCAAGTGAATAGAAGCTTTGTTCCCCCCCCTGTGTTTGGATGATTTCCTGATGAAAAGGAAAAGGCACAATAAAGCCTTATTATAATTTCACCTTATAAAAGTCTCCAATTGTGTACCTCTGTGAACGTCCGTCTACATATGGTGTCCGAAGTCAGATGAGAGGTGTCTTTGTAGTTAAAAAGGACTGGAGATTTTTATGTGAAATTTTTTTTGTTATGCTTTTTGCCTACAAACAGTCTGAGCAACTTAGAAAAAAAAAAAACCTCATGCAGCAGAGATCAGAGTTAAAGGGACACACCACTGAAACTTACACTGCTTTGAAACTTACAAAAACACAGATGGACTCTTTGCCCCAATCCCAAGAGGAGTGAGACTGATGAAGCAGCTAAACCTTATTTGCCTATCACAAAGTGTAATATGGTCATTGAAATAGGGGTTTTGCCTTCCAGCCATAGTCAGGGATCAAGAAGTGAGTCAGCCATTAAAAAGGGATATGTGTTTGTTGTTTTCAAAAGTTTCGCTGAAGCAGTGAATACAGATGGTGACCCAAGAGTGGTACTGATTTTGCAAATTAAGGTTGCCACACCGCATAGGGCTACCAGCTGTGAATGGAGTATATGCAGAAAAGTATGAAAATTGATACAAGACTGTGCTGAAGCAGGGGAATTTTTAGCAAACAAATGCTGAGTGTAAAATTGCCCAATGGGGGAAAATGGGATTTCTGAACTGTGAAAAAGGTTTTTCAAAGCCAATTGCTGAATGTTGAGTCACCCTGCCGGGAATGAAGAAAATAGTCCACTGCAAAGAATGTTTTTTTTTTCTGCAAGTAAAAATGTCTGCATATATATATCTTGGGAGCAAAACAGACACCCAAAGTGTGAAGTGTGAATGCCATAATACCCAAAGATGAGACTGAAAATTACTGAACTGAGGAAGAAAAACAAATTCTGTTGCTGAAGCGGGGGGATTGTACAGTAGCGACATTGCTTATTGAAGCAAAAGCCGCCGGCTCCATGCGGCTGGGAAGCGGGTAGCCGCGGCGCGTGGCGGCGCACTGTGACGTCACAGTAACATGCGCGCCCGGCTTCCCCGTCTTCCCCGTCTTCCCCTGGCTTCCCCGACACCCCTGGAGATCAAATGAAGGTAAGCGGGGGTGCGGGGAAGCAGAGGGGCATAGCAGGAGCCTTGTACGGGGTCGGGAAGGGATTTAAATTGCGCGCGAAGTGGAGGGGGGGTGCGTGGGGGAAACGCGGCGGCGCGCGGTTGTTACTGGCGGCAGCTGGGGTAGATCTCGGTGTGCCGTCGTGATTTAGTGCAATAAACAATGTCGGTGCTGTACCTTGCAAGTAAATGGTGTAAAGCAAACAGAAGTTTTTTTTTTTACCTAGCAACCACACATTCAGCATACCTAATGAAAGATTATACCTAGCAAGTAAATGGTGTAAAGCAAATAGACATTTTTACCTAGCAACTGCACATCTTGTATACCTGATAAGAGAAAATGCATGCAGAGTACTGCTGATATTAAAAAAAATTACCCAAGAAAGAAAAGTCTACAGAGATGCCTGTGAGAGCTACGACCTCTACAAGCAAAATATGCCCATCTGTAGGAGGACCACAATTGGGGGTTCTAGCAAATACAGTGGCAAGAGCTGCAATAGCGCCTCCTGAGGTCAGGAAGAAAATTACACCTCATAGCCTAAAAATGGAGGACAAGATGCAGCGTTCCTGTAATGAACCCTACCCCACGGAAGAGTGGCCCTTCCAGTCCAATAAAGAGGAAGAACCCGAACCGAGTCACACCCACAAAACACCCCAAGAATGGTTGGGGTGCCTGAACTCGGCACGAACAGAAAAGACCGCTCCCTTTGACACCTAATATTTCCGTCAGCTATTACAGTTGCAAGAAAAGCCGGGTGGACCAGTGACTCTGCTAAAATTTCAAATGAAGATGGAGACCCCAATATCCCTGAAGGGACGGTGTCATCTAAATCAAAAAGGCGAAAAAAGAAAAAGAAAAGTGGTTCTTCACTTACCGTGGAAGGAACAGTCATGTCTGCAGATCCTGTGGAGGAAAAGGGAGACCGAGTTGCCCTGCAGCCTAGAGAAAATGGAGATTCGTTCCGCGGTTAACCGAATATCCAGAGGGCCCAAGGCAGAAATCGTGTACCCCAAAGAAGTGTCTGTCCAGTGTCAACAGTGAGGAACCCTCAACCAGTCATCCCAGGGAAGCGGAGCCAGAACCAGTGAATGACGATCCCTTGACCAGCCCTGAAGACGCCCTAAAAATAGCCAGGCGTGACTGTGATCTACTTCGAGAACAATTGAAACTTGAGAGAGCAGATAATGCTGAGTTACAGATGACGGTGCTCGCAATGTACTCTGAATCTGGGACAGAATTGGACGATCTCAAGACTGAGCTAGATACTGCAAATGCTACTATTTCCGCCATGGATGAAAAGCAGAGCCAATCTGATAAAATGGTGGCTACGCTAAAATGGAAGTATGAGGAGGCACTGAAGCAGATGACAGTCTTCCAGCAAGAGGTTCACACTCTTCACATCGAGCTGAATGCCTCACAACAGGAGATCAACAGTGTCCGGATAGAAGTGGACGTATCTCAGAAATAGGTTCAGACACTCCGCAGAGCACTGAATGCCTCACATCATGAGACCAACAGCAACCGCACAGACCTAGAAGTTTCCAGAAAGGAACTACACAGTCTCACTGAGGAGCTGGACATTGCTAAAGAAACTATTGGTAATCTTGGTACAGATCTCAAAGTTTCTCAGAAGGAGCTTCAGTCCCTCAACCTAGAGAAGGAAGTCTCATGCCAGGAGATTGTCATTCTCAAGCAGATGTGCGTAAATGGAAGGAGGACTGCAAAGAGGCCCTAAAGAATACAGAGACTGAAAAAAGAGAACATTTAAGATTACAAAGAAAAAACGTAAAACTCAAAGAAGAAAATTTTAATTTGACAAACGACGTCAAGGAAAAAAATGAAAAGCTGCACGAGCTTAGAGAAATAAATAGACTTTTGGAAGGTGAGAAGTTTGAAGCAGAGCACCGACTGCAGAACCAACTGCAAGGTTTGCGTACGCAACTCGAGAAGGCAGACGAGAAGCAGCAAACTCTGCAGGATGACAATCTGCCGGCTGTTAAAGAAATTCAAGTGCTGCAGGAACGTCTGATGACCCAGTATGTCCCCGCAAAGCAGCATGAGAAACTGAAGGCTACCCTGACCATCACCAAAGCAAAGCTAAAGGCCAAGCTTAGAACCCAGGTGACGCGGCACAAAAGGGAGCACAAGAAGGTCCAAAAACTGAAACAAGTAACTGTGGCCCAAGCAAAGAAGTTCATAGTGCTTCACAATGCAATAAAAATGTGGAGGCAAGCTCAGAGAAAGCAAAGCATGCAGATAAATTCCCTGAGAAGAGACTTGCAAGACACACTCAAAAAACAGGGATCTCTCGCGGATGAGATTACAGTCCTACATGGACAAGTATTGACCCTGACTAAGCGTCAGTATCCCACAGCCTCAAAAACCCATGAAGACAAGGGTACAGTGAGAGCTGAGAATACCGCTCATCTGAAAGTCAAGGTTGCAAAATTTGAACCACCTAAACAAGCACTAGCAAAATCTTCAGCCACCCAGCAGGCAACAAAAGAAGGTACACGTGCTGAATTAAAACCAGAAGAATCCTTAGCTGATGAAGCTGAAAAGATGGGACATTCTCTGGAAGTGGGTGTGGAATTGCAACTTAATCTAAAAGGGGCTGAACTAGCAACCCCATTGAGTGGGAAAAGGGTAGAGCGACAGCTTCAAGAGCGGAAAACTCAAAGGGCTGTTTATAAACGCTCTGCAACTGCTGCCATACAGTATGCCTACAATAAGACGAGCACCCGACGCGAGGGAAATCTCATGACCGCGCACGTAGAAAAATGACTATACTTGGAGAAAGTCCTCCTCGAGCGACTGGGGGTGCTGATCTCAAACACCTTCAGGAGGAGACATGAATAAACTGGAGAAAGGGCTCCTATCCAAACAGGACTGAGGGTTCTCTTCCTCCATCCACTCTCATTCAAGTCACTGAGATATCTAGAATGAGAGTGGAAGGATGGGCTTTGGCCGTGGCAAGCCCGAGCTTCCCACAAACAGGGGAGGTATGTAACAGGGGAGTAATCCCTGTTCAAGTAATGTGCCTTTAATCTAGCAGTGTGGTGGTTAACTGCTGGTAGTCAATTAATAAACACCACCTGCCTTATCTAGATTGCTTACAAAAGCCTGTCTGTTGAGACAGGAAGTGACTCCTTAGCTCACTTGTGGACTGAAGTTTGGAGACAGAGCAGTGTTCTTGAGTCTCCCAGGAGAGACTGACCAAGAGAACACAGATCTCTGTAGCTGACCATGTCTTGAGCTCTGCCACAAGACACAGCAGAGCTGATTTCAAGACACAGGGAAAACTACTACACCTGAAGCTGAACCAGGAACTGAGAAGATTTTTCCTCCAAGAAACAGATAAGACTTTCATTATTAAGAGACTGCTTATATCTGCTTATTTCATGCTATATGTTTTGGGGCTGCGAGACATGCTTGACTTAGGGAGTTGTGAATTAATTGCATGGTATTTTCACTAGAGATACTCCCAAGTGAATAGAAGCTTTGTTCCCTCCCCCCTGTGTTTGGATGATTTCCTGATGAAAAGGAAAAGGCACAATAAAGCCTTATTATAATTTCACCTTATAAAAGTCTCCAATTGTGTACCTCTGTGAACGTCTGTCTACAGGGTAATTGGCCCTTGTTGTTTGTTTAGGGCTTGCGGGGGGGTTGCGGGTGCACTTAACCCCTTCACGACCATAGCAGTTAATATCGCTACGGTAATGAAGGGGTTAAGGCCTTCCGCTACCCACCCACAAGCCCTAAACAACCACCGTTGGGGCTAATACCCCCTTCACCCACACCCGCTACCCACAATAAAAAATAATCACACATAGCAGCCCCACACTAAATAAATAAATAAATATATCTAAATAAATAAATGAATATAAATATATATATATATATATAGATATAGATATAGATAGATAGATAGATATATCTATCTATCTCTATATCTATATCTATATCTATATATATATAACCCCAACAACCCCTATAACCCCTAACATACACATATATGCACATCAATGATACTATAGGCCGGCGGGGGCCCTCGGGTGTTACCCGCAGGCCTGCAGTACCAATTATGTGCCCCCCCAAATTAATGTCAAAACACATACATACTTATAAAGAAATACCCCCCCCCCCCTTAACACATACGTATAGTAATGGCCACAATTACTATTATCCACAAATGGATAATAGTGAATGTGCCCATTTTAAATACATAAACACCAATCAATACATTAAATACATATAGTACTCACCCATGTCCGGCTGCCACGATGAACACCATCCCAACTCTGATTGGCTCTAGTATACCATGTGACAGAGGCTTGGGGGAGAACGGTTGTGACATCATTGAAAGCCTGTCACATGGTACTAGAGCCAATCAGAGTAGGGATAGACTTCCCAAGCTCTGATTCGCTACGTACCATGTGAGGACGGCCATGTTTATTTTAATGACGTCATCTTAAAGGCATTTGAAGCAAAGCCATTCTGATTGGCTGTGCTTTCATTGCCTTTAAGTGACGTCCTCATTTTTTTTTATCGGCCAAAACACATGGTTTTCACGGCCCAATCAGGGCCGTGGGAACATGATGAAAATGTGATGTCATAGGCCTTTAAAAGCCTATGTCGTCTCATTTTGAAGCAAGACGCCGAGTTGGAAGGACCCCCTACAGAAGAAGAAGGCCAGGGCGTGGCCGTAGAAGACAAGAAGACCCCGGAAGAGAGCCTCAGATAGAAGAAAGAAGAATACAGATGAAGATGGATTACAAATAGAAGACCCGTGGATTGTTTTGGATTTTTAGTTTAATGTTTATTATTTTATGGTTTGTTATTTTATGGGTTCCTGTGCCTGGTGGATGGGTTCGAGAGTAAGCTGTTCAACGGGAGTCGGTGAGTGGGTCAAGTAATGGTAAGTGAACTAAAGAAATGTATTTTATTTAACTTGTTAATTTTTTTAAAAGCATTTTTAACATGTGTATTTCTTTATTTTTGGTATATCATTTCTTGCCACTGTATGTATGTATGTATCTATGTATGTATGTATGTATGTATGTATGTATGTATGTATGTATGTATGTATGTATGTATAGAACACACAAATGAAAAGGACAAAGACAACCCCCTTGTTAGCACTCTAAATTACACCTAAAGAAAATCTACTAATAAAGATTATATTGCAAGAACCAGATGCACTGCAGAGTCAGAAAAATGAACAAGATTTTATTGGAATAACAGCAAGACACACTAACTTAAAAACATGAATATACTAAAGACAGCCTAACAAAATATATGTATCAAAAATATATTGGATAAAAGGGGGACTGTTAATCTAGTGAATGAATTCTATTTTACCTCAAAAAAACTAGAATGTGTCTAAATGAATATAAATTGTAACACAAAAGTAGTTTAATATAACCCTTGAAGGTAATACAAAATATTATAAATCCCTACTGGCATGAATGCCTAATAGAGAGATATATGATGGATTGTGGCATGGAGGAAAAGTATATGATCAATGACCCAGTATACAGCCAGGAAAAATAATATATTACCAAAAATAAAGGGGGAGGAGAAAGGCAAACAGGGAAAAAAATGCTATAAAAATAATAATCATTCCCTGCCTAGCAATTCCCCCCAAAAAAGGAAAACAATGAGAACTGATGCAGCAAACAAAAAAATATACCTATTAATGACATGCTAACAAACAGAGTCATACAAATGGAAAATACAGCAGTGCATAGCACTGCAAGGACAAGTAATGCCCAGACATGGTATATCATTTCTTGCCACTGTATGTATGTATGTATGTATGTATGTAAGTATGTATGTATGCATGTATGTATGTATGTATGTATGTCTAGATCGATATATACATACAGGGTAAGAAATGATGTTGTTTTAAAAGCTAGCTTTGCTTTAAATTAATTTGGCTATGCTGCTATGCTTAAATATGTGTATAATGTATTTTAAAATTAGATAGATGTAATTGTTGCTATTGTATGGTGTACTTTAGGGTGAGGCTTGCTTTTCTATATTGTATTCTTGTTGGTACTTATATTTTTTCACAGGATAAATTGTTCTGTTCAACGCTTGAATTAGTTAATTGTTTAATTGATAGGGATGGAATGTAAATTGTTTAGGGATGTCATTAATGAATGCTAATTGATTTATGTTTACTGAATTGGTTTAAATAGTACAGCATACTTGTTTGGAGGTATTGGAATTTTGTTTTGAATGTTATTGTTAACATTCATTTGCAGAATGTATGTGGTGCATAGATTGTATGCATCATATATACAATGTAAATGCAATGTTTTGATTGTCATTTGAGGTTTTTGATTGGCATTTGAGGATTTTGATTGTAAGATCAGATAGGATTATTAAAGGAAATTGATTTTATTGTAGTGTGTCTGTATGGAGAAGTATTATTTGTAGTACAGCATGTTTTTGATAACCCTTCTACATTTATTTGTATATTGGTTCATCATGTGTGTGTATCTCTCTCTCTCTCTCTCTCTCTCTCTCTCTCTCTCTCTCTCTGTATATATATATATAGTTGCATGATGAAGCCAATGTACAAATTCATGGGTGAAGGGTGGGCATCGGGCCAGTGTGGCTTAACCCCTTTAATTACCTTTGCGGTTATTATCCGATAAGGTGTTTAAGGGGTTAATTGATATCTGAATGTAATTGCAATGTATTGGCGTTGTATTGGCTATGTATTTTGTGGGGAACGAAAGACCAGGATGTTGCTGGCGATGGGGGCTTCTTATTGATGAGGTCAGTAGTATTTTCTTTATTTGAATATGCTAGTTAATGTGTTTAATAGTGGGCAAATAATCTATTATCCCTATCTGGATAATAGTTATTTTGCACATTATTGTACTGTAGATGTTGGGGAGGGGGGAGTGTATTTATTGAATGTATACCTGTATGCCTCCAGAACCTGTTTGAAATGAGCTGCTGGTACCCTGTAGGTCTGTCAGGTGCCCCGCCAGCCCGCCGGGGACTCGCGTGGGGCTGTGTTATGAACCCTGTTTGTAAAAGGATAAATCATGTATTTATGGGGGGGGCACAGGGGGTGGGTAATGTATTTAATAAATAGAATGATGCTTATTGTGGGGCTGTGTATTGTTTTTATTGTGGGTACTGGGGGTGGGGGTGTATTGGCCCCATGGGTATGTGGGTAGGCCTCCCTTGTGGGTAGTGGGTGAGGGTGGTTAGGCCTCACGGGGTGGGGGGTTAGTGTGGGAGGGTATGTATGCCTCCCGAGTGGTGGGTGAGGGTGGGTTAACCCCTTAATGAATGTAGTGGTTAATAACCGCTGATTAAGGGGTTAGGGGACATTACATTGGATGTTTTCATTCTTGTGTCTGTTTTGCAGCAGCGGAGGGGGCACGGGCAGGATGAAGATGAGGGTGGCCTTCATCGTGGCAGACGGAAATGGGTGAGTGCTATATGTATTTAATGTATTTATTGTTGTTTATGTATTTTAAATACACAGGGGGTGTATGTTGTTTATTGCATTGTTTATTGGGGGCAAATGTCCCCAATAAACATGATATTCTGCCTTAACCCCTTCATTGCCTTAGCGGCTATACTCTATGGTAATGAAGCAGCATTTATGTATTTTAATAATATTGTGCGGAAGCAGGGGGTCCTCTGAGCTGGACCGCATTGATTTGTGGCTCAGAGACCCCCTGCTTCCCGAGTTACAGGCCCCGGTTTGGGGCATCGGTTACAGTGTCGCCGCCATATTTATAGCGGACACGGCGCGAATGGGGTGCTATAATGATGGCGGCGACACTGCCACAGGATGACACATACCGGGGCCTGTAACTCGGGAAGCAGGGGGTCCCTGGTCCACTATGCAACGCGGTTCAGCTCAGGGACCCCTGCTCACAGTACACTATTATTAAAAATACATTCATGCTGCTTCGTTACCGTAGCACATAGCGGCAAAGGTAAGGAATGAGTGTTTATTTATATATGTGTTTTACTCATAGTGTCGATGTGCAGAGAGTCTCCGGAGCTAAACCGCTTTGGTTTTAGGTCCGGGGACCCCCTGCTTCCCGAGATACAGACCCCTTTATGGGGTGCCGGTATCCCTCTGCTTTGTTTACATTCTGCGGTTACGTGATCGGGACCTTTAAATGCAGAGGGATACCGGCACCTCATAAAGGGGCCTGTATCTCGGGAAGCAGGGGGTCCCCGGACCTGAAACCAATACGTTTCAGCTCCGGAGACCCCCTGCACATGTACACTATCAGTAAAAGTTGTTTAGAAATACTTTATATTTTGCCCATGTTTGCGCTGAGAGAGCGGCTGGTCTCTCTCTGCTGCAAACACCTATCGGCAGAAAAGGCCTATCGCCAGGTTATCGGGAGCCAGGCTGTTTCGGCACAGGCTCATCGGCAGTTTTGCTTTCGCAGAGATTCGGCAGGGATCGGCATGGATTCGGCACTTACTGAATACTGCGAGGGCAAATCGCCAAAATAAGGCCTATCGGCAACCCTTGGCGATTGCACTTTTTCGGCGCTTACTGCATAGAGCCCTAAGTCTTTTTGATGAAATTAGCATGATTTACACACGACAACAGAGATAGAAAAAATATCCCAACAGAGTGTACAGCAGTCTTCCCCATACAACAGAAGTCTCTTTGTGCTTGCTACACATGCAGTTTTTTCTCCCTGAGCCTTTCCCCCCACAACCCAATCATTTTTCTTTTTACATGACACCAGGAGAGGCATAATTGGTCAAGCATTGATCTGAGCAACCAAGCTATTTTTTTAGAGCATTAGACACAGGTATAACCTGTTAGCTCGTATGCAGATAGTTGAGCTTTTGAACAACTGCCTGCTTACAGGCTAAAGCAGTAGGTTAGACCTGTGCTATCCCATGAGAAATTGAAAATATGTCTATGCTTTGAGGTTCAAGTCACCATATATAAAATAAAGGTACTGATAGGGATTAAGAACAGTAATAAGACTTTCAATTTTTTTTTAGTCATCTTTAGCCCTATTCTAGGTCAACCATGTACTACTGTTCAAACCCACCTATATGAAAGTGCCTATAGTGAGCCCTAGAACCTTTAGCGTAGGAGCACCAAGGCCAGAGGGCTTATACCTCCCCCTCCTTGATGGGCTTCTGATGGTTAACCTCTGGGCCAGTGCCAGGGGGGTAGGTCCTTACCTACTTTATAAGGGGGCCTGACAGGGTATACGGTCTCTTTTCCGGTCTTGCAGGTATTCCCTCCCACCCTACCTTGTGGTTGTTTCTTATCTGTATTTGTATTTCTTTTTTTTTTTAAAGAGAAAAAACATGAAGTAAATAATAAACACGTCTAAGATATTATGACTTCATAATGAACCTTTTCTCATGTCATATGGCTGTATAGTAATGTTGTCTTTTGTCACAGCTTGCAGGGTCTGTTCCAGTGGTACCAGACTGGGTCCTGTGGCATTTATGTGGTTTGGTTATAGTCATTTGGGAGGACAGGTTTATACCCTGTGTTTAGAGCAAGTGCAACAATGTGTTCACATTATATTCTCTCTGGTCATCCAGTCACCAATGGGGTCACACGTTGCGGTTGACTGCAGGCTCTTGACACAGCACTGGGCAGTCTGACGAAGGTACAAGTTATGGTTTAAGGTAGAATAACAATTGTTGTTAATAATAAAAAAAGCAGTGTCTGTTTTACTCCAGAACTTTTTTCCGTGTTTATTGTTGTATATGTCAGAGGGTTATGACATTGGGGCATCCTCAGGTCATGAATACAGCAGTAGCCTCCTTCTACAGAAAATAATGTTTGCAAACAAAACGGCCTCACATACTTGATTACAAAAGGCTCCAAGGTGTCATAGCTAAACTTGACAATTATAGGTGGTATGTTTGCTTATTGCTTTACTAAATACTCTTTATGCTAAGATTATGTTGTGATGCTATCAGTTTGACTTCAACTTATACCTGATTTATATAAAGATAAACTGTAAAATGTTATTTTTTCGAAGACCAATTGATTCCTGAAGAGGAAAACACTTTTAATAGTTGGTTTACTAGCACTATACCAGTTGAATAATTGCACATTATAGCTTACGTACTGTGATTGAATGTATTATTTATTATTGTATTACTCCCTTATTTTTATTTCTTATTTTATATTGTATTTTTATTTCAGAGAGTAATTTAAATTTGATTTATTTCCCACTTGCATTATTTTATATCATTAAATATTTATGGAGTTGTATTTCTATTGACTTTTCAACTTTTCTAACTCAGTTATGTATGATTGTTTTGTACAGTAGGCTTTGCATTTTATTGTAGCAGTCTTATTTAGTGTCTTTTAAGACACAGTATTGTGGAAGCACATATTTTTGCAGTTTCAGTACGCATATAATAATACTTTTCCTTATATTGCACTGACACCATATACAGCACTTTAAAAGAATGTTGCAGGTACAGTAAGTAAAATTTACAGTCTAAGATTTGTTCCTGAGGCACAGTGACATAAATGGACTTACATAAGGTCAAAAGGACCTTGCTTCAAAGTCAGTGCAATTGTTTTCAGAGTAAGTGCTTTCACTCATTGAGGAAGAGGGTGTGTCAGTTTACTCTCTTAACTATATATAAATATAGCAATATTGTTTTAAACATTCTTATACAGTATAATAATGTCCATATCAAGATTACATTATAATTGATGAGAAAGTCATTGGGATGGTGTCATAATAATACAATAAAAAAAGTCAGTATTTTAATTATCTGGCCCACAAAGAGTTAACTTGTTACAAGTTACAACTTCAAAATACATGTAATGTTTTATGGCAGGTCAAGACTGTGCATGGTTTTTTTTATGTTGGTCTAGGAGTGAGGTTATCTAAAATCAAGTATCTAGTCCTGATCCCTCTGGGGATAAAAATCCTATAACAACTTCCACTATGGACACCTCATATAGAGGGAGATTTGTAGAATACTATCCTAAAAACCATGCTGGTTTTTTACCACAGGTAGTAGTTAAGAAAAGCGAAACCAAAAATCCACCTACTGGAGGGAAATCTAAAGAAAAAACTAAACATTTAGAGATAAAGGATATCATTGAGTCCTCTGGTAAGGAAAAATTAAAATTGGGCCAAGCAGTTGAGTCACCCTCTCCCTCTTTTTTGGAACAAGGGGGGGTGTATGAGTTCTTGGGAAACCAGGAACCCATTTCACCCCCTGACAACCCCAAAACCAGGTCTCGTCCAAAGAAACAAAAGGCGCATGTCAGAGGGAGACGAGGGGGGAGACTACGGAAAGGCAAGAAAAATACATTAAGCACAAGAAACATTTTTAATTTAAGCAAAATTTTTTTATCTGATTGTGAAAATAAAGTGATTAGCAAGGGACTTACATTTGCTCCCTCTATTGGACCTAACAAATTTGGTCTTTATGTCGATACACATAAATTTTTAAGATCATTAACACTGAAAAGATTCTTTATGAACAAAGATGTGGAAACTAGGAATTGGGACAATAAAAACAACAATCCAATAGTCCCTAATTCAAGTATCCCAGATTTCATTCATTCTAAATTTAAACCTCAGTCGCAATTTTTTCCCAAGTTTGCGAAGGGAAACCATTTAGAGGTATTTTTTCAATTAGTAACAAAGGATTTGGAAACTTTATGTAATAACAAAGGCAGGCAGCACAATAACCTGACTAAGGAAGAGAGAATAGCGCTAGAAGAACTCACAACAGATAAAACAATTGTGATTAAACCAGCTGACAAGGGGGGGGGGGTGTTGTAATTATGGATCATAACTATTACATGCAAGAATCCAATAAAATACTGGGTGATAGAACAACATATTTGAAATTGAAATCTAACCCTACAACCCTCTATAAAAAGGAACTTCTATCCTTGTTGGAGGATGGAAGAAGACTGGGAATTCTGGAGGAACATGAATTTCAGTTCCTATACGTTGAAGATCCAGTGTTCCCAGTTTTCTACTTCCTACCAAAAATACATAAAAATCTTACACACCCCCCAGGGAGACCAATAATTTCTGGTATTGGGTCATTAACGGCGAATTTGTCAGAATTTATTGACAGTTATTTACAAGATATCGTGAAACAACAAAAATCTTATCTTAAAGATACCAGTGATGTAATTATGGCCCTTAGGAACATAGAATGGCAGGAAAACTACATATTGGTTACTACCGATGTAACAGTTTTATATACATCTATAAAACATGAGGATGGTTGTAAGGCGGTAAAAATGTTTTTGGAGAAAGATGGGAAAATCCCTGAGGCACAGATAAAATTTCTCATCAGATGCATTCAATTTGTATTGACAAAAAATTTCTTTTGGTTCTGTGACGAGTTTTTCCTGCAACTATGTGGAACCGCCATGGGGACCAAATTTGCCCCCAGCTACGCCAATCTGCTGATGGCCATGTGGGAAGATCTGTATATATGGTCTTGGGTAGGTCTGGGCGCAAATTTGGTCACATGGCGGAGGTTTATTGATGATATTGTCTTTGTTTGGAAAGGCACACTGGAGGATCTAGATACATTTCTTTTATATCTTAACAATAACGAACTGAATCTTAGATTTACCTCCATTGTTAGTAAAACCACTGTAAACTTTCTGGACCTAACAATCTATATAGAAAATAATGTTTTTAAAACAAAAAATTTCTTTAAAGATGTGGATGCGAATAACTACATCCTACAGTCCAGTTGCCATCTTAACAAATGGATTAATAATATCCCATATGGCCAATACTGTAGACTTAAACGTAACTGCACCGACAATAATGTTTATGAAGAACAATCAACTATATTGTCCAGAAAGTTTTCAGAGCGGAATTATAAACCTGATGTCATCTAAAAAGCATTGGATAAAACAAAACATGTGTCAAGAGAATCTATGTTGATCCCTAGAGAAAAAAGCAGAGGGAATGATAGTATAAAAGTACCCTTTATTACCCAATATAATAGGGATGCACATAAAATAAATAACATACTGAACAATCACTGGTCTATCTTGAAAAATGATCCCATCATAGGAACTTCCTTACCCGACAAAGTTCAAATGGTGTATAGAAAAGCACCAAATGTAAAGAAATTTGTAGCACCTAGCGCTTTGAGGGGACCTACAATTAATAGAAACCCTACGTGGTTAGAACCACCTAAAGGGTTCTTTGATTGCAAATTTTGCACTGCTTGCCATTACAGTTGTAAGACTACTAACACCTTTAAGTCTAATCTCACAAAGAAGGTATATAGTATCAAACAACATCTAAACTGTAGGTCTAACTTTGTTATCTATTTGATCGAATGTGAGTGTGGTCTACAATATATAGGGAAAACTATAAGACCCCTGAAAATACGCATCCTGGAACACATAGGGAACATAAAACGGAAAATGACCACACATAGTGTTCCAAACCACTTCCTGATGGTACATAATGCGGACCCCAAGGGGTTAAAATTTAAAGCAATTGAACAAGTTATGCCCCACTGGAGAGGAGGTAATAGACACACAGCACTGATCAAAAGAGAATCTTTCTGGATGTTCGAATTAAAAACTATGTCCCCATCCGGTTTGAATCTAGAATTTGATCTTAAACCTTTTTTGTGATTTTATAATGCACTAATGCCTTGTTTCTGCTTTCATTCTAGAATATGCCTTTTGCCCATACGATCAATGCTATGCACTTTCCACTTATACTCCCCCAGTATAGTGATAACCCATTTTACTACCTGTTTTTAACTTTGCTAAAGTATTTTAACTATATTTTTACTGTTTTATATTTAGACTTAATTTTTATATGATTTTTTATTGAGAATTTCTACTGAGGATTAAATTGTATTTTTAACGAACTAATGTAATTTTAAACTGAATGTATAAATGATTTGTATTTTATGATTAATTGTACTGTAACTCGCTATTTGCACTGTATAATTGCTCAATTTGTAAACTCAATATGTGCAATATAGAGACAGTAATGATCCAGTCTCATTATAGCCTCATGTGTATATGATTAGCCTTATAAAATCAGGTGCATTATTCACCAATGAGAACTTAGGCCAGGGTATATATTCATTAAAACGTTACTCCTGATGAAACCTATGTGGTGAAACGCGTAGAGTGACGTTTTTCCTGAGCCGGCCGGAACCCCAGGAAGTGGACGCAGCGGATGACATCACTTCCGGTTGACTGGAACGCACCGGTGGAACGCACGCCACAAGAGAGGGGAAGCGGAGTTACCATCCATCCGGCTGCAGAGATCCATTGTGATCGAAATGCTTGTTTTTATTTGAAACCATGTGAGTGTAACATCATTTATTTACCACCCATAAACTGTATATACAGTCTGCACTATGTCCAGTTGTATCTTTTAACAAGGTCCTTGGGAGCCCATACATCCGGGGGAAATATTGATTCCTGTTCGCCCAGTGACAACTATAGCATCCCAAAAGATACCTTTACGTGCCTCCAAATTTCTCACGTTTGTGAGTATTTAATAGAGAGTCAAATCATCATATTCTGATCCTAATTTAAACAATATTGCACTATCACTATATATCTTCTCTTTACATATATTGCGCTTCCCGGAGACTCCCTCACTACTACGCATCACGAGAATTGACCGAGCAATCCTCTACTGGGTCACAGCTGCATCTTCGTATATGTTTGTATAAGTATCACTGTATACCTGTTTTTTTCACCAGTATCACTTTGTATTATCTGAATATTTAGAGTGCCACATTTTGATAAGTTTCCTTTTATATGCACTATCTAAAATCAACGCCTGGTTTGGAAAGTCTGGGATTGAAATATGGAGTCACAACTCATTTCTGACAGAAGAAATAAACACAACATCTTATAATATAACTTTAAAGAAATTCCTGAAAGGTTCTGGGGCTGACAGAGGGTGTGGCCAGGAAAACAGTCTAAAAGTTTGTGCAAGTTTACTACTTATAAAATATTGCGGGTCAGATATTAGTCACGAGTTACGAACATACTATATCTTTGTAACATTTGCATTTTCAATGCAAGGATATAAACCCTGCAATTGGTAATACAGTATGAATTAGAAATTCAACAAAGAACTGTGTTTGTCTATGGCAAACGTAAATTTCCATATTTCCAATGTAAAGCCTCCCTGAAGGAATCTGATCAATTTTATGTGAGAAGGTAAGTTAGATTTTCTATCTTTCCCCTTTTTATTTTATGAAACTATCTGCATATATTGTACCATTTGTTTGTGCAATAATCTTTTTCTGTAGCACAAGCACTGTACTCCTATATTAAATATACCATTTAATAAGTGATTGTCTTTGGACTTTAATTGAACTCTGCATATTTTGATGGGGCTATTGCATTTTTTAACACATTTTGCTATAATAAATTTGCGTTTCGCCTTTGGCTCCATCAGGAATCATCATGATTCCTGATGATTTGTGTTGAATCTGTCTTTTGCGAGGACCGGAGATCAGAGTGCTGGCAGCCGAGTGACCAGAGAAGCTACATCTGCCCAAACTACAGCCGTCACAGGAGGTGACGTATGCGGAAGGTGGTAGCAGGCAGAGACCGGCAGAGCGTCCGAATCTTCAAACTAGTCCTCTCCAATGAACTATGTTTATGTTCTAAATGTGAGTTGAAACTTTCAAATCTGTCTTTGTGCAAAATACATTTAAATAGACATACTACCCCATTGTGATTTTCCCTTGCTGTACGAGAAACACTGCATCTAAAGACACATCCTAGAGGAGGATCCACTACACTGCTCCCATCAGAGAGAGGTGGATCTCTGCTATACCTATCTAGACCACAATTAATCTGTGAGTGGGACAAATACATATTTCTTAGCTAGAACTTCACTTTCACAATTAGCTACACCATTATTTGCATTTTCTATTTTCTACATATCCACCACGAGTACTGAAAGTGCTGCCCATATATGGAAGAACCCCTATAGCCCCACCCCCTACCAACAGTGTTCACAATTTTCAATATGTCCCAATATTTTAAGAGAAGATTACACAAGCACTCCTCAAATTAAAACTAAGTAGCCAATATGGACCTTACCTACTGCAAACAAAGTTCCTATGACTCGTGCCCCAGCCATTGACATATTTCTTGCTTCCCTAAGCTCTATTTTGTCTACAAGCTATATCCCATAGACCTGGAAAACTGCCCAGTTGGCCTAATCTTCAAAAGTTAAAATCCAATCTCTCTACGCCCAATACTATCCAAAGTTATGGAAACATATGTCCACTCCCAATTAAGCGATTACTACACCAAGACAAATTTTCTTAGCCAACTCTAATCTGTCTTTTGTCCAAAACACTCCACGGTAACTACCCTCCTAAAAGTTTGCAATGAGACCAGTGTGGAATGGAACTGGGACAACTTACTGGTGCAATATTCTAAGATTTGGCAAAGGCGTTTGATACTGTTTACTATGTTATCATGTTAAGCAAGCTCCAGTGCTCTGAAACAGGGAAACACACTTTAAACTGGTTTCACACCTACAGCAGCAGGGTCAATAAGACACTGTGTAAAGCTTAACTGTAGTGGTTTATTGTCCAGTAGACAAATAATCATCAGGTGCACTGGCCCTTTAAGAAAACCAAATCATAGAAATAAACACCTATTCCCGTTAGGGAAACTAACTAAACTTCACTCCAGCCCTTTCTGGCGGGCAGCCAGGTAATCTGGTTATCCACCCAAAACATATACAATGTATTCAAAGTTCAAAATCAGAAAGTCTCTGTAACTGTAGCTCCAACAGCAAAAAGAAACGCCGGTTCCGGGGTGCAGACTGTGTCAGCTCGTAGCAGTCTTTTATCTTGGTTCTTCTTAGCTGGGAGAAGTCTCTCTACCTTCCTGGGGAAAAAACTAACTCACTTGTGCAGGTTACTTCCTGCCTTTTTTAAACCTCAGTCTCTCACGAGTCCTTCCTGCTTAATTAGCTGCAGGTGCATATAGTTCTCCAGCAGCAGGTTACCAGCTTGTATGCTGGAAGCACACATATGCTCCTCACTCCAGCATACTGAGTTAGTGACTCTGTCACACTACCTATCAATTATATCCCAACATGTGTCTATCTCTGGCTCTAACGCCAACCCCTTGGATGTCATCTGCACTGTCCCGTGAGTTCTATTATGGGCCCTGTAACAGGGGAGTTATCCCTGTTCAGGAAATATGCCTCTAATCCAGCAGTGTGGTGGTTAACTGCTGGTAGTCAATTAACAAACATCACCTGCCTGATTAGGTTGCTTAGAAAAGCCTGCCCTTGAGACAGGAAGTGAGATTGTGCCTGAATCTCACACAACTTGTGAGACTGAGCATGGGGACAGTTGTCTTGAGCCTGCCAGGAGAAACAGCAGTGCTTCTTTCAAGACACAGGGGAAACTTCTAAACCTGAATGCTGACAAACCCTGAAGAAAAGGTAGCAACCATGAACAGAGAAGATTTTCCCTCCAACCAAAAGGAACAGATAAGACTTTCATTTATAAGACTTTTTATATCTGCTCATTTCATGATATATGTTTGAGGGCTGGGAGACATGCTTATCCAAAGGGAGTTGTGGACTGCATAGTATTTCACTAGAAATACTCCCAGGTGAATAGAAGCTTTGTTTACCCCTTGTTTGGATGGTTTCCTGATGTTAAGGAAACAGGCGCAATAAAAGCCTTATTTAATTTCACCATAACCAGTCTCCCTTGCATACCTCTGTGAGCATCCACCTACAGGCCCCTACTCTTTTCAGTGTTCATTAATGATCTTCCTACAGTTTGTAAGGGAGATTCAATGCTCAACTTATATACACATAACCCTAACTTCTCTGACCTTGGACACATACTTCAATCTGATTTTTCAAGACTTGAATTTTTTCAAACAAAGTCTTTTTAAACACTGGTTAGATTGTAACAATGGTATTTGGGACCAAGGCTACATTTCTAAAGCTTCCAATAATGGAGCTACAGATCAGAACAAACAGAGAAGATATATACTGTAGTGCCCACAGTTATTCTAACACAAACCAATGGCAATCGCCAAAAAATCGCCAAAAAACCCAAGTACACCCAGGTACATGCTGGATACATGCCTTAAACTTGCACAGAAGGCGGGGGGTAAGGGAGTGATCGACTAAACCATACACATACTAAATGTGTATTTGTGTAATAATAATAATAATAATACAATTGATAATGAAAGGTAGGTGCAACTGTGAACTGAAGTGAATCAGAGAAAATGAGGGGTACAATGGTTTGTACACCAAAAGAAATTCACTTAAATGCACACATCCCTGCAGTTTTTTACTTTCCAGCATTGAGCACATATATTAAGACTGTTTGGTTGCACTAGATATTTATTTAATTTATTTTTATATGTTTTCACATTTATATATTGGTAATATATGTTTTAAGGATTGATTATTAAAGGCTAGATTTTAAATTTTGGTTAGTGTGCATTTAAGTGAATTTATTTTGGTATACAAACCATTGTACCCCTCATTTTCTCTGATGCCTTAAACTTGCCTTAAACTTCCAAGCATTTCTGCATTGATTAATGGTCCATCAGATTAACAGCGGGGGTCCCTGGCAGTCCCATTCAGTTTGAATGGGACTGCCAGGGACCCCTGCTGTGTTAATCCTATGGGTCATTAGTCAATTCAGAAATGCCTTAAACTTGCCTTAAACTAGTCAGGTTACACCCAGCACATACCCAGAATGTAACCGGGCTAGTTAAGGCAAGCTTTAGAATACTCGTGGTCTCGTCTGTAGTGCAAAAATTGTTTAGATTATATGGGAAATTATCCAAACATTTGGATGTATTGACAGCATGTGAGTCTATTTTCACTGCTCTGTTTGTATTTTTATCTATAAACGTTATTTGCACCATGTTTTTACTCTCTTTACTTCTTATGCAATGAGATCCTATATATTAGTGTTGGAACAGGTCCTAAATTATAAAAAAAAACGGGTAACGGGTACCCGGCCAAAATTATTAATAATAATAATAATAATAGCATGTTCTTGTATAGCGCTGCTAGTTTTATGTAGCGCTTTACAGAGATATTTTGTAGGCACAGGTCCCTGCCCCGTGGACCTTACAATCTATGTTTTTGGTGCTTGTGGCACAAGGAGATAAAGTGACTTGCCCAAGGTCACAAGGAGCTGACACTGGGAATTGAACCAGGCTCCCCTGCTTCAAACTCAGTGCCAGTCAGTGTCTTTACTCAATGAGCCACTCCCTCTCCTTGGCTGTCCAATAGGTACGCTCCGTCTCCTGCTCCGGTCACGTGGTTCCCCTGTGGCTCATACAGACACTGTTTACCTGCTCCGGTGCTGTGGAAGTGATTCCTGCAGCTCCCCCGCCGGCTGAAGACACCTCTGATGCTGCCACCGTCACAGGACTGCTGCTGCTGGTCCTCAATGTCTCCAGAAAGGTAAGTAATTAGATTATTTCCAGCTGCCCTGACAATACCCGGTGCCGGGTATTACCTGGCGCAGAGCCCACTTCTCAGTTGCCGGGTCCAGGTAATGTACGTGTAGCTGGAAATGTGCCGGGTAATGCCGGGTACCGGGTAATTCCGGGTACTCTGTACACCACTACTATATGTCATCCAAGTAAAAATCAAAGTTTAAACTCACATTTAGAACGTAAACATAGTACATTGGAGAGGACTAGTTTGAAGATTGCTGACGCTCTACCGGTCTCTGCCTGCTACCACCATCCTGTGACGGCTGTAGTTGGGTCGGATGTAGCTTCTCTTGTCACTCGGCAAACAGCACTCTGAGATTTTTGTGTGTTATTTACGGATTTTAATTAGTAAACAGAGTCCAAAGACTCTGCAAGTACATCTTGATATCTCTTTGGTGGTGGCAGCATTAAGGTGATATTTGTGATGGATTGAGTGAAGATATTACGCATTTTAGGGACCCTGCAGTGAGATAAATGTGTCAGCTAGATAGCTTTGTTCACAGATGTGCCATTCGTGACAGATGGAAACTAGGACTTTTATTATACTGATCCTTTTTAGCCTGAAGATTTATAAAAAAAAGAACTTTTCCAAGCTGAATCCCTAAGTGGATATGTAAATCAGTCTCCAAAAGAAGTGTGATAATGTGAAATTCATTAAGGCTTTTTTCATAATTAAGGAAAAGTACAGATTTGCAGCATCTTTACTTATTTGGTCATAGATGAATATGTTCTCTATGTAAATAAATTACTTTGTATTGTTGCTGCCTTGTTATGTTTTCGATTTTATTTATTAGTGGTGTGGATATTTTCTTGGCTCTCTTCCAAAAATTACCCCTGAACGTTACATATAATGAAACTTGGTTGTCTATTTCTGTTGTTTTGAAATGTAATTGTTTTAAAGCAAAATCATTTAAATAACTTTAAGACATTTAAAAAAAAATGTAGATTACATGTTATGGAAGCCCTAAAAATACAGTGTTGAAGATAACGTTTTACATATCTGCACTGGACTTAAAACATATATGCAACTTAAACTGTACAACAGTAAATAATTTCATTTTTAATTTCTCCCTGCATATTCCCAGGGCACAGAACATGCCTTTTACGTATAACTGGGGATTTTCTGTTTACATGCATTTCTGTGGTTAGATATGCTCTTTGGGAACCTTTTGGAACAGTTGGTGCTGTGCTTGGGCAGAGAAGAAAGAAAAGATGACCCTTTACTGTATAAGTGTTTGTATATTTACACAAATGGAAATATCACAGACTCAAAATATTGCCGACCTTATTGGATAAGTTCGTGATATGTGAAAAAATAAAAATATATATAGTGCAGATGGTAGATCACTGCTAAAAAGATAATCAATAAATGAAATGAACTCACAAAAATCGTATTGTATTACTGCATGTCAGAGATCCATCTCTCTCTGACTGGAGCCCTTTGTGTAGCTGGGGTCAGGATGCCTCTCAGTGGAGTGGATGATATGCAAGTGAAAGAAACCACAAATAGTGCATACTGTATAAACTATAAATATGTATTAGTCACAAATGTTAAGGAAACTCACATTTTCCATAAATTCAATGGGTGGTGGAGAGAACCGCCGATAGAAGGGTGGTGGAGTGTAAGGCTGCCCTCACCTGTGATGCGAAACCGGAAGTGACGCGACGGCAGAGACTGATGCGGAACTACACTATGAGGTGTAAGTGAAAGGAAGCACCGGGCAGCAGCCTTACACTCCACCACCCTTCTGACCCCATCTACACAAAGGGCTCCAGTCAGAGAGAGATGGATCTCTGACATGCAGTAATACAATACGATTTTTGTGAGTTCATTTCATTTATTGATTATCTTTTTAGCAGTGATCTCCCATCTGCACTATATATATTTTTATTTTTTCACATATCACGAACTTATCCTGCGCTCCTCCTCAACCCCAAGAAAAGAAAATTCTACATCCTGGGACTTGGAACTGTCCCACCAGAGGAAGTTGAGCTGCACTTGTACACTTTTATTTCTATTATCACTTTGTGGTGTAAGGTTTATTGTGTGTATCTAAGGTGTGTCACTAATTACTGTACACCAATCTAATATTAATTGGGAAGCGCCCAGTCCATCCACATTCCCCACTCCCCCACCCACTGTCGACCTTATTGGATGGCTGTAGTGAACCACTATGGACTGGTGTTTTTTAAGAAATAAAATGGATCGAAATCTCATGATGACATTGCCGGTTATTTATACAAATGTGATTGTGCTGGTCGATCACTGCCACACGAAAATCACCAAAGAGTAGTGCCCAATCGGCACTATCGCACTTTAGTTAATACAGGGGTGCGCAAACATTCTGCGCTGTGCCCCCCCTGCCTGCCGCGGGGTCATGTGATGTCACGAGACTCACGGCGTCGTTAGACACCGTGTCTCCATGGCGTCAAATGATGCAGCGGGGTCATGTGATATCACGTCACATGACCCCGCATTGCCATTTGACACCGCGTTGCCATGAAGATGCGTGGACTGAAGCGGGAACTGAAGCCAACTAAGTGAGCCAAGCCCCCCCAAAAAAGTCTCGCGCCCCCCAGTTTGCGCACCCTTGAGTTAATAAACCAAATATACTCCGTTTGGCCATGCTGAATATATTATTGACAGATTCCGAAAAAGCATTTGATTCTGTCTACACCTCAGCTCTCTGAAAAGTATTAGGAAGACAAAGCATTGAAGAAGAATACAGTATATTGATATTAAAAGGAACATTTCTGAGAATGCCACAGCAATCATTAGATCATATGAAGATACAAGCGATATAGGGATCAGCTAGGGGAACACCATGCCACCAAAGCTTTTCACAGCAACACTTGAAGAATTAAGCAGGACAGTAAATTGGGAAGAAAAGGAAATCAAAATCAATAGGGAATACGTGTTATGTATTGATATTGGTATTTGCGTCACAAATCCAGAAGACCTACAGCAACACATTGGGGACCTTGCATAAGAAAATAAGAATGTGGACCTTCATATGACTTTCAGCAAGACTAAAAAATGTGGCAACTCTATAAAGATCAAAATAAATTAAATAGAACTAGAAGAAGTTGAAGACCATGTCTACCTTGACCAGCAGATATCAATAGAATTAAGATTGGAAGAAACATGACAATCTTACAAGGGACTAACAAACACACAAATGCTTATCGCTCACCAACTATTCAATGTAGAGAGTAATGTAGCTCATGGTGCATAGGGTAAAATTAGTGGATACATAAATCCAGAGGGGGTTTTTTAGGCCCCCAGTGGAGCAAGAAACCCAGGGCTGCACTCACCAGAGAGAGTAGAGGGGAACACACAATATGTCCCGGGCCAATAGCCCTAAGCTAAGCAACGCAAAACAAAAAAGTTTTAGTATATATATACAAGGGAAAGCAACATCCGGGGGTATAGGGTAAATGGGTAAAGAGAAGTGCGTTAAAAAAATGAGGCGGGTAAGTGACCAGGGCAAAAACAAAGTCTCATATTTCAGGTATACTGAAGGTACATTTGTATTCCCAGTATATATGACGCTGGAAGTACTAACTGATAAGAGACTTGAATGGCCAGGGGAGCAGAGAATGTACCTTTGTAGCAGCTAGCAATCAGGTAAGGTACAGGGGGATAATCTAACATACATGATAAATATCTAAGCTGTTAGGGTCCCCGGCTGATGACAGGAAGGCACCTAGTAGGTGTCCGCACATGGGTGATACAATTTTGCCATATGACGTTTACATATAAATACACAGTGATGCCCCTACGGTAGGGAACCAAAGATATAAATGGCCTCCCGTTGGAATACTGTATAATCAGCCTAAATAATGCTTTGAATCAGGCGCCTGCAAACACACACTCTCCTGTGGTGAGAGGCCGTGCGCATAAACAGGCTCCCGCAAAGGGTATGGATTACAGTGTCCCGTCACCCAAAGCTATGTAGTAGGCATGAGAGGTGTATAAGTAAAAAAACTGGGCTAATACAACCCGTTTCGCCGTGTGGCTGATAGTAGACACGGTACAGCAACCTCTCCTGGCCACATCCTGGTCGCCCCCACCTACGTCAAAGGAATGACGTCATCTAAAACCGACGGGCCGTTTCGCATAGGAACCTATGCTTCGTCAGGGTTGGTAAGGAGACTCACTTCATTAGTGCCTTATATACCCGTTTTGTAGCAGGAAGTGGGTAGTTCCCTGATTATTAACCCCTTGTTAGCATCCTCTCATGGATGCTTAATAGTAAATACCTCACATTGTGGATTTCAAACGACTTTAATGTGATGCTGCGCTTTCGGAGTCCTGCAGGTTGCTGCAAGAGTTATTATTAAAGAATATCGTGGGAAGGACCTATTTTTGTCTCGAACCCTCAGTTATCCATAACATGATTGCATGAAATAAACATATTAAAACACCATTGCTGCTTGTTGGTGTATTTGATGTAAGACCTGTCCTGATGTATGTCACAGACTCCAGTGTGGCTGATAACATGATGGTATACAGTGAACATACTGAAAAACCGTGGCTGTTGGTTGTGTACAAGTTAATGATATGAACTCAGAAATGTGGGTGGCATAAAGAAGGGGTGTATAGATATATATATATATATATGGGGTGTAGGAGTGTGAGCCCCTGGATGGAACCACCTCTAAAGTCAATATGGCTCCTAACGAGTATATGACTCATACATATATATCAACCCTGTACAGAGAAAACATACTGAAAACCATGGCTGTTGGTAGTGTATTAGTGACAGTATAGGCTCAAGAAGTGGTAAGTGGCTAAGGAAAGGGCGGTGAATATATATATGGGGTGTAGGAGTGTGAGCTCCTATAGGTAACCACCTCTAAAGTCAATATGGTTCCAAGGAGTATATGACTCATACATATATGGGATGCAATCCGAATCCCTTATCGCCACATACTAAACATGTATAATGGGGCCTAGTTATACACTATTACGTTGATAAGTGTAGGTGGATCTAATAGGTCTCATGAATACAAAAGATGTTATAGTGTAGGAGTGTAAACCCTTACATGGAGCCACCTCTAGAAGTCAATATGGATCCAAAGAGTATATGACTCAATTAAAAAATATATCCCTCGATCCCCTGGCAGGTTAATAAACAGGAGGGGTTCATAGGAATGGAGTATATATGAACCCCTCATTGAGACCATCTGGGTACAGTGTCTTAAGTGTGTAAATTCACCTGCACTCAGTTTGCATAAGATGGCGATCCCAGTCACCTTTCCTTGGTCCCCGACTTACATGTTCGATACCACAAAAAGTTAGAGCGTTCAAATCACCATCATGGGCTATGTTGACATGTTTTGCCACAGGCAAATCCTTGCTGTTTCTAATGGACCCTATATTTTCGAGGATCCGTGTTTTCAGTTGTCTGTGGGTTTTGCCCACGTATCTCTTTCCACATTTACATGAGATGAGGTAAATCACCCCCGTAGTGAGGCAGTTGATGTATTCCCTAATGTAATTAGGTTCAAAGATTCAAAGCATTATTTAGGCTGATTATACAGTATTCCAACGGGAGGCCATTTATATCTTTGGTTCCCTACCGTAGGGGCATCACTGTGTATTTATATGTGCACGTCATATGGCAAAATTGGATCACCCATGTGCGGACACCTACTAGGTGCCTTCCTGTCATCAGCCGGGGACCCTAACAGCTTAGATATTTATCATGTATGTTAGATTATCCCCCTGTACCTTACCTGATTGCTAGCTGCTACAAAGGTACATTCGCTGCTCCCCTGGCCATTCAAATCTCTTATCAGTTAGTACTTCCAGCGTCATATATACTGGGAATACACATGTACCTTCAGTATACCTGATATATGAGACTTAGTTTTTGCCCTGGTCAATTACCCACCTCATGTTTTTAACGCACTTCTCTTTACCCATTTACCCTACACCCCCGGATGTTCCTTTCCCTTGTATATATATATATAATAAACCTTTTTTGTTTTGCGTTGCGTAGCTTAGGGCTATTGGCCCGGGACATATTGTGTGTTCCCCTCTACTCTCTCTCGTGAGTGCAGCCCTGGGTTTCTTGCTCCACTGGGGGCCTAAAAAAAACCCTCTGGATTTATGAATCTTAGAAGGGATCCTTCCACTGTACCTAAAAAGGAAAGTGTTTGAACAGTGTATCCTGCCAATGCTCATATATGGATGTGAAACTTTGACCCTAAAGTCAAAGACAATTCAGAAGCTTCAGACAACTCAAAGAAGTATGGAGAGATGTTTCAGTATGCTCGGTATTACCAGAAGAGATGGGGGGGGGAAATGAATGGGTTTTAAACAAAACAAAAGTCTGTGACATCATCACAAGGGTGAACAAATGTAAATTCCAGTGGGATAGAAGAGCACAAACACTGCACTCTATGGTGCAGATACATTTATTCAAAGAATTAAAAATGAAAAACAAAGTAGTTTTCACACTCATAAGTAAGGTGAGAGAATAGACTGAACGAATTATGAAGAAATGAAACTTTCTGGATCCATGAACATCAAACATTAACCCACATTGGGATAAACATAGATATTGATTTAGCAGCTTTTTTGAAATGATAATTTTATGTAAATTCTACATAAATTATGTATGTAATCACTCACAGACATGTGATGATACCCATCAAGGTTGAAACATGTCTGTGAGTGGTTTGACTTGCTTTGCTAGTCCCATGCTGTGCTTTAAAGCTGTGTGAACGGCGATGCATTTGCTTAAATGGGCTCCATGTGTATGGATATTCCAGGCAAAAGGTGACACATTGTGTGCTCATTTGCATGTAATTTCCCACAATCCTTTGCAGCAGTGGGAGCACTGTATGCTAGGTGATAATGGTTGAAAGGCAGGGTTGAAGACCTGTCTAAGACATGTGAATGTGCACAAGTGATACTCTATATTTATTCACCCACCATAACTTAAAATGTAATGATATATATATATATATATATATATATATATATATATATATATATATATATATATATATATATATATATATATATATATTATATATATACACTAGCTGATAGAACCGGTGTTGCCCGGGATGTAGTGTTCTCGCTCCCACTCTCTCTCCACACCTCAGGTGGTAAGTAATCCGCAGGGGATGAATCTGCACTGAGATTATTTTCTGAGTATGTGGCAGTTGGGTATGTGAGGTCATAGAACCACACAGGCCAATGAGAGGCGTGTGGGGGCGAGGCAGGGAACGGACCAATCAGATTGGCCAGATGGTGAGTGACAGACCAATGGACCATTCAGATTGCCCAGAAGCACTGCAAATATACAACGTTTTCATAAATATAGATATAGATATATATATATATATATATATATATATCATATATATACACACGCTATTGGACAATTTACCACTTATACAAAGATATCCAATATTAAAATAACCTTTTCATTGCTTTGAAAATTTTATCCTAATAATTAGAAACAATATACAGTAAAGGCTGAATAATCTCCTTGGAGAGTCAATACCACGGTCTGTCCTTTCAGCCATCGTCACATTTTCTTTTTGTGTCATAATTAAAATTCTAAATCGGGTTGACAACAAAGGAAGGAAATAGTGGACACGTGCAGTACCTTTAAAATTAATTTAAATTTTTTTATTTAAAATATAATTTAAAACCTCATTTATTACCTGCCTATGTTGTAGGCCGCATGAACCCATAGGCACAATATCAGAACAATATCTGAATGATATACAATAGGAATTAAAGATTATAGTATAGCTACAGTAAAAGGGCTTCTGCAGTATGAAAAGCAAGAGAGATTTTCAAAGTGGAAAAAATATAGATACACACGATTTTCCTGCCTTGGCCCCTTGGTCCCTGTTGTTTGCAGAGGTTTTATTCATACATGCCTGGAAGGCTTCCACCTCTTGCTTAGCCTTGTAAATGGCTTAAATGCCTTCTGCCAAATAGTAGAATTCCCAGGAAATCAGGATTACAGACAGGAGGAGAAAGCAGGGGATTAAATGCTCGGAGTGTACTGTTTTTACATTGTAAACCTAAACAAATCAGTAAAACAAATACAGGAATAGACAAACACTCTACATCAAGTATTAAAGACAATTGCTAAAATTATTTTTTAAATGGGACAAAGGGGTTTGCGGTTTTTATACAATAATGGCAAAATGGTATAACTGAACTGAAGTCAAACGCTTCTTGTTATTGAAATGGGCAAAATACATGATTTCAAATTTCCAAAAGAAATGACTAGACATTAATTTAAAGTTATTTTCAATCCCTAAATGTCTGTTTTATGGCAAGATTACTAATACTGTATATTTACTCATTTTAAAATGGACCAGTATCATTATCAGTAACACATACATTAATTGCTTATGTAATTTGGTTTATGTACTGCAAATTGCAATAAAGTTGCCTTGATGATTTATTTGATTTTCAATCAATCACGGTCATTTTCTTGATTGATTGATAAAAAGATCTGTGGCATTGCATTCACTCCAAGTACAAGGTATGCATTGATGTTTTGTCAACATCTTCATTACTGCCCTGTATTACTGGAGTAAATGCAAGGTTATAGACAGATATTTAATGAGTTATTAACACATTATCAACATACTGTACTGTATACCAAAGAGAACACATTTATTTTCAATACATGATGAAAAACATGGATAACATTGTATGATATGTCTATATTATTAATAAAAACATATTTTTTTGTGTAACACATCCATTGTTGTGCCTTGTTAAAATAATGATCCATTTTAGATATCATGTTGTTATTTAAAATATACTATATGATAACTTTAAAAATACAAATATAATACATCGGCAATCATATGTGCCTTGTTCAATTGAATAAATTCTTACCATCATCTGTATGTCTACAATGATTTCTAGTGATAGGCATTCCTTTATCTCCTTCTCGTGGATGCTGTATTGGAGTTTCACTTCTGTCTTTTGTTGATGTATGCCTCCTATCGGTTATGGAAGACCAGAACTTAATACCGGGATCAAGGCACCAGACAGGACAAAGCAGTTTAATAAAGAGTATTTATTCCAGCTGTAGCTAGCAAGCACAACACAAAACACATATTAGAAATACTGTATAGTAACAAAAACACGGGCATAGAGGGGGAAACATAGCTGACTTGATAGTGAGAACCACCTTGAAGACTTACCCAGGATTTGCTTCCACACTCTGATGGGGTAGGGACTGTTCAGACAACTCTGGTACCCTTTGCGGTTGAGCTGTTTCAAATTCTCCGCTCCAAAATCTGCTCCCTGCTTCTCTGGAAACTCACAGTCGCGTTGAATAAAAGCACGTTTGAATCTCCCACTCGGTTAGGCTCCCGCCTAGTTTTAGGTGTTAACGGCACAGTCTCGGGAACACACCGCGTACACGTAGTTTACCTCCGCATCAGAATCAGAATGAGCTCTGAAATGCTGATCGAATTCCCCTTCCATAATTCCCTGCTGTTATAGGAAATCATGGTACATGGGCTGGGGACCAATCACAGTGCAGATGCTGCACAGGAAACAGTTAGGACGTGAGGGCTCATCTGTATTGGCCAATTAGGGCTTTTTGCCTGCTCCTTTCATTTGTCCTGGGCCCCATGATTTCTGTTGGCGGCCCAGCACGGGCTAGCTGTGGGAAGTCTATGAAACGACATCCCGCTGTAGGTGTGTTTTTATTTTTGTTTGTAATTGCATATTCAGTATCTGTCCGCCAGATGGCACACTGAATATCTTTTTTGAGGGCCACATTGAGGCTGTTGAACAGAATAAGTACTTTACAGTACAAATAATAATATTTGCGTTTTGCTGCAGATTGTACTTGCTGAGTATGTAATTATCAACAGGATTGGATACGAAAGTGATACCCTTTAAAGAAAATCTGTAAGATTTCTTAATATTTCATGGTCAAACATACCTGGTTTTGCTTTTCTTAAATGTAAATTTAACTTGTCTTACTGTAGCTGTAAATAAATGGAGTTTCGTTCTTGACAATATACTGTTCTCTTTTACAGTATATATCCTAATTAAGATTTGATTTCGTTTTCTTAACAGAAGGGTACAGCATTCTGACTGCAGGCTTCAGGAAGAGTTGGCAGCTTTTCTTTTGTACTTTGAAGAAAGGGTGTTTGTTTAAAGTAGAAAAAAAAACCTTTTTGTTATCTTGGTACAGAAAAAAAATTCTAATATTTGAAAGTAAATGTAATGACCTTTTTGTTATTTGTTTTCAGAAAATCTACTTTTAATTTCAATATTTTAAAAAAATGAATTAAACAACGATTTATTTAAGTGGTGTTGTCAGCTTACTACAGTCCATGTACAATGTTATGGCTACCACACTGACACTGTAGTGGTTAGCAACAATTTACAGTAAATTATGTTGCACACATTACATGCTGCAAGGGGGTATGTGCCCTATATGAGGGAGTGTGGTGGGCTGAGATGTTACATTAAACATTGCAGCATTTTGGTAGATATGCTAAAAGCACACACTATTTGTTCTTTCATACAGTGCACCCTTAAGGTTAGTTTCAAAGAATCCCAGGGTTACATTGAAACATATGTAGCACCAACTGCACCATTGTCATCTGCTACTTCGGCAAGCTATGTTACATCAGTGGCAAACAACGTATACATAAATGTTTGTGTTATAACATTAGTAATCTTTTGGTAGACAAAAGAGCATGCTACAATGCTGCTCTCTCACTCAACCCCCTTACCTCCTCAACCAGGCGGTTTCTAGCCAGTGCAGCTGGAGGAAGGATGGGATCCCCCTCTGAATGCCCCCGGATCATGGTTGTCTGGCCCTTTTCCAGCGCGCCCCTGTGTTGGGCATTGGTGTGACTTGCCCTCTGTCTGTGTATTAATGGTTAAAAACTACAGTATAAATGTTTGGTGTATAGACACATGACAACACTGTGCAGCATTAAATCTTACATAGGATAAAGAAGGATTGGAAACAACAACAATATATATATATATATATATATATATATATATATATATATATATATATATATATATATCACAACAAAAGAAGAAATATATTAGCGCCAACCTATCACTATATAAAATCTCTATAGAGTAAAAATATAAATAAAAGTGAAATGGAAAATGTTATTACAAATAAAAGTAAAAAACCTATGCTAAGCACAGTGGATGTAGTAAAAAAATTAAAATAATAAACCAATAAAATACATAATAAAATATCAAAAAAGAAAATGTCCAGATAAATATATGTAAAAGATATACAAATCCCAAAATGTTCCAATTGCTATCCAAAAGAGTCTCTGCAGCCCGAATGAAGGGAACACCACTTCCTTAGGATATCTACAAAAACACAGAAAAAACAGGCGCACTCATAGCGTAAAATTGTATAACAATAAATTTATGGAGTAAGGGATAAAAATGCACACTCACATCTTACATAGGATAAAGAAGGATTGGAAACAACAATATATATATATATATACATATATATATATATATATATATATATATATATATATATATATATATATATATATATATATATGATTTTGTTACAAATACAAGAGGAGTTTATCTTAGCCTCTTTTTGTAGACCTTCAGTGTAAGCCCTACTCCAAATAAAGAGCCAATCTCAAGCTGTATATTACAATTTATAGGATGAGTCCAACAAATGAAAGCCTCTCTGTGCAATCAAAAAGAGGTATAAAATAAAGTGGGTTTCATATGAGGTCTTTTATTTTACTTTGCCAAACGCATTTACCGGTCTCACTTTAAAAAAAAAAATAGTTTACATTTTTTTATTATTTTTTTTTACTTATCATAACATACAGTAATAGCATTTTCTATGATTAGTATTGAGCTTAATGCCTGTATTAACACTAGTGAAACCAGGTCATCTTGGGGAGTCTATAAAAGAAATGTCCCGAGAATGAGTTTTGTGCTCAGTAATTCCTTCACTGGGGAGAAATAATAGACGGCTTCTTAACTACAGAAAAATAGCAACATACCATAGTGAATAATTTGAATGAATGCTTCAATCCTTACCTAAGACCTTTATCAAGATACATTTGTACAGATGTAGCTCGATTTACTGTCCCCGGGGAGCAGGGGAATAAAAAGCAAAAATAATGTGGTCCAGGGAAAGTAAAAGACGTGACAATCTGTGGGCCCTCTTCCTCCAAATGGGAGTTGCCATGGTCAGGATTCTCTGGGTTTCTCTGACAGCAGGAACATTGAATCTGGCTACATTTGTAGCAGGCTTCAGTCTCCCTGCTGGTGCATTAAGGTGACATGTGTTGTGATAATCTGAACCAACACTGCTTGCCCTGCCCGTATGGATCTGTGCTTTACTTCAGCACCCACTTTGTCATTGTGCTATATTCACTATGCCAGCTTGACTTCTTCAGTAGTTTTCTGAGCTCCACAGGGTTAATTTACTTGCCTGAAGATTATGCACCTGTTAACAATCAGACATGAACACACCCTATAGCTTCTTTTAAAGGTTGCCTTATTTCTACTTTCTTTGCACTGTTAAATGGTGTGCTGCTACAGTACCTTATTCCAGCCTTCTGCCTTTCTCTTATTGACTTGTCTGGCCTGCAGTATGGTCTGACCTCAGCCTTCTATGACTGTGTTCCTGCTCGCAGCCTGCCTTGATGTCCTCTGCTTGCCTTAAACTTGTTTCTTCCAAATGTCTGACCCCAATTTGTTTGTCTTCTCCTCGACCTTTTCCTATGGTACTGTGAACTAGTCTCAATTTCCTATCATGTCCTGATTTATGTAGCTCCTCTGCCTGGCCTGATCCAGCTGCACCAGCAACTTGTTCCTGCTCTTGTCTAATGATCCTGTGTGTCTTCTGCATAAACACTGACCTGCTCTAGCACTCTTATTCACTGCCTACCCAGATCCAGATTCCTGAAATTCCTGATAAGAGTATAAACACTGCACACACCACATGTTGGAGTCTTCTATTACTCATAATGTGCGTACTGTATATAAACTCACATGACATCCCAGTCCATGAGGTTTGTACATTCTTCAAGTATTTCACGTTAATGTTCTTACTGGTGATTGCCGATTCCATCCATCTAGTTCGACGCCCTGAACCACAAAGTAATATAAACAGCATGTGTATTGGTAGTATGAGACAAAGATGATCTCTCTGACTATGTTTTTCATGTGTGAATTTTCCTGAGTCTGATTTTGTGAGTATTTATTCATGTGCTATAATTATGTGGTATAATGTTAAACTGTTTTATTGTCTATTTAGCATCTTGAATATGCTGACATATATATTGTTTTTTGAAATATGTATCTGTGACACAATTATTTTTAATTAGAGATGTTATCACTCTCACTGGAGGTGCGGTTGGTATCCCTATGCCTTTAATTACCCATCGGTTTGGAGCGAAATGGCTTGTGGGGCGGCCTATCCATGCTCTCGCAGGTTACAACCACATGCTGTTAAGGGAGGTGATATTTGGGCTTGCTATACAGTGAGGTGACATCATTATATCATTATTTTTCCATCTGTGTTATTACTTTTGTCTATTAAACATGTTTTTTTATACAGTATGGCTGTTAGTTACCGGATTAACATCAATTTGATACGTTAACATATTTTTGGGATTACAAGGCATCGCGAGGCTAGCCAGCTACCTTAAGTGCTTCTCTGAGACGGATGCATTGGAGCGAATGCTTAAGCAGACACTGGCTTGATTTTATTGTGCTATGGTCTTGGTGTTCTTTGCACTTGTTTTACAGATCACAAATTGAAACTCTGAATGGTTAAGAGGGCCGTTTTCCATCAAGCTGCATGAATGAATTCTTGACATTGTAGCCTAACAGACTGAGTATTTCACAAGAGACTTGCTATAAGTCTTATTTTTAGACACAGTGAGATAAAACATTTTTACTAACAAGTAAATTTCCCCCACTAATAGTAACTGCTAGTATACACACTGGTTATTGCTGTCACACCTTTTTACCTATGTTATATGTTTTTGGATTAATTGGGGTAATGAGAAGTAGAGTGAGAGAGTGAAAATGTAAGCGTACAGTACATAATCATAATATATATATATATATATATATATATATATATATATATATATATATATATATATATATTCCCAGTGGTTGGCTATACCACTTTTATGTGAAGCTGCAATACACTCCCTGGATCTTCCTTGGGACTTTTACCTCTCTGGATTTTTTCAACAAGTGGAACATTCTTTTGGACTTATCCTTTATGACTGATCACATTATGGTGTGTTGCAATGTATAGTTTAGTTTAATATTCACTATTTTAAATAATTAATTTTACTAGTTATTTTTATTATCACTAATTTCCACCTGAGAGCTACATAATTTTGTGTTGTTCTTTTTGTTATATATATATATATATATATATATATATATATATATATATATATATATATAACCGCATCCCCTCAATTCTCCCCCCCAAAAAAATTAGGTAGAGATGCCAGTGTTGAAAAAGGAGAATACTTGAGGTAGCCGGCAGGAGATATGCTAATGCATATGCCAAGTATATTTAAACGAGTCACATCCCGCACTTCTTAGAAGTATTTCCATACCAACTATATAGAGTTGATAAGCCTAAGGCACCAACCCAGTGACTGGAATGGTGTCAGACCCAACAGGACTAGAACCCATAACCCACTAATACATTTGAAACGCTCACTCTCATTTTTAACAATCCGGCAATGGATTTCTGAGCGCACTCTTTCTTTAAAAATTAAAAAATCCGGATGGACTTTTCTCTCAACACTAATTGTGATTTGATATGGAAAACATATGTGCAAACTATCTTTGGTCTCTCTAAATGAGCTTTGCATGTCTTTTCCCAGAATCCCTTGCTGCAGTGGAAGTGCTGTGTGCTGGGTTATAATGGTGAAAGGCAGGGTTGCAGACCTGTCTAAGACATGCAAATGAGTATACAGTAATATTTCCATTTGCTATATGCTTTACTGTGGAGGGTTTTTGTCACTTTTTTTTACCCACCATAACTTTACTAAGTGTGGTGAAACCTATCCCTGCTTCATTTTGCAAAGCCAGTATAACCAACCCCACACTGAGGAGACCCATTAAGGTCGAAACAGCTGTCTGTGGGGTGGTTTACAGGCTATGCATCTTAACCCAGGCTGTGCTCAAAGCTGTGAAATGCAGCAAGCATAAGTTTATAGGGGACCATGTTAAATGGTTTTGAAGCAAAATGTGGCACTGTGTGCTCATTTGCATGTAATTTCCCAGAATCTCTTGCTGCAGTGAAAGAGCTGTGTGCTGGGTGATAATGGTGAAAGGCAGGGTTGCAGACCTGTCTAAGACATGCTAATGAGTATACAGTAATATTTCCAATATATATATATATATATATATATATATATATATATACACTGTATATGTAAACAGTTACAGTATGTTATGATCTGAGCTACCTCTGTAATAGCTACAGTGGTTAAAGCACAAACGAATATGCTCTAAATTTACAAAATGGCAATTATTGTAATTGTAGCTACATTTGTACATCAACAGAATGGTAAGAGAACCGGAATTAATCATTCCATTCCCAGGACAATTCATATCCTCTTTCTGCTCAAATGTTCCTGAAAGAAAATGCCAATTAGACCTATAGAGCACTGTTCAGTTAGCAATGAGGTTATTGAAAAAGAACTATTACTTATTGCAAAGCCTACTGAATTTGTATGAAGTAAATAAATCATATTACCTGTCTCTCTAGAAGAGAAGATGAAGATCTCCTCATAAAGCATAGACAAAAATTGATGTTTCTTTCAGGAACACCGTAAAAACTAAAGGTTTAAATCATCATAATCAATTTTTTTTATAGAAATGAGTGCTTTGATGAATGGTCATATTAGAATTATTAATTTATGATCAAAGATTTCATACACCTGTGCTGTTGCATGACAAAAAAACAATTACTATATGTTATTACATAAATAGAAATCCAATTTAATCCAGAAACACAAATATCATGTGAACTTTATTATTCAGTCTTATTGAGAGTTAATAAACATTTAATAGATAAATTACAGTATTAATAGCTGTGTGGATGATTTATTTCTAAGGTATAGATGAAACCTTACTTTCTCTTGTGCCAAAACCTTGATGGTTGGTGGATTAGCATCATAATAAGATTTGGATTTTATTTTTTTTAAAAGACCGACAAATTGAGTTTAGTGTCCACTTTGTGTTGCAAATAAATCACATGCTTCTTAAATGTGAGCATCATAAATAATTGACTTTTCTTACAAAACATCTCCCATCCCTAAAATAAAAAGACATCATATACACCCAAACTTCACCCGTCTTCCCCCTATGTAAATGAGGGATTACGTGCCAATTTTAAAATATAACAAATGACATTATAACACCTAATTATTTTTGGCCTCTTTTTGCAGGTGGCTGTGACAGAAGAATATGTGCATGGCCATGCCTTCAAGTGCTGCCTCTGGGCTAGCATGGTGGTGGATGAGATGGAAAGTGCGGAAGTAGAGTTTATAGGTGTACTTACATGTAGTTGCCCTATAACACTTGTAAAATCTACCTTATTTGTGCAGTTTTCTCTCACCGTCTGGTTGATGCTGTTGTCCAGTTAGGCAAAGTGCTGATTTTTCTGTTTAATGGTGTAGCCCTCTTTCCCCCTAAATAAAGAGACTACCGGTACTGCTTTTTCCTGTTGGCTCACATAGGACCCAAGCCTCCACTACGGGGAGCCTGGGGTGGTATAATTATCGTCTCGGTGCAGCGCCTCCACCTGCGAGGGATCCCGGCATAGTGGGAGAAGCCCCTCAAAGGAACCAATCGTAATAGTAAACACACACAGTATATAATAACAAACTTTACTGATAACACATATAACATAGCACCACCTCCCAGTATAATGAACACCCCGCCAGGTACAACCAGTGAGTGTCCCAAAGTATATCGGGTGCTAGGCATCAATACCCTGATGTCCCTTTCCCAGTGTCCAGCCCACCCAAAAGTGTAAGGAGTAGCACTATACCGTGAACGGTTGGTGCACTTGTTGAGGTACCTGCCGAGTACTCCAGTACTCGGTGCAGTCAACTTAGAAAGGAGGATCCGTCTGATCCAGCGACGTGGCCCGCCACTATGGTGTCCGCCTCTGTGTTGGGTGGACTCCGGTTGGAGGGTCTCACCTTTAAGAGTCTTTGATAGCACCGCGGTGGTCTGCTCCCAGACCACAGACCCCGATCACCGCACAGCGTCTTCCCTGTGTCCCTGACACTATAGTAAAATGGGGAAGCGTCCCTATCTAAGGGGCTTTCCCTGCAGCAGCTACATGTGAGTGGGGCCTATCTGGGACCTATGGGGATTCTCTGGCCTAGTCTGAGTGCCACTGACACTCAGACCCTTCCTTCCCCTTGACTGCCCTGGCTCCAACTGACTAACTGACTCACTGACTAACTGCCCTAACTGTCTAACTGCCCTGTCTGTCAGCACGAGCTCCCCTTACCACAAATACAGCAGCCCTATTGGCTGCTTGCGTTTCATCTGACTGCAGTCCCTGGGGCTGCTGGGGGTTGTAGTCCCCAATGGATCTATTCCCCTAATGGTGCCACTCCTAAGGTGCTCCTGCACATGCGCAAGCAATGTAATGGCTGCTGCAACTACTGGCACCTCTCTGGCAATGCGCTGTGTCTCACACACGCGCTACTATTCTCAAGATGGCGGAGCCCTGTCCCTCCGTCCGCGCGGGACTCCGGTGACCCGGTCGCCTTGTCTATTAACCCACAGCTCCTGCACATCTCATGGGGGTGCGCACACCCCATCTACGGCACTCATGCACCACTGCAACCTCCCCACCCCACTCCAAATGAGGTAAGGGGAACCGGAGGAAAGCGAAGGGGGCTGAGGGGGAGCCTATAAGGAGACCTGGCCACACTGGGCTTGGAGCTACTTCCTTTGTAGTGAAAATACGGTTTGGGAGTTCTCATTTTGTTCTTTGTGGATGGAGTTCCACAAGTAATGAAAAATAATTGATGTAAGGAATTCAGCTTCAGTCTCAACACATTTATATACTGACAAATTATACCTTGACATGACTGCCATGAAAACTTTCATCCATGGAATCTAGCAGTTGTGTATATGCTGCATCCTTACTTGGCAAACATAATGGCAATTGCATTGGTTTTTGCTCTGGCTCAGACACATATTCCAAAATTAATACACATATAACATGCTGCTGCTCATGGACATCAAGTGATGCCACCTCATCTACAGCCATTTTAAATGCTGCATCCACATCTTTAGCTGAATCCTCAGTCACCTCCATGACAGGTTTAAGTCCCTGCGTTTTTTGTGAGCTTGGCATGTCCGTAGTCTCATGTGTTCTTGGAGAAGCAACTGAAAAAAAACAAAGTCATGATAATTATAAAGATGTAAGTTATGTATTTGGACCTATGGTTCTTATCAATTAGTGTACATCAAGCTCTGGTATTATTATTTTTATATATATATTGTGCAGTACATGAATGTTGCACTGTAAAAAATACAACATTTTTTATCAAATCTGTAAAAAATATTGGATCCGTAAAAAAAGGCATAATAATGCATTTTCTAGTATTATCAGGCCATATTGTACAGTATGTTCCATTATGTGTTTTTGTCACCTACTCCAGGCTGGCATTAGCCCTGTCTTGCCTATGCCAGCACATACCCAGAATGTAACCGGGCTAGTTTAAGTCAAGATTTAGAATACTCATGGTCTCGTCTGTATATAAAGGTTAGTATATTGTCCATTATATATATATATATATATATATATATATATATATATATATATATGTGCAAGATAAGCTAAACTGGGATTGAATAGGTGATAAAATATTACCTTATCAACATTACAGTACATAGCAACCCCGTATTAGTCAAAGTGGTCAAGTAGTCATGGAACATTCCAAGACTAGCTGACAACAAAGGGCTAAAAAGGGGTTAATATATACAATAAACTACACCACATACTCCCATTGTCTACCTTAGTGGCTCAATAGGTTAACACCTACTGTACCACCCCACCCCTCCCCCCAGGATCCTTACCACCCTTCATGGGGGAAATGTGACTCATTTTAAAGAAATACCAAAACAATAACAATAATAGTAATACATATTAAAAATATACAGTATGTAAAAAAACAATCATATAATAGAAATACAGTAGGCTTTCAATCCATTGATTGATACTGTGGCTAACTAAGCCCTTAATGGGGCCTAGATAGCAATATTGTCCATCAATGTTGATCTTAAACAAAATGTGATTACATACCCCAGCCACCGGCATCCGTTGCCATCATCGCTTGATGAGGTTTGATCCTTGTAAGAATTCCGCTTGATCCATAACTGGTTTTGCGCACCGGTCCAGGTTTTCTGGCGCTTGCCCTCATTTGGCTATTTTTGTCCATCTTGGGTCCTTACAGCCTCTTATTTAAGGCTGCACTTCCTACAGGAAGTTGCCGAACCAAGTTCCTGAACTTGTTGCAGTCCCTGTTACTGTGTCTGTGGATTCGCTGTTGCTGACTATCTGACAACAAAAATTCTAAACAGGACTTTGCTCTGGTCGACTATATATACCTACCTTAGCCCTGCCGATCCACTTCCTGATCTGAGACAAGCACCATTATAATCCTCAACTTGCCAAAAAGCCCTCAATCTTCTGTTGCTTGAAGAAGAGTCTTCTGTATGTATTTGTTTGCTATCTTTTTTTCTTGAAAGATGTCTTCTTCTGTATTCTCTTCTATCTTCAGCCAGAGGATGTGGCCTCATCAGTGACTTCCGCTTGTCTCAGAAATCTTGAAATCACAGGTTTCGTCAACCAATCAGGTCGGTTGATGTACCATGTGCTTACCACACATTTAGATGACGTAAGTGAGGCAACCACATGGTACATCAACCAACCTGATTGTTTGGTCTACCATGTGGTTGCCACACTTTAGATAATAATAATAATAGCATGTTTTTGTATAGTGCTGCTTGTTACACGTAGCGCCTTACAGAGACATTTTGCAGGCACAGGTCCCTGCCCCGTGGAGCTTACAATCTATGTTTTTGGTGCCTGAGGCACAGGGAGATAAAGTGACTTGCCCAAGGTCACAAGGAGCCGACTCCTGAATTGAACAAGGCTCCCCTGCTTCAAACTCTCAGTGCCACTCAGTGTCCTTTATTCACTCAGCCACTCCCTCTCACAAATGTGGTAAATGTGGTAAATGTTGTAACCACATAAATTATAGGAAAACAAAGATAGGTAGCCCTAGATCTGGGAAAAGTAGGTGACTAATGTAGTGATAATCTCCAAATGTGATTAAATGAGGATGGCCTATTAATCTATAATAAATAAGAATAAAGGCGGCTTCCTGTGATATAACTCTGACCCCCACGTCAGAGGAACAACATGTGGAAAAGGTGTTATATCTCTGGTGCCTTGCACATGCAAATGATGTGATAAAAAAGGATATATACAACCAAGGCTGGTGAGTATTTCAGATCCAAGGATGTACTCCAATCAATGAAATATCGTACATGAAATAAGTACGATATCTTAAGATTTGCGAGAACCGAGGGTTTTGGAGATACTGGCAACCGGAGCTGTGTCTACAGGCGGGACAACCTTCTGCTCTCACCTGTGACGTCGTCCGGAAGTGACGTATGCGGAAGGCAGAGCAGAGACGCGAGTGAGACGCATAGCAGCATCTACCGGTCAATTACTCCATCCCGCCGGTGGTTCTCTCCCATGAACGTTTTTTATTGGAAAATGTGAGTGTAACTATTCTACCTTGTACCACTAATACAATTTTATGAAATAGTATACACTATTGGTATTTCTCTCCTATTGCATATCGGCGATCACGAACCATATTCACTGAGGGGTATGCTGCCTTACACCAGTCATCTGTTAAAGGGCTCCAGTCAGAGAGAGAAGAATCTCTGACAAATCCAGAACAACAGAAAGTTTTGTGAGTGCAACCTTATTAGATCCTAAGACTAACTTAGTATTATCACGTACAATCTGCACTATTTTTGCTCCTTTTATATTTCATATATCACTGGACACATTCAGCGCTCCTCCTCAAACACAAGAAGAAAAGAAATTGCCATTATTGAGACCTGGAACAGTCTCATGTGAGGGTGTTGAGCAGCTCCTACTCCACTTTGTATACACATTTATTATCTTTCACTATTGGGTTGGTGAAGGATTTTTGTTTATTACGCACATTTGGAGTTCATTCACTTTGTATTCCATTAGAAATACACTGTCATTTGTTATTACTTCAGAAGCGCCCAGTCCACTCCCTTTTCCTGTGTGTGTGTGTGTGTGTGTGTGTGTGTGTGTGTGTGTGTGTGTGTGTGTGTGTGTGTGTGTGTGTGTGTGTGTATATATATATAAAAATTTTTTTTAATAAAGTTGAAATGCATGTGTTACTTATATAATACCTGACCATGGTGGCCATTGTGGTAGAATCAAAATGACCTTGGATCCCTGATACCAACATGAGGGATTTTGCTCCTTCCATTTTCTTATGACATGGGGAGTATTGTAGATCCAATAGTTGACCTCCTTCTGTTTCAGCAGCACGTTGCCTTTCTTTTCCCATTTTGGCTTTTACAAACTACTTACAGTTTCCAGATCTGCTGACTGCATAAACAATTTACTGCTAGAGCTGCCTCTTGCAATAACTGCAAGTGCACACGGCCGAATCACTAATCATAGGGTTCAAGATTTTTGACACAATTACTTAATTTCTGTCTTCTGTAAACTTGGGCATCTCTTTCTATCACTTGCTGTGACAGTGCCACTTGTGCCCTCTCCCCGATCTTCCATTGCCTCTGACTTCTCAGGCATGTTTGTTGCCTCCCTCTTGCTGCCTGCTATCTCCTCCCATGCCCAACTGTCCTCGCCTGCAGTGATGCCATCTCCACCCCACCTCTTGACTTAATCTTAGTGCTTTCTAAAGTAATTAAATCAACTTCCACTACGCCGCTCCTCACTCACCCCAGGCTTCCTCTGCTCTTCACTCACCCCAGGCTTCCTCTACTCTTCACTCACCCCAGACCTCTGCTCTCCAGACATACAGCACTCCTCCACTCAGCCATATTAGCACTTTTTCAAGCCGTCTCTCTCTCCCTCCCTCATGCTATCTCTCAGTCTCTATCTTAAGCAGTCTCTCTCTCTCTCTCTCTCTCTCTAACGCTATATCTCACTCATTCTTTCTCTCTGTCTCAATCTTCACTCTTGACAAATACATGTGAGAAATAGACTCACACTCTCCTTCTCCTACTCGCTTCACCAGCACTACACACAGATTATTAGCAACAATATTACCGTACATAACCAGCACTGCCACTAATATGTACAGTACCCTCATGTGGCACAATACTACACAATAAGCACTCACAGACAAAGTGCACTTAACAAAGAAATAATCATTGTAAGACACCAACTATCACTAATAAACACAATTTGAACACACCTCCAACTCCTCAGGCTCAGAGTATGCCTCTCTGCTGTTTCTCCCAACAGCACTGACAACATTGATTTGAATTGTTGGCATTTTTAAAGAGAAACTTCCAAAGAGTTTCTTTGAGATTTAGAGCCCTCCATGACAGTTGTTATGGAACATGGAACTGTTTTTATCTGAATATTGGCTTCTACCTTTTTCATTAATGATATTGATTAGTTTTTCAACTATATCTTTCATTTTTTTTAACTCTCCATTTGTATAGTTTTTCCGTCAAATTTTTTCCTGAAAAACAAACAAACAGTTGAATCAGAAGAAAGAGGGCTGAATACAGTATGTTTTGTTAGAGCAAAAGCTGTGGCTTCTAGGAAGTATATTGAATTACATTTATTATAAGGCTTGGTCAGATGAAAAAGTCCATGATGCATTGATTTTATATATTAAACATTTTTGTATTTTATTCATTTGGTTGAAATGACTAGGGATCAAAAATGAGTTTCAGCATAAACTGCCTTCATCATTTTTCATCCTACAGCCTGACTGAAATTGGACTGAGGAGGCGTTACACTATCCTGAAAAAAATGTTCTCTTCGTGTATCTATGAATATTACATAACAAAATAGCTTAATGAAAAGTGCGGTGCAATGTTTTTTCTTGCACATAGCTGACAATGGAGGCAGCACTGTACATAACACATTACAGGCGTTGTGACGGTCTTACAGTGTAGTTTCTGGAATATGAGGCAGTAGGAGACAAGAAAACTGGCGCAGGGAGGTGAATTTGAATAATCTACTGTAGATAACAATTATATCTACAATTATATACAGTAACACAGATTGAAAGTACTGTATGTTGAAGTTCACAAAATCATTCAGTTTGCTCACTTAGGCCCAGATCCACGGAGCTCTGTTACTGACTTACAGATTGCAGCGGCCGTTATTCGAACAAATCACGGAGCCGTTTACATGTGCTCTGCTGTATTCCACGCGGCATTTACGCTGCCAATCACCCCAGACACCCTTTTATTGCAGTTGCTTTGTTTGAATTTCATGGATTCTGTATCTTTAGGTGCAATGAAATGAATGAATTGTAATGTGTACAGTACTGTGCTACTGTGTCAATTTCAGGTGTTTAAAAACCAGAACACTAAAATGCAATTTTCGGCACTCGTATCTTAAGGCGGGAAGGTTGGAGGAAATCACACGCCATGACATGGGTATTCCGAGGTATACAACGCGGGAAGTGTTTGAATAACGTCCGCTGCATCTGTAAGTGATCGCATCATTAAGTGCTCACGGATATCTTCAAAGCTCGTTAATGAGCATTAAGTGCAGGTTTCCGTTATAACGGCCATTGCATTAACTTTAACAGACGTTAGTGCTAATGATATGCAAAAGAGGTGTTCCCAATAAATGCATATCAAGAGATAGGTTATAGTTAATACAGGAATTTAATGAGACGTTAGTTAGGTTCTAGCTAAACTTGGCATTACTCACACCCAGACTCTAAAATAGATATTTTACAGGGTTTGAATGAGTGTAAGAACACATTGATGTAACTCACATATTGTTATTGACATGGTTCTTTCCTGCTCCTCTTTTTTACTTTATTTAAACACCTATTTGGGGTCTGAGTCGGAGGAACGGCACCTCCCGTTAACACCAGGCTTAATGCCATTTATTTGAAGCTAATGCAAGGTACAGTAAGATAATGCCCATTATGGATACATTATGAGCCTTGAGTTAACTAACCTCTATGGATCTGGGCCTTAGAGCCACCTCAAGTTCAAAAGCTACATACAGGCAGTCCTCGGTTATCAAATGGAATCCGTTCTAGAAGTAGCGTTGGATAGTGAAACCATTGTAAAGTGAATCCCATGTTAATCAGTGGCGGTGAGCAATGGATAACGCATTCCAGTGTCGTAAAATGGCCTGTAGAGTTGCATTGTAAAGCGTTGGATATTCCATTCGTTGTAAAGTGAAACGTTGGATAGCGAGGACTCCCTGTACTGCAGAAGCAATGTAATAAAATAACCCAAATATATAGATACATACAGTACATGTTTATTTGACATGTCCTAGTTGCAGGGACTAAGGTATCCAATATTCTAGAAACTGGTCATGAATAACTATTTCAGTTTTTCAGAAATCTCTTTAGGTTAGAGTGATTCTAACTAATGAGCAATACATCAAACCTACTCTGATTACAATGGGGCTAAAGTACTCAAGTATGTATAAAGTATTGTTTTTTTTTTGTTTTTTTTACAAATGAAAGTTCTCACCTAACATCTATCATTTCACATACTGTTATGTAATTTTTTATGTTCTTAAATCTGGTGTATGCTTTCTTATTCTTTGTACAGTGTGCATCATGTTCACACATATGAATGTATTAAGAAATGTTTATATTTACTTGGATTTGTCTTTTATGCCAAGAAAAACTTGGCGGACAACATTGATGCATTTATTGGGCACAAAAGTGGAGCATATTTCTTAATTATTATTACATATCATATACATTTTTGTGCTACCAACAAGTTTAGTTTTTTTTTTCTTTGTCAAATAATCGTGTTTTTTTCTATATTGGCTCAAAAAGATGTATGAGCAAAAGAAAACAATACCTGTACCTGCACACATCTTTTCAAATCTCCTATCAATCGTGTTCTATTAAGTATAAAATCACGATTAAGCACTTATCATTTCTGTTTTATGTGCTGAATACAGCTTGCAATAGATTCATATTCTCATATTCCTTGAATTGCAAATGCAGGTTGTTATTCAATACATAGTGAAAGAAAATGAGAGAGGCGGTTGAAAATAGCGTATGTTGGCAAGCTCTTAAAGACTTAATGAACAATACCAACATTTTAATTAGACAGGCAGACAAAGGGGGTAAGGGAGTCATACAAAATACAGAGAACTACTTAACAGAAAGTTAGTTACAGACTTTTCCATGATCTTAACACGTATTAATGCCGTCAAGAATCTCATGCACCCTTTAGTCACAGAGCAGGACCAAGGATGTTAGCAGAACAGGAATTTAGCTTTTTATTTACTGAACACACTGCAGGAGATCCAATGCGAAGAGGAAACAACGGAGCACAGCAGCAAGCAGGAAAAGGTTACAAGGAGGGCTACAATACTGGAACTTGGTTTAAAAGCAATTTAATGAAAAAGACAGCATGGCATACAGGAGGTAAAGCCCTCTAACTCGTTTCACGCCTAGTTTGGCGCTTCATCAGAGAGTGTCATAATATGAACCAGACACTTTTGATATTATGAGTATCCTTTCTTCAACAAGATCCACATTGTTTCAACATATACATATTGGAACTTTTCATTATATATTGGTAGCACCAATTTATAGAACATTGTTCTCTTTTTTCTCTCTATTATTTACTGAACACACTACTCTATATCAGATTTTTTTTAATCATCTACTCAATATACATAAAATTAGAGAGGAACCAACAGGAAGGTTTATCATATCAGTGATCGGGTCTTCTACATATATCTAATTTGTCTCGCTATATTGACTCTTTACTGCAACGATTGGTTTTAACTTGACCATTATACCTACTGTACATGATACAATACACCTATTGCAGATATTCAAGCTCATACAGTGGGAAAAATACTTCATATGGGCCTCCTGCCATGTGAATTCATTGTTCACTTGTATTAAACAGAAAAATGGTATTTTGGCAACCAAATATTTTTAGAATACGGTAGTAACCTTTGTGCATATCAGCAAAATTCATTAAAAAAAATATTTTGTTTTGAAGGGAACTTTTATTACAAAATGTGATGCTGTGACTACATTTTCGCCTAGTTACACAAACCAGTGAGACATTCGAAAACAGATTTACTGTACGTATATGGAACACTAACTCTTTTTTTTTTAGCCCTTTGCATGCCATGGGGGGCACTTTACCAGAATGGGGGGTTCAGTTTAAGTAATTATTTTAACCATTAAAAACTTCAATTTCTGGATGTGGAACTTTTCCCCCCTGGGTGATTGGATTATACATTCCAAACATAAACAATGTTGACAGCAATGGTTACTTGAAGCTACAAGTAGCCATCACCCTAGGTGCATTCAGAATATACTGTATGGTCAATTCCAGCTAATATGCCAAAATTATTACTTCACAATCCGATCCGTTGTGCAAAATCCATCTACGAATTTGATCAAATCTCTATCCGCGCGGATTTTCTGCTGAATCTGCGCTTGCATATAATTGCATAAAAAAATATGCACGACTTTTACCGAGAATTTTACCTTGAAATAGAATCCGCCTGAACTTTAACCCTGAAATTCGCCCTAGCATCCTATCCGTGCGGGTTTTCTCAGACAGAGTTCCCCCCCCCCCCCCCCATTTGCTAAATTCGAGCAAATTTTACCCCAAAATCCATAACAATGTCAAAAGCCGTGCTGGCCCACCAAAATCCATGCAAACTCCATACAGTATCTGTTGTCTAAATTTAGCATAGGTTGAACTTGATGGACGTACGTCTTTTTTCAACCTCATCTATGTAACTATGTAACTATGTAATATACCCACAATCCACCCTCCGCACCAAAATCCACCCAAGCTCTGTACAATATACCCCAAATCCCCGCCATGGACTGAATCCGCACTAATCTTCTGATTCTGCCCCAGCTCCCCTCCCCGGCAGAATCCGCCATCTGTCAGAGGATCGTCAAAACGACAATCCGTCAAAAGATTTCGGAATCAGCAACTGTCCCACCATGTAAATTACACCCAAACATACTATCCCTCCCAAACAAAACCCTGGACCCAAAAAACGTCCAATCCACAGTGGTTTGCACAAAACCCCAAAATAAATATTGCCCTTTTTCTTTTTCTACCTCCCGCCGAGCCCCTCTCTAACCGCTCCACCGGGTTATCCCTCCAGCCAAAATCCCCGCCTCACCGTCGAGGACATGAGCCAGCAGCCAATCAGGACTGCATGTTTACTCAATCCTCAATACAGGCTGAAGGATTGAGTGAGCAGGAAACTGATACCATGCAGCAGAGAATCTTTATACCGAGTCGGTAACTGATTTTGTGGCACCAATCTCTGTTTTGATGTATTGTAAGAGTGGCACCTTTTTGATTCTTTATGTAAAGGAAAGTACAGTACTACAGTTGCTTTAAACTGGTACTACAGTTGCTTTAAACTGGTGGGAATGGGCTGGAAGAAGGGATTATCTCCGATACGCTGCCCCCTTACCTTATTTAGTTGTGTCAGTTTTCTCCTTCTCCCCTTCTGATTTTATTTTTCTGTTGCACCTTTTTTATTTGACACGGTTCACCATTTTTTTGCACAGTTATCCTTTTTTATGTGCTTACTCACGATACTATAACACTTTGTGCCAGTCCTGTTTTTCATCTTTATGTGCATATTCATACTATTATGCTGTAGATAAGTTATGTTTGCTTTGCCTCTCTCTTTACAGTAGTTTTTGCTTCTCTTTGCAGCATTTTTGTATATCTATTAATCATTTTACATCACAGCTCTGCATATTACCATTGTTCCCACATGCATTTGTGTGTATGTGACATGCATTGAGTAAATATATTCTCTCTTTACTTTATTTTTCTTGTTTCTATTTAGAGTGTATTATATATGTGGAGTGCTGGAAACCACAATTTACTTTATTGTAGCCTTCCAAAATATGTTTTGAGGCTATGTGTACATGAAACTTTGGTTTACACTATAAATGTTACGTAGAATTAAATAGTACCTGGAATTGTTCCTGCACGTGTAATTGTTGATGCTACTTCTGTTAAGATAAAAAGGAAGTACTGTATTATCCTGTTGCCTAAATTCTTGATTCCTATGTTTGGAAAACATTGTTGGAGACAAAGGTTTTTATTTGACATTATGTACTATTGTTAGAAACGAGTTTCAGACTTCCATTCTCCAAGTGCCTAAAAAGGTTTGTACTGTATGCTCTGTTCACTCAATTAACTTGCTGCTCACACTATGTTATAAATTACTTTAGATAGAAAAGTTTCAATTTTAGTATTGTGCACATTAAGAAGAAATATAGAACTCTGGGATAAAGATGGAGTAAATAAGACATTGTTAAAATCAATCCAGAAGGCTATCAATCACTGCTTTTTGATCACAATTGGAACCAGCAGGGCAGGAGAATTGTTCTGCTGTAAAAACCAAGATGGTATTTTCTGTTAAAATGTATACAGTGGAAGCTGTATTTCACAAGAATAATCTCTACCATTACAGAAAATGTTCCATTAAATATATAATGTATTTGATTTGTTATAGAAACTGCAGAATAAAAATGTTATTAAGGAAACTGTTTTAAAGCTAATAGCATTATGTTCATCATCCCTAAAGATACCACAAAATATTTGCAATTTATTTATTCCCTGGCATGAAAACAGTACAAACTGTGACATATACATAAAGAAATCTTATTATTTGGGTTTAGCTTTGATTTCTCGAATTCTGAAATTGATCCAATATGGTTTTATTTTTATAAGGGTGCATGCTATTATATAAGCATTCGGTGATCCACTGCTGATAAATCAAAGCAACCTCTTTTTAGGCATTAAAAGCACAGGTAAAATAACATTGGGTTAAACATAAAATAAAAAATACATAAAACAATGCCAAATATTAACAAATAAAATCGCAATTGTCCTGATAATACCTGTAGACTGATTTCAAATGATGTACAAGAATTGATGTGAGGACAGAATGATTATCACCAAAGATGCTCAACACCAGTCCTCAAGACACCCTCCACCCCTTCCTCCCCCTCCCCCCCACACACACGCCCCCAACAGGTCAGGTTTTAAGGTTTTTAAGGTTTTCTTCAACTAAGCCACTGACTGAGCTACCTGTGCTGAAATTACGATATCCTTAAAACCTGACCTGTTGGGGGGTCTTGAGGACTCAAGTTGAGCACCACTTATTTAGGCAAAGGACATGCAAACTATAATCCAAATATTCCAAATAATCTTACACCCATAGACAATTGTTGTTTGTTTGCTCAAAACCATATCTTTAGAAGAGTATAATACATTTTTTTTAAAAGTTTACCGTTTATGGCCAGCCTTCTGACAATCTCTTAAATCTTTCCGATGCATTTTCAGTATCGGTTCTGGTCTCAAAGATTACTCATGCTTAATTTTCTTATGACCATTATAAATTTTGCATTGTTTTGTTATAAAATGTTATTGTTTGGAGAGCCGTAAACCTCTTTACAAAATGAAACACACTGCTCTGATGACAATAATGCTTTATGAAAACGACATCTTATTTGGTAATTCAACACTGGCATTGAAACATGCAGTTCAACAAGAGTGACTTCTAGAGTATCTCATTTGGAAACAAAACTCTAACTATACCTCTCTATTTTTAACATATTCAACAATTGCTTCCCTTGTTGTTGAGTGCTGTCTAGTTAAGACAGGCAGATTCATTTCTGCAGCAGGAAAACAGTCATTACTATATAGCTGCTCTAACACATCATTTCAGGTGCTCATAAAATGTCCTGATTTATTCTCATTGTATAAAGTGCACAACAGATAGCTGTAATAAATGTATTTCAACAAATACTGTATGTCTGCCTTCCAACTTGAGAACATAGTACTTAGGGTACTGCTAAGAAATGGTAGTATCCTCCAATAATATAACACATAAAGTGGACACATTCAATTTGTTTTTAATCATGACATTTGCTGGCATATTACAATTATCTTTTTCAGTTTATACCCCATAAAAATAAAAATAAACTACTAATGGTTCTGTGTTTTAGCATTGTTGTACAAAATTGGTGCTCTGGCTATCACAAAAGACTGCCTGTCAAATATAAATAAATTCTTTTTAAGGGTGTATTCTAGGAGAATAATAGGTAAATTATATACTTTACTTCCGTAAAGTCAGATCTTTAAATCATTAAAAAATGCAGGAACTTATACGTATCCTTCAGATATTATTTGTGGTCTTACTTTTTGTTCTCCACTGAGACGTTTTTCAAATAAAGTTTGAAAGAAAACCTGAAGATGAGCTGCGGTGCTTTTTACCAATCAAAGGCCTCACTGCCTACAAAATATATGTAGATCTTGGTAGGTTATCAGAGAATCAGCAAATATGGTTATAGGTTGCAGGGATAAAATACAAATGTGTTATGATAAAGGGAGTATGACTAAAGATTCAGGTGGCATCAGAAATGTGATTTATGGGTTTAAACGGTAAGAATAATAGAAAATAAATAGGACTAGATGTTGGTTACATTTGCAGTTTATTGAATCTAAGCTCCACACTTTGGTAAGCTTACCCAATTTCCTATCCTATACTTCAATCTTAGTTATTTCAAACTATATATTAACAAGCAAAAATAACCCATTGCCAAAATATTGTACACTATTTTAAACCCCATTTTCCTTCACTACAGTATGTATTGAATTACAACCTTCAATTGTTATTTGAGGAATATGCGTTAATGTTAAATTGCAGGATTTATTAAACACATTAAACAAAAATGATAAGTGATTGCGTCTACAGAAAGCCCTAGACTTGTAAGGAAGCAGCAGAATGACTTAAGGCCACGAGGCCCCTCCTCTAAAGTGCCGTGATGTCAGGCCAGCAGGAGTTAGAGGTGCTTAGGGAAAGGGGGATGTATCCTAGCTTAGTCTTTCTTCTAGGATCTACTAGAGCAAAGTCTGATTTTCCTGGTTTCCGATTCCTCATATGCTGATCCTGAGAAAAGGCTGCACAGCACAGAGGAAGAAAGACATGGTCTGAGGGCCAAGTGTATATGTTGGCGGTTGCGGTCAGCTGCGGAGACTCGTGCATGAATGAGCTGCAGTCTCGTCTCATTTCACTTCTCATTTGACAGGGAAAAGACGATGAGTCAACATCACCTGGACCTGTTCAAGAGAAGAAAGAAGAAAAGAAAGAAAAGAAGATAAAAAGAAACGAAAGAAGATCTACTCACCGGGGACTCTTCTTCAAGCAACTGAGGATCGTGGACATCTGTGCATCACGCTGTACTTCAAGATGAGGATCATTGCTTCGTGGGTCAAGATTTGTTAGTGCCGCAGTTGGATAAGGAAGATGAAAGCCTTCATCGCGACAATGGTAAGAGACAAATTCATTGTATTTTATTTGATTGTATTTTTTTAAAGGTTGCCCGTTAATTGCCAATGTGGTTATCTGTGCCCATTGAGGATATAGTTAACCACAGTGAAAAACAATGCATTTTGTAACTGTTTGATTTTATTTAATTGTAATGTATTTTGTTTTTAGCTTACCCAGTGGTTTCCAAAGTGGCTATCTAAGCCCCCTTTGAGGGCATAGATAATCACAGTGACAATCAATGGGTTTATTACCTACTGCTTATTTAAATGTATTGAAATGTAATTTTTATTTTAGTGTGTAATTATTTATTTAGTTCCACACAAATGGGCAAAAGCGCTATTAGCCATATTTGGCTACTAGTGCTTTTGCCGATTTGTTTGTGTGGTGATGGGGATAGAGGTGGTGAGGGTTAGGAGTACATGCCCCGGAGGCGGTAGTTAGGTCTCCCAGATGGGAAACAGGAGGCGGGGAGTAACACCTTAATTACCATAGGGGTTAATAACCAGGTGGTTCCAGGCCAGTAGCTAGTTTTTTTTATTATATTGTTGGTGAAACGGAAGATGCATAGGACCAGGATAAGGATGAGGGTGGCCTTCATCCTGGCAGGAGTAAGTACAACTTTAATTTACTTTATGCTGGCTGGGTAATGTTTTTTTTTTTTAATGGGAAAATGCGCTATTATCCAGATCTGGAAAATAGTGATTTTCCCCATTACTGTACTGTATGTGTTAGGTGGAGGAGGGGATGGGGGAAGAGGGGGTGAGTATAAGGATGCCCATTCATTGCAATTGGGGTTATCTTTGCTCCCATTGAGGGCATAGATAACCACACTGGAGAGCAATGGATGTATTGGATAGTATTGGTTGTTGTATTGTATTTTAATGTTTATTGGGGATGGAGGGGGTGGGTGAAGGGGGTAGTTTCCCTAGGGTGGGTGGTTAGGCCTCTCAGGTGGGTAGCGTGCGGATTTAACCCCTTCATTACCTTAGCGATAGTAACCGCTAAAGTAATAAAAGGGTTAACACCTCCTGCAACCTTCCCAGTAGGCCTAACCACTCACCCTTGGGCAACTACCCCCTTCACCTGCCCCCTCTACCCCCAACAAAGCAGGTACTCTTGTTTACCCCCTTCATTACCATTTAGCCGCTAATGTATTGAAGCTGTTTTCATTTTATTTTAATAACACAATATTGAAGCAGGGAGTATCTGGAACTGAACCGCATTAATTTTAGCCTCAGAGACTCCCTGCTTCTTGAGTTACATGCCCCAGTATTGGGTGCCGGTATCTCCTGGCATCACATGACATTTAAACTTTGCAGTGATACAGGAACCCCATACCTAAGCCTGTAACTTGGGAAGCAGTGGGTCCCCGGGCCTGAAATTAATGCGGTTCAGCTTCGGAGACCCCCTGTTTCAATACTAAAAAATACTTAAAATAAAATAAAAACAGTGTGATCACCTGTAAGAGCTGTGTATGGCGATGAAGCTCTCTCTGTGCAGGTCTTACAGACTGCAGGCAGATTGCAGGGGCAGAACATAGAAAAAGACAGAGGTGAAGACAATAAATTACATTATGGAACCTGAGAGAGTGCAAAGAAGAGCCACCATATTAATAAAGGTGATGAACAATCTAACTGATGAAGAGAAGCTAGCAAAATTAGATTTATTTACATTAGAAAAGAGGCATCTAAGAGGGGATATGATAACTACAGTATATACAAATATGTTTGGGGACAATGCAAGGAGCTTCAAAAGAACAATTCATCCCAAGGGTCATCCCTTAAGATTGGACATATTTTTAGAAAGGAAAAGTATACAGGTATATACCAAATAAGTAAGGGAAGGATGTTGATCCAGAGAGTAATTTGATTGGCAATTCTTGGAGTGAGGAAGGAATTTTTTCCCCCCTTTATGAGATATCAATGTATGATATTTAACTGGGGTTTTCTGTTTGCCTTCCTGTGGATCAATATACAGATGAAGCGGCCGTTATTCGAACAAATCACGACGTCGTTTTCGTGTGCGCTGCTGTAACGCCGCCAATCGCCCCAGGCACACGTGTTTATCACGGTTGCTTTATTGAATTTCATGGATTGTGTGCAATTAAATGCAATTAAATGAATGAATTGTAATGTGTACAGTACTGTGCTACTGTGTCAATTTCAGGTGTTTAAAAACCAGAACACTAAAATGCCATTTTATGCACTCGCCTGCACTCGCGTCTTAAGGCGGTACAGTTTGAAGAAATCCCACACCATGACATTGGTATTCCGAGGTATACAACGCGTGAAGTGTTTCAATAACTGCCACTGCATCTGTACAGTACTGTAAGTACTGCACCGACACACTTTATTCGAGCAAATACCCGGTATGTACCTGGCAGATACCTGGAATGCGCCGCTCCTCACCTCTGACAAGCCCCGTTGCATTTGCCTTCCCAGCCTGGGTTCATGCCTGGCTGACGGGCGGCTGATCTGTTAAATGATAATGATTAGGATTTAATAGGCTGCAATGCTTCGCGTGTCTACCAGATGGCATAAATTCATGAACTGTAATGCAGTATATATATATGTACTGTGCAGTATTGCAGCCAGCGGGAATAAAATGCTTCAATCCCTGCCGGAAAATACCTCAATGCACTCGGGCAGAAAACAGTCATAAACCTCAATACACCCGGGTATACCCGAATTCGTGGGACTAGCCGAGCTCGAATAAAGTGTGTCGCCAGTGTACGGATATACCATAATGTATCTGTCGTTTAAATTTAACATAGGTTGAACTTAATGGACGCATGTCTTTTGTCAACCTCATCTACTATGTAACTATGTAAGACACTGCTATTGCGAGCTGTTTAGCATTTTCCTACCTCATGATTTCTTACTTACGATAATTCTTTCTGAATACAATGATAACACAAACATCAGACGGTGAGGTTGGTCATGCCAAAATGTTCGATATAGCAGTGATTTTATCGAAGCTACTAGAATAGGCCCCATAGACTGAAGCAATACAAATAGCACTATAATTAATGGAAATGGGTTTTGGGGGGTGCTAAATGACAAATACATGACCCCAAATTATTGAGGAACCAACCAAGAGAGGGGTATTACTGGATTTCAGAAAATAAAACAATGTAGACATAATAACAAATATTCAAGTCCGGGAACATTTGGAAAACAATGATCCTAACATGGTCTCATTTGATTTACATTATCAAAAACCATATTACTGCTGCGGCCAGCTATATTCTAACGTTTGCCCGGAATTGTTTTCGGCTGGGCGCCGAACTTGGCCGCGCGCCAGCCGCTTTCCCCTCCCCGCGTGCGCATCTTCTTCCCCGCAAGCGCATTGCATCTGCTCACCTCGCGATCCCCAGCTTCTCCCCTTTGCTCCCCCTGGCTGCTCCGCATCTTCCCCTTACCCCATCAACATTCGGGGCCTTCGGAGATGCCGGGGAACCCTGGCACTGTGTGACCGGCGCCACTGTGACGCGTGGCACGCGCCAGGAAACAGTCGCGAAACAGCCGCGTCTGCCCGCACTATGCGGTGGCGGCCGCTTTAGAATAAAGGCGGACGCCAGTGTACATGGGTTCAACAAAGACAACATTTTTAGAAAAGTAGTTTTGCATACACTGAGGAATAATCTATTTGGAATAAATTGTGATTACATTTTTGCTAGAAAAAATGTGGAAGATAAATGGGCAGTCTTTAAAACATTGATAGATGTACCTTTGTTATAATTTCCTTATTGTTTACCCCCTGGATTTTAATAAAGTACTTGCCACTCAGTGCACCTTTGTGCCTGCTGTTTTTTTCCTATCTGTGAGCTCCCTTATAGGAGGTCACGCTTTCAGGGGGTGTGGAGTCCCTTAGGCAGATGGCAGCAAGAGGGCTGACATTTTGCAGTGATTAACCCTTAAGACAGCATCATCACATAAATACACTAATCACTGTGTACTCTTGGGTAATAAATATAAAAAAAAATAAGTTTAAACCAATGCGGCCTCTAGCGTTAGGTCAAATAAACTGGTGATGAGGAGATGAAAAGGAAGAGGCAGGCATTTAGGTTCTTAAAGTCTGAAGGGATGGGACATCATTTCAGAATTATAATCAAAGTAACAAAACCTGTGAAATGGCAATCAAATTCGCAATAAAGGATTGCAATAGAAAATAAGATTAACCCTAAAAAGTTACTTAAGTACCTTAATAACATAAGTACTAGAAAATAAAATATAGGATCCTTTCAGTGTGAGATGGTAAGGCAAATTATTGGAGATAAGGAATAAGAAGAGATATTAACTAAATTATGTGCCTCTGTATGTACCAGGGAGAAGTCAATTGCAAAAATAGTGCTAAGGGAAGAAGTCTAAAACATCTATGTTAATGAACGATTGGTTAACTGAGGAAGAAGTGCATAGGCGGCTTGATAAAGTTAAAGTAAATAATGTAACTGGCCCTGATGGCATACAGTACATCCAAGTTTTCTTAAGGAGTTCAGTTAAGTAAAAGCCAAACTATTAAGTTTAATATTCAAAGGCTCCATGTCCAGAGGCTCAGTACTATACGATTGGCATAAAGCAGGCGTGGTGCCTATATTTAAAAAGGAAACTACTGCAGATCACTACCAGAAAATTAAAGACATGTTGGCCTCACATCAATAGTGGGGAATCTACTTGAAGGTTTAGTATGAGATAATATTCAGGAATACCTAATGGAAAACAAAAATATTAGTGATAGTCAGCATGGATTTATAAAGGATAGGTTGTGTCAAACTAAACTTATTAATTTCTTTGAGGAAGTAGGAATTTAGACCAGGGCAATGCAATTGATATGGTCAACTTAGATTTTGCAAACGCTTTGGATATGGTATCACACGTGGTTAGTGTACAAAAGAAAGGAAATTGGATTCTGTAAAAAAATATTTGTTTAGGGAAATCCAATTTTCAAGTCTCAAAAAGTCAGATTGATGTATGTGATCAAGGTTCGAGAGGCTAGGGCTGTGTGCATATAAGATTGTGTAATCTGCATACATGTGTATTGAAGCTTCCTGACAAGCTGTAGGAAGATCATTGATGAACACTGAGAAGAGTAGGTGCCCCAGAACAGAGCCTTGCGGGGCATAGAGAGATACATCTCCATTTGTGCTGATGACAGTAAATTGTGTAAGGCAGTGGTTCCCAAACTTTTTCGGTTCAAGGCTCCCTCAGGCGATCAGGATTTTTTCAAGGCTCCCCAAGGTGATCAGGATTTTTCCACGGCGCCCAAAGTGAAAACATAGTTGTATATACATACCTAACAGTTGGAGTACGCAGTTGGTATGTCTCTCGCGCACACTCTCTCTCTCGTGCACACTCTCTCACTCTCTCTGTCTCTCACACACTCTCTGTCTCTCACACACTCTCTGTCTCTCACACACTCTCTGTCTCTCACACACTCTCTGTCTCTCACACACTCTCTGTCTCTCACACACTCTCTGTCTCTCACACACTCTCTGTCTCTCACACACTCTCTGTCTTTCACACACTCTCTGTCTCTCACACACTCAATGTCTCTCACACACTCTCTGTCTCTCCCACACACTCTGTCTCTCTCACACACTCTCTGTCTCTCTCACACACTCTATGTCTCTCTCACACACTCTCTGTCTCTCTCACACACTCTCTGTCTCTCTCACACACTCTCTGTCTCTTTCACACACTCTCTGTCTCTTTCACACACTCTATGTCTCTCTCACACACTCTCTGTCTCTCTCACACACTCTCTGTCTCTCTTACACACTCTCTGTCTCTCTCACACACTCTCTGTCTCTCTCACACACACTCTGTCTCTCTCACACACACTCTGTCTCTCTCACACACTCTGTCTCTCTCACACACTCTGTCTCTCTCACACTCTCTGTCTCTCTCACACTCTCTGTCTCTCTCACACTCTGTGTCTCTCTCACACACACTCAGACACTCACATACACACAGGGGAAATCAGGACGGGGGGGTGAATCTGAGCAGGGGGGCAAGGGGTAGCAAGAAAGGCATGGAGCAGTACTCACCACGTGCTCCATGTAGGAAGAGGCGGGCCTTGCAAGCTCATATAGAGCTTGCTGTGGGCCCAAAAAAAATCCTGGCAGCGTGCCAACATGCTGCCTGGCGCATCGCGAGCGCGCTAAATCCTGTCAGCCCGTGGTGACGGGGCGACGGGATTTATCGAGGTGCACGGCTGCGCAGGGGCCCCCGGGCCCCCTGACTACATGGCCCGGGACACCAGTAGCCCCTGCCACCAACAGAAATCATGGGGCCCGGGACAAACATTTTAAGCAGCCCCCCCGTGTCAGCGGTATTGCCCACCGCCACCCCCCCATTTCACACCTCACGAGCCGCCATCCCATGTATTTCTCTCCTTTCTGTCTCAACCTCCCGCCTCGCATGTATTTCTCTCCCCTGCTTCTCACTCTTACTCCCTGTTTTCCTCACTCACCCCCTCTCTCCTCTCCCTCCATCAATTACCCATGCTCACTCATTCCATCTCCCCCACCCACAAGATATATACCATAAAACTTCCCACCCCCGAATACATACAAAAAAATCCCCACCCCCCAAATATATACAACCTCCCCCCAAAATGCATACAAAAAAACCACCTAATTTTTAATTTTTATATATATGCACACACACACATACACACACATACACACACCACACACACACCACACACACACACACACACACACACACACACACACACACACACACACACACACACACACACACACACACACACACACACACACACACACACACACACACACACACACACACCTATATATATATATATATATAGTGACAAACGCCCCTCTTTTGTAGCGCTGACGCCTGTCTGGGTTCTTCCCGACACCGTCTTCTAGGGTTAATTATACAACAAACAGGATCATGCAAAGTATTACGTTGCTTAACTCAGGCTTCTGCCTGCTTTATTTTCATCCAACTAAGGGACTGCAGCTTTAACATGTGTAGGCAGGAGGCACTCAGACATTAACCTTCAGCGGTTTACTCATATCAGTGTTATAGCATTTCACACAGTGTCATTTTTAAGAAATAAAAACCAAATCATATAAAGAAATCCTATCCCATTCAGGGATCTAACTACACCGCAGCATCAGCCTCTCTAACGGCTGCTGGGCCAACTAACCTGGTGCCCCAGTTTAAAAGAATGCCCTCTCATTTAGGGTCACTAGATAAAGCATAGTCTTTTAGATACAGCAATAAAGATTTGTTTGTCTTATCTGTTCGTGGTGGGAACTCGGTCCCAAGTGTCCAGGCAAATCCTCTGATACTGTGATACTTGAAGAGGCCGTTCACCCCAAACTTGATGCAGGGGAGCAGCAAAAGGCCCAGTCTCCAGGCTCCAAGAAGAGAGACTGAAATGCAAACCTCTCTGCTCTAAATACTTGTGCTAGTGATTAGGAGAGCAGGTGAGGGAGAACAAGACACATTGTAATCTGTGGTCTGGATTTTCCATCCACCAGCCTGAGTTAATGTGAAGCTGTGGAATGGATCATTTTTAACTATTCCTGCACTTTCTGACCTAAAACGGGGCAGAAAGCTGCATAACATCTTTGGACTATGTCACAATATACATATATACACACACATATATAAATATATATATATATACTGCTGCGGCAGACTTTATTCTTACTAATCACCGGCTTGTACAGGGAAAAGGTAGACCAAAAAGCGCACCAGCACAAACGGAGCAGGAAGAACCCAGGACAAAAAAATGATTAAAAGGGCACTTTAATGTGGCAAAAGACCCATCAAACTAATCACCGGCTTGTACCTGGCATGTTCCTGGAATGCCACACTGTTCACCCGGAGCATGCCAGGCTCCTTTTGCCTTCCCAGCCAGGCGCATGCTCGGCTGACGCGCGGTTGATGTATTAATTAATAATGGTTCAGGATTTACTAGGCTTCAATGCTTCGCGTGTCCGCCAGATGGCATAAATTCATGAATTGTAATGCAGTATATATATATACATATATATATATATACTGTATAACAACAACCCCTATAATCCCTAACATACAGTACTGTACACATACAGTACTGTATATGCACATCAATGATACTGTAGGCCGGCGGGGGCGAGATGTGTTTGCAGCAGAGAGAGAACCGCTGCTCTCTCTGCGCAAACATCGGCACATTAAAAAAAATTTTAAATACATTTTTATTCATAGTGTAGATGTGCAGGGGGTCTGCTTTTATTTGTTATAAATATATCAATTTTGCAAAGTAATGCGCTAGGTATTGGCGCTTCTTTTTCTTCTATTTTTTCTACACACACATATATATATACACACACACACATATATATACACATATACATACAATCACACACACATATATACATATAAAAATCAGACCGGTGGCTTGCGGGGGGGGGGGGGGGCGTGCCGGTGATGCGGGGGGGGGGAGTGGCTGAACGGCCCGGTCCCTGCACGGGGGAGGTCAGTGCTGCTGGTGCCTGTGCGACGTGGGGGGGAGGGCTGCAGTGCTGCTGGGAGAGACAGATGTCTCCGGTGCTGCTCCTCCAGTGTGCATGCCGGGCCTCCCTCTTGCTTACTTCCGGCGCTGCCAGCATGGTGACGCTGCCAGCAGGGTGACCCGGCGCCGGGTTCACAGGTTTTTTTTTTTTTTTTTTAAAACTAGCAGCCCTTGTTCCCCACTGCTGGCAGCCCTGATCACGGCGCCCCTCTAGCCAAGCCACAGCGCACCAGGGCACCGCGGCGCACAGTTTGGGAACCACTGGTGTAAGGTACTGTAGTAAAATCAGAGCTTTTCTTTTCAGAAGGACTTAGATAGACTTGAAACTTGGGTAGATTAATGGCAGATGAGGTTTAATACAGATAAATGTAAGGTTATGCATTTGGAAAACCAAAATAAACCAGTGACTTCTAAATTAAATGAAGCAAAATTTGGTCAATCCTTGATGGAGAAGGATTTAGGATGCTTGTAGACAGATGGTTTAGCAACAGTGCCCAATGCTAGGCGGTAGCTGCAAAGGTAAATTAGATCTTATCTTGCATTAAATGGGGAATAGATGGAAGGGAAGTAAACAAAATTATGCCACTTTTAAGAGAATTAGTAAGCCCCCCTCCTTGAATATGGTGTTCAGTTTTGTGCACCACTTCAAAAAAATACATTTTGGAACTAGAAAAAAGTGTTTAGAGAAGAACCACCAATTTAATAAAAGGGATGGAAGATCTGACATATGGGGAGAAGTGAACTAAATAAGATTTGTTTATATTACAAGAGGCAACTAAAATGGGATATGATAATTATATACAAATATATACTAGATCAATACAAGCAGCTCTCAAAAGAACTATTCATCCCAACGCAAATGACATGGTGTCATCACTTAAGGTTGGAGGAAAGGAGATTTCACCAGCAACAAAGCAAAGGGTTCTCTACAGTAAAGGCAGTTAACATGTGGAATTAATTACAATAGAGACTGTGATGTGAGATAGAATAGATACAGATGGCATCTACGCCCCTGACTTACCCTCCAGAGCCACTCTATGGGTTGCCCACAGGGGAATTTGTGTCTCCCCGCGGCGCGCTTTCACCCGCAATGGACATTAAAAAGCCAGGTAAAGTGCAAGCAGGGGTCAGCTCCTGAGCGGGAGCCGCGAGGAGGGGAAGCCTGAACCGGGATTGCATCTGTAACTTCAAAAATGGAAATCTTTTTAGAAAGGAAAGGTGTACAGGGATATACCAAAAAGGTTAAAATGGGACGAATGTTGATCCAGGTAAATCGGGTTGCTGTTATTTGTGGAAGTCATTTATTTGTTCCCCTTATGAGACATCATTGAATAATGCCTCATTGTTTTTTTTTTGGCTTTCTACTGTATGGATCAAAATACAGTAAATACAAAAATAGGATAAAGTATCTTTCATCTAAATTTAGTTTACAGTAGGTTGAACTTGATGGACATGCTGTACAGTATGTCTTTTTTCAACCTAATCTATTATGTAACTGTGTAACATACAGTATAGAGTGAAAGACTTTTCAAACAATATTTTCATAAACTAAAATAGATATCACACACATTATAACAAATATTAAGTCTGTGACCAAAGAGAATTCACTGTTTCTACTCATGTCAGGTTTTTGTACATCTTCAATTTCTCTTTTACAATGGACTGATGTATTAATTTTTCTTTATGCTTTTGCCAAATTATACTCTCTTCTAAAATTCCCCTGTCAGAAATTAAGTTTTAGGTGTTTGTCATACATTTATTTTCTGTACAGTATAAATGTAATCTAATTTAAAATATAAATGTCATCTCAGAGTCTATTACTGTATATGACATGCACATTGTAACTGTGCTGTGGTGCTATTGTATCTCTTTCAAAAGTGACCAGTTCATCTTTGAAAATTGACAATAGGGTCAACTATTCATCAGATAATATAAGAGATCAGAAAGTTTGGTTCTTCTACTAAATCTATTCCATGCAAGGTTTCCCCACGGGACTTTAACAACATTTAACAAAATTCATGGGAATTCCAATTTAATCACACAGTAAATGGATTAGTAGTTGAACAAAAATATAGTTGACAGCGGTTCTCATTTATCAGACTGTTAATCAGACAGTTTTGTATTGGGTATTCTTATATGAAGGGAACTGTGACTACTTCAATTACCATCATCATGTGCACAAGTTTGTTACCAAAATAAATTAAAAAAATATATATATTGTTAAAGTGGATGTCACTTAAAAATGACAGCCAGCACCACCACATTATTACAAATGTACACTCTATTCTGAATGTAGGTGCAAGTATCAGGGAGGATCCCTGTAAATCCTCTAACCAATATAATATCTTAATATATAAAATCGAAAGGTTGGTACTAGCTGCGGTGAATCTGATTAGTCCTCAGCCTCTGGCCAATCAGATTCATGGCTCTATGACGTCACCCAACTCTCTCTCCCTCTCCCTCCCCCCCACTGGCTCCCGGACGGAGGGGAAGCGCGGCGCGGCCCTCCTGCCCCAGCCGCCAACGCTCACTTACCTCCCTCCCGGCAGGGGGGCAGGCAGTGGGCAGGCAGCCTCCAGAAGGACCCCCTTCCTCCTGCAGATGCCCCCGGTAAGATGGCGGCGCACAGCGGACAGGCGGGGGGTGGTATTCAGTCAGGAGAGAGGGGGGGGGAGTTAGTAAGGAGAGGGGGGGGAGGGAGTCAGGAGAGAGGGGGGGAGAGAGGGAGTCAGGAGAGAGGGCGGGAGAGAGGGAGTTAGGAGAGAGGGGGGGAGAGGGAGTCAGGAGAGAAGGGGGGGGAAGCCTGAACAGATGTGAAGAGGGGGGGGAAGGGAGTTGAGAGGGAGGATGGGGGAGGCAGAACATTACATCACGGGCAACGCCGGGTATATCAGCTAGTATTACATATATGTCACGCTGCACTCGCATGTAAAAAATGTAACAAGAAATTATGATAAACCAATAGAATAATATGTTTACTGCTCATACGATAAGAGGATAGGGGAGCGAGCGTAGGTATCAATATAGAATATAGAAAAAATAAAAACACAACATAGTACAATTAAAGTTTTGTATATGGTTGAAATATGTTAGGAGAAGTTCTTTCAAATGAAGACTCACGTGGTTTTAATAAAAGAAAGGCATCTCAGAGATCAGTGGCAAATTGCTTGACTCTGTTTGGATATATGTAATTCCCCACTTGGAAGTTTCTAATAGGGCATAGTCTCACTCAAACTTTGTCATCGGTAGTGAGGTGAGCATAAGGGAAGAAGAAACAGGCAACCATAGTGTAATTCAATTTAAAATGTAACAATTTTTATAAGACAAATACATTCAACACTTACGCAGTGTCATACGGAATGGGACACATAAAATATGGTGTATAACCAGCTCAGTTACTCCCCGCTACCTCCATCTCAGACCTCTTGATCGCGATGCATCACTTCCAGGTTGTGACGCGCATTGGATCCTGGATCTTTCGCTGATTAGAGGAGGGTCTTTGCTGCAGACATTGCTTAGGTGGGGGTGGTCAGGAGTCCTCTGGAGAAACCACCGGAGCGACTCTACGCGTTTCACTAATTGCGTACCTTCGTTAGGAGTCATGGAAACTACAAAGCTGTCTAATTACTTATACCCTGGCCTAGCTCATGATCCTATTGGCTAATCATTCAACCTATGGCATTACACAATCATTACCAGATAATGGAATATCCGGAACCTCCCAAATCAGGTTGAAATCTCATTAAATGACACACTAAATAGATGGATAAAGTATACAGAGAAAATATACTATATACATAAATAATTAATTAATAATTATCATTTAGACTATAAGCACTCTTAAAGTAGTTGGAAGCTCAAGCAGCATCAAGGGACAATATTCATGGCACATGAAATAGAGGAAGAGAAGAAAGTAGTATTAGTTCAATATAATGTGCAAAATACAATTAAATAACACAATAAAACATATCAATAAATATTAAGAACTATAGTTTATATAAAAACATTTTAAATATATTATTGGTCATATTATAAATAGAATCTCATAAAAATATTAATGAGTAAGTAACAGAATAAAAGCATGCAAAGTGGAAGATGCAAGGGATATCATAAAAATGCTGTAATATCAATGTCAGCATTTAAACCTTTTGGAATCATGGACTTTATCCTATGGATCCCAAAAAGTTTCCCTTTGTGCCAGAGCTTGAGCTCTATTGCCACCTCTCCAATGTAATGTGACATGTTCTATCCCTCTGAAGGTGAGGAAACCCGGATTCGAATTGTGGCACATTTCGAAGTGTTTAGGAACACTGTGTGTTTGTAATTTTCTTATATTTCCTATGTGTTCCAGGATCCTCACCTTCAGGGGTCTGGTGGCTCTACCTATGTATTGAAGCCCACACGGGCATTCGAGCACATGGATTACATGGTCTGTCTTACAGTTTATAAATTGGGCCATGTCAAATCGCTCACCAGTGGTATGAGAAGAAAATGTCAATTTATCTTTGGATCCAGAGGGACAAGCCTTGCAGCTTCATCAGTAAAATGAAGCAAACGATTTTGCGAAACGCATAGAGTTTTTTTCAAGCAAAGCCCAGAAGGAACCGGACAGTGACGTCTTTGTCTGTGACGTCTCTTGAAGTGTCTGAAACACTGTTGTGGAACATGGAAGATGAGCACCTGTAAGGCGCTGGGTGCGCACCAGCTGCCAGTGCAGGTGGACTCTGCCCGAAATCCACAGTTGTTTGCCGCGAGTGCGGACTTCGTACCACTTTTATCTTTTTGGGGGCTAAATGTGAGTGGACATTTGTATCTTTACTTTTATTTACTAATACCGTGTTACTCTCTACACTTAGTCCGTTTCCTTTGTGCATATCTTCTTGTACTACACGTCCACCTGAACTCCCGAGGTGACCAGAGAACTGATACAACTGTTCAGCACTACGTCTGCATTACCATCAAGGGATCTTCCCAGAGGGGCACAAATGCTGTTTTTAACACTGGAAAGTGTGAGTGTACACCTTTAGGGTGATATATTCAATAAGCCAGTTTACATTTTATAACGTTGTTGCCCTATATATTTTTTTCTCTTGTTCTTTTTGTATATACACCAACCGGTTTCCTGAGCTCCCCGCATCTTTCAACAACCAGTCAAGAAGGGTGACAACATTTCAGGAATTGCATCCATCCTTCTGGCCCATTCCCACGTATATTGTAAAAAACGCAGTACTTCCCTTTAGCTGAAGACCACAGAACAAAGTTCCATAAGACTACAAATGAATGGAACAACCGGTCTCAAAGACAGATGAAGTAAAGTAAACTTGCTTGAAGATACAGAATCATGTAAAATGACATTGAGTAAAATAAATGCTGGTAGAGGCAGGGATAGAACTCATTGAAAAGAGGTATATCATCAGCGGCGGCCGCCAACCATAACTATATGAAAAAATGGGCAGAAGACCTCAACGTGGATATAGATAGAGACGACTGGGAGGATATTTGGGAAGCAGCAGCAAAAACATCAATTTGTACTTCAACAAAAGAAAACATTCACAAAATCCTATTTCACTGGTACTTAACCCCGAGTAGGCTGAGCCAGATTTCCCTGGGGCGTCGAACCTCTGCTGGAGGGGATGTGGCCAGAGGGGAGATTTGGTCCACATCTGGTGGTCCTGTCCTGAAATCCAGAAATTCTGGAACATGATCCGGGAGTTGATTCAGGACTTTCTAGGAGTGGGAGTGCAAATGGACCCGCTGTCCTTTCTTCTTGCCAGGCCTATTGAAGATCTTCAAACCTCCCAAAGTAAATTTGTCTCATTCATCCTTACCACGGTCCGCTGCTCCATAGCGGCGGCGTGGAAACAAATCAAAGCCCCATCAAAACGCACAGTAATTAGAAGAATTAATGAGGTGAAGCTCATGGAGCAACTCTCAGCTCTTCTCAGCCAAAAAGTGGAACAATATCATAAGGTGTGGGACCAATGGACTGAGAACTAAGAATAGTAGAGAATCTATACACAAAAAAGAGACCCCCAGGGTGATAGTGGAAATGTCAGGTGCGATGTGGCACGGGTCAGGGGGGAGGAGATGGGGGGGGTATGAGACCTCTCCTCCTTGACCCACCCATCCCCTTCCCCTTTGAGGTTTCCCCCCATCCCTCTGTCACACTGTGCCCACCACAAACTAGACGAGACCCTCGGTACTGAGGTGGGAATAGAGTAAACACCACAGACAGGCACGGGTATCTGATCTGGAGTGTGCGTAGTTGCTTGCGCCGGGTCAGGAGCAGGGAGGGTAGAGGAATAGTGAATACTTGCCGAGTTGAGGGTAATAGAAGTACGGAACATTGGAGGTACTAGTCGCTGGGGTCGGTGCTGGAGAAGGTAGAATAGTCGAGGTCCGAGAGCCAAGTTCAAGTTGGAGAGTTGCGGAGGGTCGAGGATAGCCACGGTCGGGGTTCCAGAGAGGCGGTGGTCCAAAGGCAAGCCAAGGTCGGTACATGGGAGATCAAATAAGACAAGGCAGGATATCTAGGACACAAGAGAGGTAAGCACAGGAACAGGAAGCTTATGCTCAGCCAATGTGCCAGTGGCACTGATGAGCCTAAATAGGTAAGACAGCCCAATAGGAGCAAGAGGCAGAACCGGGGCATGTGCGTGCAGAGCCTGTGATAGGCTATGGTAAGGAAGCCAGGTGAGAGTGCTGAGGCAATCAGTGCCTGTTGCCACAGAGCTTGGGTGCGTGGCGCACGCATCACACGCGTACGCCGCGCACAGGGAGTGTGCGCCGTGATCCGGAGGCAGGAACTCCCGTTGTGACCCCAGCCCGCATGCGCCCCCGCGCGAGGACGCTGTCCGTCGCGAGGAGGAGCCGCGCGCATGCGCGGAAGAACCGGGAGTGCGCGTGGGAGCGCGCGAGTGCTGGGCTCCATCAGCGGCCGTCAGGGCAGGTAGGGGAGTAGAGCGCCTGCGTGCGAAGGTGCGTGGCACCTGGCTCCTGACACCCTCTCTCCCTCCCACTCTCCCCTTCCCTCTTTCTCTTTCTATCTTTATCTCCAGCTATTCCTTTTCTCATGGATTAAATGGGTTTGAATAAGGAAAAGTCGAACCCCCTAAGTTAAATTAAGGGACTGCACTTGCATCTTAGCAATTTATAAACACTGTGAAACCACATAGTTTATCCATAATCTGGGTTTCTGACTCTTTGTATTGTAAAGGAAAACAGGATGTTTGGCACTCCTATGTGAATTGACTTGATATATCATCGATGTCCATATCTTGAAAAATACAATAAAAAAATTTGAAATTAAAAGAAAAGAGGTGTAAATAAATGTCCTGGTAGGTAGCACAGATGGGTGGTGAAATCTCCAATCCTCTGTATATCCACCTATCCGGACTACCTCCCTAGAACATGACTTTCCCTATGCAATCAATACCAGCAAAATCCCACATTGCATATAAGCCAGAAAAGGAAGTTGTACTCATAAAGTCGTTGTTTCTTTCTTCTGTTGGCGTGCCACATGTGGTATGGATAGACAGATGATCCCAGGAGGGGGAAGAAAACGGAGCACAGCCGTGCAATAAAGGGCAATCCGGGGCTACAGCGTGGTGCTTAATGAAAAATACTTTAATGAACAAAAGACAGTATGGTGCAGACAAAATAGATGTGTCCCTCAGCAGTCTCAGAAAAAAAACAGTGGCAGACAGCCACTCTCAGTCCATCCAGACATCACTTTTCTGTATGTAGAATTATGTTAAAAACCGAAGGGGTCTAAAGTAGCTTCAGGGCATCTGACACCATCCTCACTCAACACTTCATGTCAGTTCTAGCTGACATGAACCAAAGCAATTAGAGGCTCAGTTGGCAATTACCAAGATGATGTGGTGTCCCGTTGCTTAGCGAGTTTTCATGATGACCGAAACCCGGAAGTAAACCACTGCATACTCATCTAGGGAGAACTCCCATCACACACAGAGTATATAAAGTAACGAGAAATGGAAAAATATTAATACACTCAGTTAAGGGAACATCCATGTATGATATAATGTCATACTCAACCCCACATATTGATTTGGTTCACTATAAACTCCCCATTGTAACAAAGAGCGATTCCAATGATACACACAGATCAGCCAATGATACAAAGTTAATAGTACATATTGTAAATTGTACCTCACACATAATTGTGTTTGAGACGCATCAATAATCAATAATCAATAATATGTACAAAATCAGATACATGGCCATATGCGAGGATAGAGGTGGGGGAGGATCAAAGAATGCAATCAAATACACATACAGTAGGTGCTAGCTGAGTTCAGAGTCCACAAGCGAGGGGAAGGAGAACATCAGGGAGACTTATGGAAGAGAGATACTCAACTGAGAATTAGATCCATCACATTGAGATACTCAAATAATCAGTCTAATGGTTCAGGGTATTTTAAATGCTTCAATTACATGGGTAAACAAGACAACTGGACAAACCTCAGGACATATGGATATCACATATTTTTAGCCGTACCATTGTGCGGTCTATAGGTTCAGAGAAAAGGAGAACAGAACAAAAGCCCCCTAAAAAAAATCAGCTCAAGTCTTACTCATACAGTACATACCCAGCAGTCAGTGTGATAAATCTCCTAATTCCCTCTGATTCTTTTTGGAACAGTAGTTTAACTCTACCCCCCCCCCCCCCCCCAAAAAAAAATTTTCTCCAACCCCATCTCAGTTTGTTGGCCTGGTGGCCCTTAGAGATAAAATGGTGAGCGACAGGCACCTCCAGATCACCCCACCTTGTCACCTTGTGTTGGCCAATCCTATCCTTACCCATCTGAGTGGTCTCACCCACATATCCGAATTCACATGGACACGATCAGAAAAATGACATATTTTTACAGCCAGGGATAATATTTCTTTGCTGTTATATTTTCATCCTATCTGTGGATGAGTGAAGAAACAACCCTACGGCACACTGTTGCACTGCGCACAGGAACAACATCTACAGTATATGTCCCTAGCTTAGAGGGTATAAAAAAAGTTTGTGATTGAGTAATATTGCCCAAGTCAGTCCTTACGAGTGAATCCCTGAAATTGAAAAGGGGATGTTTTATAAAGTGCCACATTAATTATTTGCTCAAAATTTCTTATTAGATTAAACTGGTCTTGATCCATTTTCCCCTGGTTAACAAAGATACTTTACTATACAGTACACAGAAGTACTTGAAAGCAAAGGATAATATTTCCTCTTTACAAACAACCAAAATAGATTGTACTCTATATTTGGCACTAAAATATGGAATGGATAATTTGTGGAAATGTTTACTTCACTGCCATTTAGGAAAGAGTTCAAAGTAAAAACTCATAATGCATCTTAGAGTAATAATGATAAATGTGAGTAATAAATATATAAATGCCATTTGCCATCTACTGTATTTCAAGACTGTTGGTGAATTGCCAAACAGGTTTTCAACTGTGAGTATCCATGGTATTTGTTCAGTGTATCCTTATACAATGGTCAGGTGCCCTTTTAAATATTTTGAATACAGCTCGATAGGTAGGAGATGAAGTTGAGAGACTGCTTCAAAGGGAAATTGTGACCGGACTGCTAAATACTAGTAAAAAAGAGTATTTTATTGGCACATAAAAAAGCAGCAAGGGAAAAACCTCTTATAAATTTCGCACAGGCATCTGCTCTTTGATAAAGCGCAGACGCCTGCGCAAAACGCGTAAGAGATTGCTGCTTTTTATGTGTCAATAAAATACTCTTTTGTACTAGTATATAGCAGTCCGGTCATAATTTCCCTTTGAAGCAGTTGCACCGCCTCTCAACTTCCTCTTCATATCGATTCATCTTCGGCAGGAGTACGCTGACAGTCCACGGGGATCCACAGGAAGGAGTGAGTAAATCTTTATCAAACATTACTCACCACATCACGGATGTTTACCACAATGCTCTGATATTGTAGAGTTAACATTGTTTGCCTTAAGGATTGAGCTAGTTAACCTGCTTGCAACGTGGGAGTCTTTTCATGATTATAAAAAATACTCAATAGTGATTTCAGTGTTTATTACTGACACCGTGGGACATTTCCTCTAAGTCTAATTACACTGTCTGGGACTTTATTATACTGAGATTGAGTTTCAAGAACATACTATATGGACTTTCCTCAGGGCAGCATCGCTGGGGGGTCTTCACTCCCACCATCCCAATAGGAAGGAGATACTGCAGTTCAAATAGTGCCCGCTTGGTAGATGGTAGAGTTTAAGCCGGTAATGGTAATGTTAAGGCAATTGATGAAATCTTAAGGTAGCTACCAATACTGTTGGAACATTTTACATCAAATTATACAGTAGAGATGGGTGAATGTACTATATTAAAATTAGTCCCACTAATATGTTGCCAAATTTGTGTTAATATTTGCTTCAGCAACGAATATTTACCTGCAAAGTTTTTGTTAAAAAATGTGTTAAAATACCGGTATATGGAATTCTGCCTGTGGCCACTATTTCTAAATTACTCCTAAACATTTGATTCTTTGATTCACCCAGATTCTGAAGTATCGGTAGAGAGAGAGAAAGGGAGGGAGGGAAAGGGAGGGAGAAGAGGGGGTTGGGGAGGGGAGAGAGAAAGAAGGGGGGAGGGGAGAGAGAAAGAAGGGGGGAGGGGAGAGAGAAAGAAGGGGGCAGGGGAGGTGAGTGGTAGAAAGCATCCCAAGTGCTATATGTTTTCCCCAAAACATCTTTATACAACATGTGGAGAGACAGCTCTGTGCACAAAGAATGGGCGCCCCTGATGATATCTGAGAAATATGATACTAGGATATGCAAATGACTCCTATTAGCATATTTCCCATAAATCTCTGGGTTGCCCATTTCTTGTGCATAGGTGTCTCTCCACATCTTATCTAAAGGTGTACTTTGGGGATATATACTCTATATAGCACTTGGGAGTCTAATAACATATGACCACCTGGGGCATACATTTGCACAAATTGGGTGAATCAAAGTTTTTTGCTAATAATTTGCCTATCCCTACTATACAGTACCAAACATACACACTTTAAAATGCAGCATAATGCTGTATACTTACTGTACAGCTTAAATATTTTTCTTGCATGTCAAAAATGCAAAAAAGTATTAATTAATTCTAGATGCGTCCTTTTTAATAAAAGTGTGTATTTTAACTGGATTCTGTTCTACAACATGTACTTGCAAATGTCAGTTGTACGTCACAGTAAATGTTGAAATATATATAATCAAGGCAGATGCATGAATTCACTATGAGTATAAAGAAACTATTTCCTGCTGGTTTACTCCCTGCAATCATCTGTGTGCAATTTAATGATTGATGAACACAGCAAACAATGTGCAACAGGTCAAGTTAAAGAGATTTCCTTGGGAAAAAAATTACCAGCTGGAATATTCAAGTTATAAGGCAAACTGTAAATATCTCCTACAATATGTATATCTTTTACATTTTCATGTTTTTTTTCTTTTTTATATATAATGTTTCTGTTTCTATGTATTTAAAAAAGGAAACTTATCAAAATGTGGCGCTCTAAATTATCAGTTGATACACAGTGATACTAGTGCAAAAGATATAAGCAAAAAATATATAAACAGTGATACTTATACAAGTGTTTATGAAGATGCAGCTGTAACCCGGTAGAGATTGCTCGGTCAATCCTCGTGATGTGAAGTATGAAGAAATGTCCGGGAAGCGCAATATGTGAATAGAGATAAATAAATCGTAATAGTGCAATATTGTTATGATTATGATCAGAATAAGATGTCTTGGCTCAATATTTAATACTCACAAACGTGAGAAGATATAAGGCACTATGTATTAACTAGTACTGTGTATTTAGTATCTAACTAGATTTTATAATATTTCGATGTTAAAGATACATTTTAGCCTCGTATTGATTGTATTAATCTTAGATTGTACTATAACCTCAAGATTAATGATGCTGGTAGTCCCGTTCGAAAGCATGGACCCCTCGCAGTGTGATGGAGACAGACACTGTCTCCAGCATCGCTGACTTTTGCTAATTCGACAATGGCTCAAAGACAGTGAGTCTTGCTACATCTGTAAAACTAACTATAACTTCTGACTACATTAACAACAAACAACCAACAAAAACTAAAAACAACTACTCGATTTTATTCTCTCACACTGCCTCATTATATAACACTAACACGATATAACACTGATAGTGTCAATCACATCACTAAACAGTATCAGTGCAGATGACGTGCTATCACAGGAGAAGCCCCATTAATTTCAATGTGCTTTTCATGCGATAACATGGCCTCTGTGCTTATCACACCTTACAGAATAATAGCCTATTTCGCCTCTTGTCTTTCTGCTTCTGCATACAACAACATTGGAACAGAATTAAATGCAACAGGCCACATGGTCCCTTCCATTCTTTCTAAGTGAAATATTGCATATGCTTTTGCGTTTTGCTAAACATTGCTGCTGTTGCTTTTGTGTAGCTGAAAGCTTATAGGTGATATTATTAGATCAATCAATTAATATAATAAATCAATAGAGAACAAGTTGAAAGGGTTGCATACTCCAAAGAAGTTGGATATAACAATAATAGGAGCTGGACACATAATGGGAGTTACCCTGCAACTGTGAGAACTTGGCTTTCTAAATGCTCACTTTATAAACTGCTGTTTAATCTTCAGTAGTAAATGGCCCTCCCAGGTCTGATTTATTCCCCTGCTCTTTCACATCCTACTCCTCATCTCCTCCAATAACTGGGAACTCTCCTCCTACCTCTCTCTCCCTGCATTTCATTATGCCCTCCCTATTGCTTTTTCTATTTGAGTTTCCTCACTCCTTTGTAAATGTTTCTCTTCTCTCCACCTTCCCCAATCCCCTCCTTCATCCACATTTCTTCATCTCACCTTCCCTCGGTTATACGCTTGTATTTAAATTTATAAGAGATCCAGAGTGGTATGGGTGTATCCTTAATACACCCAATGCATCTTTCAACTAGTAGAATGTGAGTTTATTTATCTCTCCCAGTTTTGTTTAATGTGAAATTAAAACTTATTATGCTATGTCTTCCCTTATGTTTATCTTTTGAGGAGCCAAGGAGTTTGCTGAGACATTTCATCACCAATGCTATTGTGAGTGCTTTATTCACTTATTAGCACTGCACTTATTGGTTTATATTGTTCATATTGTTTGAAAATCAAACAACACTTACTCAATTTCGCTTTAATCTTCACATTCCTAACACTTAGATTGTAAGCTCTCCGGAACAGTGATTCCTTTCCTATTGTCTGACTTTACTGCGCTTATTGCATTATTATAATTCCCTGTACTTTATTGTCTTTGTAAAGCACTAATTACACTGTCGGTGCTATATAAATAAAGATATACATACTTGCAAATCATAATTATGGTCCTCGATGTCATGTTGACCCAAAAACATTGTCTGTCCTGTTGACTATTAAAGAATGAATGCAACTCAACTGGTTTCGGATACCATGTATCATTATTTGTGCAGTACATAACTCACCTTGGGTGTGCAACTTCTATTCTTATTAGTTTAAATGGGGACCTTAAAAACACTCTTTATCAAGAAGAAAACCACCCAATAAATTATAGTTTTATTTGTCCCCTGTTTCTTGTAAAAAACAAAAAAAAGACAAGCAGAACCCCCATTTATTTCATCACTGCACTTTGAAATATACAGTAGAAATTCAAGTGAAAATGTATTATTTTAGAAGAAAAGAAGACATCTGTGAAAAGTGGTTGGGTGTCCAGAACAGCTGTTTTAAAACAAATAACTTGAGGATTGCATCTATTTTTATGAATGAACAACATTTTCTCAATTAAAAAAGTCCTCAGTCCCAATCCTTTTTTAGTTTCACACTGATAGCTGACCCAGGCAGGCATTAATAATAATAAAATATATCAGCTCGGAAAACTTTTTGTTTAATCATTACTTTCTATCTATTTTTGTTCATTTGTTTCCATTTCATTTCAAATTACTTTAATATACCCTACTGAATTATTTAAATATATTAATGTGATCCATTATATTTTAATTAGAGAGGCAATGTACATTGCTACTCTATTATGTATACTGTCAGCCTCCATTATATATTTATATTCTGTTTTATTGTTATTATAGTCTGTAAGTAAAAAAATGCAACAACAGTAGCAATACACTGGTCTATAATAAACTGAATTACTATGAATGATGTATCTTCAGACAACTACAGCTACTTGTACTTATTTGTCATTCAACCCCGTATTGTGCTGCATTGGAAACGTTTTTATATAGTGCCATGTTCTTGTTGGCAATTTGTGTATTTACTCAAGCAGCCCCTGAGACATTTGTTTCCATTCTGTGTTTTCTCCTTCTGTATCTGAGGTTTTAAAGCATTTTCGCTGAAAAATCCTTCCAACCTCATACACAATCTACTTGATTTTCATTTCAGGGGCATGCTGTATACCAAGAAAACTTGTGATTTAATTGAACCACATCCCATGTATGTATGTATGTATGTCTTTATTTGTATAACGCCATTAATGTATATAGCGCTTCACAGCAGTAATAGTTACTATCATATAAATAATAAGATATAAATAACACAAAGGGAAGAAGTGCTTCAGACTTAAAAGTAACATTTAGGAAGAGGAGTCCCTGCTCCGAGGAGATAACAATCTAATTGGTTGGTAGGAAGAACGTACAGAGACAGTAGGAGGGCGTTCTGGTAAGTGCGTCTGCAGGGGGCCAAGATTAATGTATGAGGTGTTAATTATCAGCCATCGAGCTACTCATCTGTTACCAACGAGCATGAATGATGGGGAATATATCAGTGCTTGGAAGAATTATCATAAAGTACAACTAAAGGAAAAGGAGAAAAATCCACACACAGGGAACAACTTTTTGGAATCAGAAAAGGATACATGACAACGGTTTAGTTGGTAAAATAAGGAAACTTCTGACCCTGCTGACATTAACCACACCCCTAAATGTGAATCAAACCCTCTCTCCAATTCCTTGATTTTTACAGCATTGTTCTCCCATTGAATTTCATGGGACTCTTTCAAAGTTTTGGGGAACACCTATAATCTACCATTGTCAGTTGCTTGATTAGCATTGACTATCAGCAACTGTTCCACTAACCTTCTACTGTATGTCTCCTAAAACTTTTTTGGACACTTCAGAGAATATGGAATGAATTACCCTCAAAGTATTTATTTTTAAAATGTAGTACATTTCTTGTTCCAATAATACTCTCTCTCTCTCTCTTACAAATTTTAATGTGTTCAATACCCTTTATTTTTAATCCACCAGGATGTGATATGGCAAAAAGTCCTAAAAAATGTTTTTTAAGCATGGGCACAATATGATTCCAGGTAGGTGCATGGAATATAAAAAGAGAATAGGAGAGAGACACAAAATAGGAGTGACATATAGGCTAGTAATTCAGATCATTTTATTCACTATACTGTATTTACCCCTTGTTTTGTGTCTCTCTATTATTCTCTGTAATATTCATGTACCTACCTGGAGTCATATTGCACCCCAAATTGTTGGATTAGTGATTATTCTAGTAAAGGTTTTGGTTTAATTTCTTTACCTAGGAGCAACCTAGGTAAATATTAGAGTTTCTGAAATTTAAAATTGTTGGCTTTTTTAAATTCTGGATATTTAAGGAAAAAAATGACTTTGCCCCTCTGCTGAAAAACAAAATATTAAAGAAAAACTGTTCTGTAGCTACAGGGATTTCTGGAGCTGTTATTCCAATGTGGAACCAGGCCCCAGCTGAACGTATGGAGAGGGGAGAAGACGACAGAGTGCTAATATGTGGGAGTCCATCCTCAACTTCAGCAGTAGAGGGGCATGCCAAACCATGAGTCCTCCCAATCGCCAGGCCCAGAACAACCCCTGTCAATAGCCCTGTTTGTCTGCAACATATACCGATGCATGAGAAGTTTTTCAGTTTAACACAGTGTATGACTTAGTTTAGATATAAACATTGTCTGCATGAGCAGGCAGTTAGACATAATGTTTTACTTTTGCTTCAGGTCATTCTAATACGTATTCTCCCAGGATGTAGCCTGCTGTGTTTCTATACATAGTATGTGTAGTTGGATCCTTGAAATGAAAAATATCACTAAAATTGGACCATGTACAGACACATACTGTAAAATAACTTCATACTCTAATGTTTATGTGCTTTATTTTCTCTGTGGTTTTAGTTTCCTAAAAGATACAGTATACAGGTACATTGATAACTGGAACTACAAAAATATAAATTTCTCTTGAGTGTTATACAGTACACAGTACAGTATCAACTCATAGAAAAAAATAGTTTTTATTCATTGTACTGTTTTCTACTTCAAACTACTGTAAGTCAAGTTCAAGACAAGGTTTCTTACATTTGAGTAAGATTTTTCTTTTATGTACCTGATGAAGAACCCACCCCTCCAAAAAAAAAACACATGTACAATACCTGATCAGCTGTCAAGTCAATTGAATATATGTTTGTTTTATACTTACTGAAATAAAAAATACCTACTTTTATTATAGATACCTGTAACAGTATCGACTGCTACATTATAGAAAAGTTGGTGCCAGAGCCATCTTAACAGCATTATAGGCACCTGGGCAAAGCAGTGCTCTGGGCCCCCCAACTCACGTGCGCGCACACAGATGCAGGACACTCGGCACGCATGCTTTGAGCGCGAGTGCGCTCAGCACCAGCAGGGACTCAGCGTTACATTGCAAGCAGTTAGCGGGAGATTTGAATGTTGAGGGGGCCACGGGGAAGAAAGACCAGGAAGGGGGGGGGGGGAGAGAGACCCGGAGGAACCAGTGCAAGACAAATGTACCTAAGTGCAGTATACAACCCGTAAGTACCTAAGTGCAGTATACAACCAGTAAGTACCTAAGTGCAGTATACAACCAGTATGTACCTAAGTGCAGTATACAACCAGTAATTAATTAAGTGCAGTATACAACCAGTATGTTCCTAAGTGCAGTATACAACCAGTGCAAATACAAATATATTTGACATGTCTAACATGGCGCGCCCTGCTATGGGTGCCGCCGAGAACCTCCGGGTTGCCTGCCGCAACCTCCCTGGAGCTCCGTTGATCCCCTGCTATGTGCGCACCTCCTGCTGATAGGGGGAGGGGGGTTGTGCCGGCCCACTGCCGCACTCACCAAGTACACGGTCTCGGGAATGGACGGTCTCAGGAATGGAGCAGCAGCAGGCTTTATGGAGTGACTTATAAACAAACAAACAAAAGATACCTCCTTGAATGCACTCAGAGTGGCTAAGTGGGTGATGTGGTAATTATAGTTAAAAACCTTTTAATCACATAAGAAAGTTAAAACCTATTTGTATAGAGGGGTGTGGTATAAATAGTCCAGGACCAGCCCCTTATAAACAAACCAACAGAATCTTCAACATAAGTAGGAAGATAGTAGCAGTACACCGCCCTAAAGTGGGCTTACTCGCTTAGAGAATCCCCTGTATGTAACTCCAGACTGAAAGGCCCATAATGCCTATGGAGTTCCTATTATCAATAATTCAATAAACCTGGGATGATCCAGGTCTACCAAAGCTAAATCTGGAGGGGTGATAAACTAAAAGCCGACTGGACAGATAGTATAAATCTGTGTGTAATCACTAGACCACTTTAAAGGTGGGTATAGAATAACTCCAGAACAGGGTGAAGTCAACAACAACAGAAAGAAAATAAAGTGAATACATAACCACACATAAAATAATGTATGAATATACAAAATATAATAAAATAATTTGCTAGATGGTGTTAATGCTCTGCAAAGGGCAGGCACAAAATGAGCTCTTATGGATGCCCAGAGGCACGGTTCAAGGACCGTATCCAGTTATAGCCTCATTAACATGCTAATAATTTAGCGCAGAGATCATTAACATAGTCACCTTACTTGAAACCAGTAAAAAACTCTGAGCAAACAGGGTCAATATTGGTTATTGATGAGTACACAGATTGTAGGACTCCCTGAATGGTTACTAGTATAATACCTCTATACATGTGAGCATATATAGACAATGAGTAGCTAATGCTGTACACATTAAGTAAATAGTACCCCTAACTCAGCCCCTTAGTGTAGGGGATTAAACCATTGATCCCTATGTCCTGCACGGGTGATGTGATGGTAGAATGGTGGCTATATGGGGAGGGAGGCAGAGTATGTAGTGCCGTGTAGTCCCAGTTCCCTAGACATAAGCATCTAACAGGCTATTAAAGTATTATACTTAGCTCCTGGATGCTGTCTAAGTTCATAGCCCCTTCGTTGCTTCCCCGAGTGGAAGGGAAAGCAGGCAGGATGCCCAGGAAGAAGTGCCCAGGATGGCGCCTCCGCGGCTGCAGCGGCTACTGTGAAACCGGGACACTTCTTCCTGGGCATCCTGCTTTGCGGTGCCCCCTCTTTGTTCTTGATTTGCAATTTTTACAGAGGACTAGAAAACATCTGGATGAGGAGGCACCGAGCACACTCTGAAACACTGCATGGACAGAAGAACACCTACTGTATATACATCATCGCAGACTGATAGGTGGTAATATTTGTACTTATTCTGAACCTGTCTTTGCCGTTTACATATGTAGAAGTTAGTTCTCTTACCAATACTCATACTCTGTATGGTAGGTTTTCAGTACTTTTTTTTTGTTTGCTTTTGTTTACTGTGTTCCTATAGAATCCCAAGGAATGTGTGTAATTTGGGGCTGAGAGAAATGATAAACACCGACTGAATGTTACAGAGAATTGCTGGATTGTGAATAGATTACTCCTATACCATAGTGCATCCAATAAACTCAAATGCCTCCAAATGGAGTGAGAATTAGAGATGCGAAAATGTCTCCAATTTTGCTTCGGGACATAGTTTTACCACTTTTCAGTCGAAATTTGCAAAAATTGTAGTATATAACGGGCTATGTGACCTTGCACATTCAATTTAAATTCTTGGGGAATTTTTTCAGGGAAGCTTGATCATTTTAACAACATTTTCGTGGAATACATTTTGCCAGGTTTGAAAACTTGCACATCTCTAGTGAGTATCCTCTTTTGGGGAAACATCTACTAAAAGCAGTCCAGAGAGCGTCAGAAGAAATGATCTGGCAAGGCACTCCAACATGGTCTAGAAGAAGATGTACCGTACCTTCATATTTCCTGAGCTGTCTTATGTCTTGTAGAAATGTATTTAAATAGCTGAACAGCATCTTTTACTTGCATAATGTCTGGAAGTTGCTTGCAGACCGCATGAAGTAAGCACTAGATTGAGAAAATTGCATGAATTCCACAGATTTAAAGAAAACCATTGGATTTTTTAGGCTTAATAATTGATATATTAGCTCGTGATGTATGTATGTATGTATGTGTTCACTGACGGCAGTATACATAATTTTTACAGCGTGACCTTTGCTTCATGATGCAACTCCTGTGGACGATATGAGAAACTGCAATCTATGTTGGAATCATTCTCCCTTCGACTGACTCATATACAATTATGGACAGCTGAGTATCACTTTCTCTGCTGCTTTGAGACTTTTCCCCTTTTTAGGATGTAGGCAAACGCTGGTTTGATTGAGCATCCAGTACTGGCTTTATTTTTCATTCTATAACCAGGTGATTTGCTCTTTTTTATGAATCCACAGGAATGTTTTGCACTCGTGTTTTTTGATATTTTCATTATTTTTTGGTTATTGCTGCACAGGGTTTGAGTATTTTTCATCTTATTTTCCCCTGTGTCTCCCCCTTGGTTTAAGATATATTAATTTTTTCTTATGTTCACTATTGTGTATATAAGTTTATTCATTGTATATACTTAATTATTTTTTCTTTTAGCTTTAGTTATATTATTTGTAGCTAGGATCCTTAGGGGGTGTTGTAATCCTTTAGCTCATTTGTATCACCTCATATTTTTGAGAGGTATATTATTAAATTTTTGATACATTTAAGCTCTTGGTTTAACTTTCAGCGATATTATATGTATTATTTTTCTAGTCACAGCTTTTTTATTTTTGTTTTGCGTGTGTGTTTATGTTTTTAATGTTAGTGTGTCTTATTGCTCGCTATTAAAATCATTTCTTTTTCTATTTTGACTTACTGTAGAATCCCAGTCTTTATTCTTTATATTAGATTAGTTATTCTGTGGTATATTTAGAGTGCTATTTTGGGGATTGTCTCAGTCTTTTTGTGTGTTATATGTATGTATGTAGATCTTTATTTGTATATAAAGGTGGGAAAATTTATTTTGCAAATTTAGATCCGCAGCGGATCAGCTGGTTCCTTTGGTCTGCGGATTTCAGTGGATCAACGTCAAAAAGGGCGAACCGCGTTGTGCAGATATTTTGTTATTAACAAAGCACTCCGCAGATCCGGCAACCCATGGACGGATTTGTAGCATGCAATCCATGGATTCCGCAACACGTGGACAGATTTGTAGGATCCAATCCATGAATTCATCAATCCGTTGGTGGATTCTTAAGAATTCGCCAACGGATTGCTGAATCCGCGGATTGGATTCTACAAAATCCGTTCGCGGGTTTTATCCAATGGCGGATTTTGATGAATCTGCACAGATTAAAACTGCCCAAATGCGTTTACGGATTTTACACCGCGACACAGATTTTGGGGGCAACATCGGCGAATATCCGGGTAACAGATTGCGGCAGATTTGCCCATGTTATTTGTATAGACCCATCCATGTACAAAATGCTTTAAAGTAGTATTACACATGACACTGTAATAATAGGAGACATAATAGAAATAAGCTCTTCAGACATAAAACTAACCATTAGGGAGTCCCTCCCCAAAGAGCGTACATATTTTACAATGTGGTATTGTTAATGTTAAATTTCAATGCACTTTATAATAAAAAAAATACTTTGAATGTATTGTATAAATATTTTAAACACAAGTACAATATACATTCTAAAATATAATGTAAATCCTCACACCTTCATATACCCCAAAACTGGAACAACCTACCGGAGACTCTCACATCCACCACCAGTTTAAGTTCTTTCAAATCTAAAGCTGTCTCACATTTTAATCTGGTCTGTAACTGTTTCATACTCTCATAATATATATTATCTCTAACTGTGCACGCAATGTCTTGTATATAATGTATACCCTGTTCATTTATGTAACTGTATTTGTAACCATGTATTATTTGTATTAACTCTGTGCCCAGGACATACTTGAAAACGGGGAGGTAACTCTCAATGTATTACTTCCTGGTAAAATATTTTATAAACAATATATAATGTATTAGGGTTTACGTTTTCATTGTTTTACATTAGTTTTATAGTGTCAATGAAGCTTTACGCTGTAGTAATGCAGGTCTTCCAGTGTGCCTACTTAAGGCACCCCAACATAGTAGGGTCAATGATGGGGCTACTGCTGCTTACTGAATGACATCTTGTTGTACATTAAAATGACAGTAGCTCATTTTAATGTAAGAACACCTGACTGTGTCTTCGCCAAACCTGTCTCCTGGAGCCTGACCGTGGGAACTATTCAAAATATGATCTGCAGATTTTTTTGCTAAAAATGCAATCAGCACATGGTAATCCTAAAACAAATTTGCACAAACAAATTCAGGTGGATACATCCTAATTTGCCATTGGATTAGTTCCGCACGGATTTAATATTAAATTCGCCCAGACCAAAGAGAGAGAGAGAGAGAGAGATCTGCCAATAGGATATGCAAAAGTAAATTGTAATGACTCCTACACTAGCATAAAACAGAAAATACAGAAGTTTCTTTAAGATTGGCAACGTTTGGAATATATTTCATTTACCAGTCTTGGATGATATAACAGCTCATAGAATTGTCTAGCTGCATTTGTGTGTGTGGCCAAATTGTAACTTTCTAAAAAAAACTAGTGAAATACTAATGGCCAACATGATGCAAAGAAAATTTTTTTTTTCCCTTAATAAATCCAGTGCTATTTTTATAATACCAATTTACAGGTTTTGCATAAATTTAGATGTAGTAGATTGTAAGCTCTTCGGGCAGGGACTCCTTTTCCTAATGTTTACTTTTACGTCTGAAGCGCTTATTCCCATTATGTCATGATATTTTGTCAAATGTATGTAGCCCTTTTTGTGAACCGGCCGACCCACCCAATCTCACATTGGCCCCTCGTGGTCTAACCGGTTCCTTTCCCCGCAACACACCTGCTCTAAGGGACTACTGGTAACTGCATAACACCTGTGGCTCCAGGAGATCTGAGCCTCCGCTAGCTGGGAGCCTGGGGAAACCCTTACCATTTACCTGGTGCAGCGCCTCCACTTACCCAGGATCCCCGTTATGAAAGATAGCCCTGGGTAAGAAATACAATAACACTCATAGATAAAATACTAACACTTTACTAACATGACATGTCACACATCACATAACATAACATAACCTGATGCTCTACCCGCATCACCTCAGCCCAATGTCTGGTGTTCCCACCCAGTGTCCTGTGATCCCCCACACCCAATGTCCCGTACTCCTACGGAGGTCGTGGGTGACTGCGCAGTCACTATGTGAATAGGCCTGTTGGTGCACTTATAATACTGAAGTACCTTCCGAGCACTCCGATGCTCGGGACCGCAACACACTTCTCAAAGGGTCAGACGTCCGTCTGATACTTTCCAGGTACTTCTGCCATGGACCCCAACGAGGGTCCCACCGCTCCACGGGAACTCAACCGTCTCTCGGTAACACCACCGTCGCACGGGAACAGCAACCGCCGCTATCCCTTCCTATCACTAACTACTCCTAGAGTGACAGTAACCCTAACCTAGGGCCTGTCCCTGATGAACCGCAACCTGGGATGGCTTGGGGAAAACTCCTAGGGCCTGTGGAACAATAACCTGCCCCCCCTCCCCTAGCTACCCAGTCCTATCTGTAACTAACAACTAGCTATTAACTAGCTAACAGTCTGCAGCAGACACACAGCTCACACTGTCAGCCTGCAGACATCCACCCACGCTGCACACACTGCGCCCAGCACATGCAGCAACACACACAGAACGATACACACCATTTACTGGAACCCGCAGCAAATCCACTGCTCGCACACTGTGCCTATTTGCTAGTGCGCACAGCCCTATCCGCTGTGGCACTGCCAAACTGCACCTTCCGCACCTAAGGGTAACCTCCTTATCTAGGGCCGTCCCTCTTCAGTTACCCCCTGCCCTTACCGGGAATTGGGGCCTGCCTGGGGACCTAAGGAGAACCCTTACCTGATGCAGGAGCCACGCGCTCCCTACACCCTTCCTACTCCTCTGCCTGACTGATTCTGCAAAGCCCGGGAAATGTATCTATATTCCCGGGCTGAACTTCCTCCAGCCCTATTGGCCGCTATCAGGCACCTGGTGCCTGTCTCCCTATGCCTCCTGGGAATTGTAGTTCCCAGGGGGCTGTCTAAACACTGGGGCCGCGTGCGCGCTTCTCCTGCGCATGCGCAAACGCCTAATGGCCGCCTCAACCTCCCTCTACACTTCCCTACTCTCGCGCGATCTCTCCCTGCACTGGGGATCCTACCTTGCGCTTTCGCCCTACTGCGCATGCGCGAACTAACGCGCAATGGCGGCGCCCTCTCCTCAAGTCGCTGAGCCGGTGGCAACGCGATCGCGGCCCTAGCGACGTCCCGATTGCGTCCCCTGCAACCGGCCTGCGCCGCACAGTCCCGATCTGCTCCCTGCTCTGGCCCCCACCCTCGCGAAGTGCCGGCGGGTCCGTCGCAGCCTCCGGCGGCACCCGCTACCACACGGGGGCCAGACAGCTCAAATTTACCTCGGGGCTATATGTATTACTGCTTTAAAGTACTACAGTATGTACATGTATTGCACGATATAAATAAAAATGTACAAGCATACATATGGGGAAAAACATGTTATTTGCAACATGTGAGATGTGACTGAAAAAAAATAATAGAGACCTTTAGACTATTTAAGGCAAATTATAGTTCTGAATGACTGCATTTAGAGAAAAAAAGGATAAAGGAAGAGAATCCCTAAATGATATGTCTTACTGTTCAACAAGTATAAAGTTATCTGACATGGTGTTTCAAATTGGTATTAAATATCATTGATTGTGACCAAGATTTAATGGAACAAAGACATAAGATAGAAAGCCCAGGGTTATAAGACTTCTGATTAAAGTGGAGCCTTAGAATGTAGTGCAGTAATTTGTTATTCTGGTGCATCAACTATTTTGTGAGGTTTTAAGGTCATTCTGCTCTTTCAAGGCTGCAAGCTGATTCATTCTAAGTAGGTTTTACCCTTGAGAATGTATTTGTTTCGTACTGATTTATGTGGTGTCTTATGCCTCTAGATTTTGTTCTGTGAAGAGTAGCTAGTTTCACAATGGGTCTTAATCAATGAGTATGAGAATGGGTCTTAATTAATTGAAGTAAAACATGCCGTTTATAGCAACTAGGTGTAGTTTATTCAGGATACAACAAGCTGGTCCTTGCAATTCAATTGGGAAACAATTGACTATATTACAGCACAGCAGAAACTTTGAAACTACATTATCTTCAACGTTAGCAAATGTAAATATTTTATATATAAGATACTGACTACACAACTTGTCAATATTGGTGCAAACATGGTACCAAATTAATAAATACTTTTTTTATTGCTATATATATATATATATATATATATATATTTATATATATATATATATATATATATATATAGATATATAACAAACACACAGAGTTGGTGCCGCAATCAAAACCATCCCCCATAGATCAAAATAAATCACTAGGCCAGATGTAGGGGTTAAATTTACCCTCTGGCGGTGCTAACAACCCAATATGATATACGAACACAAAAAGAAAAAGAGGGTTTGTTGAAAGCACACAAAAAATATGTGAAAGTACAAAATGGATTTTATTAGCAATACAAAACACAAAAATAATATTAAAATATACCTAAACACATACTAAATGAACACTGCTGAACCAAAGAATACACAATAAAAATGTAGAAACCCAAAATATGTAACATGCAAAATACATAGGTATGATAATGCAAATCCATGGGAAAATAATTTCCCCTGGAAATGCAATAGAGATCGGCCCCACCTCTGCATATTTTAGACATTTATTTTCTGTCTTTCTCTGGCTCTTTATTATAACTGCCAGGGTTTAGCCACCAACTTCTGGCTACACAGCATCTAGGGTATTCATTTATTATATTTTCATTGTTGCTCTTTTTTCTGTGTTTACTTGGGTTTGTGTAGATATCTGTTTTTTTAAGTCATTTGTATTATCATGTGTTGCTGATCGGCCGATCTCCATTGCATTTCCAGGGGTGGGTGACTGGGTGGGTGACTGGGTGGGTGACTGAGTGGGTGGGTGACTGAGTGAGTGGGTGGGTGACTGAGTGAGTGGGTGGGTGACTGAGTGGGTGGGTGACTGAGTGAGTGGGTGGGTGACTGAGTGAGTGGGCGGGTGACTGAGTGAGTGGGTGACTGAGTGAGTGGGTGACTGGGTGAAAGTGACTGGGTGACTGGGTAGGTGTGTGGGTGTGTGTGTGACTTGACTGGGTGGGTGGGTGTGTGGGTGACTGAGTGAGTGGGTGGGTGACTGAGTGAGTGGGTGGGTGACTAAGTGAGTGGGTGGGTGACTAAGTGAGTTGGTGGGTGACTAAGTGAGTGGGTGGGTGGGTGACTGAGTGAGTGGGTGGGTGGGTGGGTGACTGAGTGGGTGGGTGACTGAGTGAGTGGGTGCGTGACTGGGTGGGTGACTGAGTTGGGTGACTGAGTGGGTGGGTGACTGAGTGGGTGGGTGAGTGAGTGGGTGACTGGGTGAAAGTGGGTGACTGGGTGAAAGTGACTGGGTGACTGGGTGGGTGTGTGGGTGACTGGGTGGGTGTGTGGGTGACTGGGTGACAGTGCATGGGTGGGAGATGGTGGGTGACTTACCTTGACCCCGTGGCATCTGGCTGGGGCAGGAGGTGAGTTCGGGAAGCTGGCGGGGGGGCAAGAGTGGCAGGAGGTCTGCGCCGCGCTTACCCTCCGTCTGGGAGCCAGTGCACGTGAGGAGGAGGCCCACGCCGCGCTTCCCCTCCATCCGGGAGCCGGCGCACATGAGGGGGAGTGCAGGAGGCCCGTGCCGCGCTTGCCCTCCGTTCCTCGTTGTGAGCGAGGGGGGAGGAGCCTGGAGTTTGCTGCTGAGCAGGAGGGCCGCGCTTCCCCTCTCCGGGAGCCGGCGCACGTGAGGGGGAGTGCAGGATGCCCGGGCCGCCCCGCGCTTCCCCTCTGTTCCTCGTTGTGAGCGAGGGGGGAGGAGCCTGGAGTTTTCTGCTGAGCAGGAGGGCCACGCTTCCCCTCTCCGGGAGCGGTGCACGGTGAGGGTGATGGTGCGGCTGGGGATGTTGCGGATCATGGGGATTTGGGTGAGGTGGGGAGGGGGAAGAGAGTGAGGGGCACCGGGAGAGGAGGGGCACCAGGAGAGGAAGGGGGGGTGTGGAAGGTGAGCTGCGGTCCAACTGACGGGGGAGAGTGAGGCCAAGCAACAGTGTGTGAGTGTGTGTTTGTGTGTGTGTGTGTGTGTGTGTCATCACTCCGCCTCAGGCCAACGAGAGGTGTGGGGGAGGGCGGCCCAAGGGACCAATGAGATTTCCCCTAGGGACACAGGAAGATGCAGACAGGCATACAGTGCTTTCACAAATATAAAATAAAGATATATATATATATATACACACAAAGAAAACAAAAGTGTCCAATCCTAGTGCATTATTTCTAAAAGATAAATTGAATAAATTCCATAGCTCACAATTCAAAACTCACAAACAAAGATACTGTAGTAATTAGGCATTTTATGAGATTAATGCTCATGCCCCATTCAAGTCGCTGGAACTTCCCTCCTTTGCTCTGATCGTCTGAACTGCCCGTCACAAACTCCCGTCCAGCAGGAACTCACAATGGTAACAGCTGAGATCCTCCTCCGGCAACAAACTTTGGGTGCCTTTAGTTACAGGCTGGGAGCGGATGGAATGGTACAGCGGATTTCCCCAGTACTTCAATGTAGGTATACCGCACATAGACGCCTTGACATCAGCCACACATGTGACCCTATGTGTTTCTTCAGGTAGACTGATTTCTTCAGGGGATGGATTATGAGTACGCACACAATGTATATATACCCCCAGAAACCAATCAGATGAAATGTATACCAGCTTTGCACAATTGTAGTGCATAGGTTCTAATTGCTTGTGCTATGACATGAATACATTTGATTATAACACAAGTGCTTAATACATTCACACACTCATTATTAAAACATACTGTATGATACTGATTATTTTGCACTGATTTTGCAGCTGGAAGTTTTGATTAATAGACCCCAATGTCTTCAGACATTTGGTCAGATTTAATAGGCAGGGCTACCCACCGCTTTTCTTATTGATGTTCATTTCTATTACTAAAGCATGACCCAAACCGCTTGTGTGGTTGAACCAATTTAGCCCAGTGAGCTTAGTTCTTCATGATTTTCTCACTTAATTTTATAGTGAGGAGAAATAACCTTGCAGTTGCTCTTGTAATAAGAGATATGAATATATATTCAATGCTAACTCTGTGTAACCTTGGACAACTAATGTTGTATCTAAGCTTGAGGCACTCGGAAGAAATTGCAAGCACTTTGTAACACTGTGCAGTCGTACCGATGAGTATTCTAAACAAATCTGGGGCAATCACCAACAAGACCCAGGTTCATGCTGGGTACATGCTGCAACATTTCAGTGACATTTCTGCAGACAGATTTATAACCCATCGGATTAACAGTGGGGGTCCCTGGCAGTCCCATTCAAACTGAATGGGACTGCCAGGGACCCCTGCTGTGTTAGTCCGATGGGCCATTAAAATGAACACTGAAATGTTGCAGCATGTACCCAGCATGTACCTGGATCTTGTTGGTGATAGCCCCAGATTTTCCAAGGCAAGTTTAAGGCAAGTTTTAGAATACTCGTTGGCGCACCTGTATAGTGTACATGTACAATAAATATAGTGTACTTTAAGCTTAAAGCGCACTATAATGCTTACATTACAATAACTTTTACCAATATTAGTTTAAACAGCAGAGGGACGTCACTTCCGGTACTCAGACTACACGGAGAACAGACAGGAGAGGACGCCATTGCTGATATCGGACGGCAGTACTGGCATATGAGAGCCTATCTCACACCTGCTTTTAAACCTTGTACCTTTGTGAGTGGGCATTTGACTGATTTTAATGTTCTATAAACTATTTGTTATACGTTAATGTACTAGGTGTGCGCCTGTTTCTTTTCTTTTCTTTTTTCATAGGTATCCTCAGGGAGTAGTGACCCTTTTGAAACGTGCTACCTTATACCTGGATGCTATTTTTTGGAACAGGACTTTGTGTTTTCTGAGGTTTTTTTTAGGTTTTTTAAATCATTCACTTTGCATCTAATTTTTATATATATTTTTATACATCTATTTGATATGTTTATATATTTTTTATTAAAGTATTAGCTTATTGTTATTCAACACTTATCATTTAGATTAATATCATCCTTGGTTAAATACTGGTTTTAAGTATATTTAGCTTACACTTGCCACCCCACTGGATGTATTCATAGTTAGGTTAACTTAGTCACAGTTTTGTTTAGGCTGTATTAGAGGCGCTACTTCGCTTTTTCGTTTTTGTTTTGATATATATATATATATATATATATATATATATATATATATATATATATAGTCCATGTTTTAAATTTGACATGTTTATGTTAGAAATATGTCTTAATCAACAAAAAAATGCAAGGTACCGTCATTGTTTCTGCTTAAGGCTAAGACCCCGCTCCCTCCGTCAGCGCTCCCGCACTGCAGACAGGCGGGGCGCTGACATACTGCACCGACACACTTTATTCGAGCAAATACCCGGTATGTACCTGGCAGATACCTGGAATGCGCCGCTCCTCACCTCTGACAAGCCCCGTTGCATTTGCCTTCCCAGCCTGGGTTCATGCCTGGCTGATGGGCGGCTGATCTGTTAAATGATAATGATTAGGATTTAATAGGCTGCAATGCTTCGCGTGTCTACCAGATGGCATAAATTCATGAATTGTAATGCAGTATATATATATGTACTGTGCAGTATTGCAGCCAACGGGAATAAAATGCTTCAATCCCTGCCGGAAAATAACTCAATGCACTCGGGCAGAAAACAGTCACAAACCTCAATACACCCGGGTATACCCGAATTCGTGGGACTAGCCGAGCTCGAATAAAGTGTGTCGCCAGTGTACACAGACCGCGATATGTGGTCTGTAGGGAGCGGGAGCCGGAGCGGGAGGTGGGCTGGAGTGGGAGGGAGTGGGAGGCTTGAGCAGGAGGGGGGCGTGGCTTGAGCGGAGGGACCCGCTACTCTCCCCCCCTTCCTCCCTGGGCTCGGGCTGGAGCTGCTGATGTAAGTAATCACAAGCAGCACACACATACACACACGCAGGCACTCTCTCACACACACACACGCACGCAGGCACTCATACACATACACACACACACAGACAGAGGCAGGCACTCACGCACTGAGGCACACACATACACAAACACAGATAGGCACTCAGACACACACATACACAAACACAGACAGGCACTCAGACACACACATACACACACACACAGACAGGCACTCACGCTGCTGTCCCTCCACACTCTTCCCCGCTCCCCGAAGCCTCTCCTCCTCCCGAAGCCTCCCCTCCTCATTGGCTCACAGCCACACCACGTGACGCGTCAACGCTAGGGATCACAATTCTCTTGTATCCCATAGCGGCTGACGCGTCACAGCGTGTAGTGAGCTGTGCAGCCAGGGGGGACCGGGACCGGCTCGGGAGGATTCCCCTGCTGGTGGGGAAAGCCCGTGCAGCTGCCCGCGCTGCCGGGCGCAGCGGGTCCCAGCCCTTACACATAACACAATGATAAAGTGTTAAAAAATATCCCCAGTTAAAGAAATTGTCACCAGTATATTGCTTGTCTATGTGTCTGTTTCCAAATAGTCTTCCATTGTGATGCATTCTATATTTATTGCTTTTCCTCTGAAACTCCAATGTTACACAGTAGACAGTACAAAGCAATTATTTCACATACTTTCTCAGGTGCATACAGAAAGGGGCTTCCTGTCTGATCAAAAGACCAAAGTCTTGATTTAAGAAATCCATATGTTTTCTCAAGTCCTTCCTAGCAGAAGCATTAGCTATATTAAAAACTTTCCTCCTAAGCATCGTGGGAAATATAGCAGATAATCCGTACATTAAATGCAGAACATGAATATTAAAAAGGCAGAAAAGAAAATCAGGCCCACAGTTTCTACAATTGCTTTTATCGTTTTTAATCATCTTTCATAAATATACTGTATGTAACAATAAAGAAATTGCCATAAAGATACAAATTCCAGATGGTGTTTTCTACAGATGTGAATTTGACCCCCTGTTTTAGTTTTTTTGCTTTTGGTTTCAGTTAATAAAACTTTTGTGTTTTGGTTTTGTGAAAAGGTTTTAGATTATGGGGGGAAATGTGAATGAAGAAAATCATAGAGAAGTGGAGAGTACCACTGCTCAACATGACTTATAAATTGAGTTCAATTGATTAAGTTTTAATGTTGTGCCCTTTTGTCACAAGTGAGTGCTGCCTGTGCAAAGCATGTAATGCAGCAGCAAACCTAGCGAGAGTCACAGCGTCCTCCAATAAAGATTGCACTAATGGGGCACATCCTGGACCAAGTAAAACTTAACATTTAATGCAAGCTATTAAAATGAGGATAAACACAGTAAGACAAGAATAAATAGCATGCAAATGTAAACATACAATCGTGCTCAGACAAAAAACCAGGAAGGTAGGGGAGGCAACAGGGTATCCAATTGAGTACCCTGAAGCAATGATTGAAAAGGGGCAATTGAAGTTTTTTCTTGAAGGACTGTTAAAAGGCAAGACCCCTTAAATAGGATATTGATAATACTGATTGGAGTCCCAGATTAGCTGCAGCAACCCAGATGGGAGCACTGGTGACTAGTATTAAAGTAGTCATAGTGCTATCTTATGGTGTGAACATTACAGATGCAGCGGCCGTTATTCAAACAAATCACGACACCGTTTTCGCGTGCGCTGCTTTACGCCACGTCGCAGAAGGAGAATTCCCTTGTTTTGTCTTTAGTTTGTTTTTTAACCATGTAGAACAATAAAAGTTTTTTTTTTTTTTCATCTACCCGATGAGTTTATTTGTACCTGCTACTGGACCTAGCTGTTCCAACCAATCGTTTTTTGCATATCCTTCTTTGTTGATTGGAGTGACGCACAGTTGCTGTGCAGATTTGCTTTGCTGGACTTTCACTCAGAAGCAGCTCAACGTGGAAACAGGAAATATAAGTGACGGACTAAACGTTCTCGGACGGACCGGACCCTGACGGTAGTTTTACCAGCTTCGGCACTCCAGAGCTCCGCATTTCCGTGACACAGGAGGACGGCATCTCTTTGAAGCACTGAGGGCAGCAACGGGACACTACAGTAATAGACAGAGAACTTTCCCTTTTGGTTGGGGATGCAGAGGTAAACCATGTGTTCCCTGTATCTTATATCCCTACCAGTTCTCATTTAATAGTACGCATTCTGTAAACCCTGCCTTTTTACACCTCATTACTCTTTGTGGGTACAGCGCTTTATTTGATTATATACCTGCTACAACACAGCAACTGTTTATCCAGACATAATTACAATATGGATACATCATATGGGACTTTGTGAAGTTTCACTTTTTCCACATGCGCTATATTTCTTGCAGCTATGGGCAGTCTTATTTTTACACGTTATATTAGCTGTTGATCAAGCATTGTATGTTACTGGGGGAATAATTATATCAGGGCATTTTTGGACAGCTTATATTCACTTTACAGACAGTCACCAAAAAATGCATGAAAACTCAAAACATGTACCAACAATTGGATATTGTACTAAAAATATCGGCAGAGATTTCAGTGTATGATTGGTAGCTTCACCGTGGAGAGCTGTAAATGGAGTTTGGCAGACTTACCCAGCATTGACTAAACATTTCGATGAAGCTTCAGATGATTTTTCAAGAGATGAAAGGGAACAAGCAAATATCCACGGTCTACATTCAATATTATGTTCAGTCCACTTTGTGAACAATCTCTCACTGATGTTAGATGTTCTTACTGAGTTGAAGGATTTATCTGAACTATTAGAATACAGAAAATAATCCCAAAGGCACATACCTTGGTAAAAATGTATTTACAAAGAATTGAGATCTTATATACGATCCCTGGATCATACACTGAACAGGCTAAACAAGCCCTCATTGACGTGTTTAAGAATACAAAGTTGACAAACAGTGGGAAAATTGCTTTTAATTCCTCACAGTTCATTCAGGCTGTTTTTGACAATATGAGGAGAAAATGATTCACACCATTGCTAATAAAAGCAAATAGAAGCACAGAAGAAAGCAATGCCATGATTTACCATAACCTGATTGAGAATGTATCCGTTTTGGATCCTGAAATATTTCAAGAAAGCGAAAATGCACGATTTGGAGAAACCAAAATTCTTGCACTAAGTAATACTTAGGGCCTTATGCAGTAAGCCCCGATAAGGCTTTTTCGGCATTTTTTCGCCATTTTTTGCCCTCCCGATTCAGTAAGCGCCGATAAGTGGGAATTATCTGAACTTTTCCTCCCGATAAAAAATTATCGACATCCGGCTGCCGATAAGCCACTTATCGGCACTTTTTGAACTCGGCTGAATTCAGGTAGCCCCGATCAGCTCTTCGGTGCTGATCGGCACTCCAGATTGGAGAGTTTTTCGGGAATCCAGCCCGCCAACTGAAGTTGGCAACTTGGTGGAGGAGAAGCATCGGCAAGGGCAACACTTAGAAAAAATCAGCCCTTTTTCCTGCCTGTGACTGATTCCGGGGGTCTCCTTAGCCGATACCAGCACCGGAGCCCCCCGGCATGCATCCGAGGCAGGAAAAACGCATGTACAGCCCACTTCATTACCTTAGCGGCTAACCGCTAAGGCAATGAAGGGGTTAACCCACCGTGCCAGCTTTATTGTGGGTAGCGGGGGTGGGTGAAGGGGGTATTTGGCCCTTGGTGTGAGTTTAGGACTTGCGGGGGGGTTGCGGGAGCACTTAACCCCTTCACGACCGCAGCAGTTAATACCGCTACGGTCATGAAGGGGTTAACCCCTCCCGCTATCCCCCCGCAAGCCCTAAACAACCACCGTTGGGGCTAATACCCCCTTCACCCACTCCCGCTACCCACAATAAAAAAAATTCACACACAGCAGCCCCAAAATAAATAAATAAATCTAAATAAATTAATAAATACATGAATATAAATAAATATATAAATTATTTTTATTTCTTTCTTTTATTTATAAAATATTTTACCAGGAAGTAATACATTGAGAGTTACCTCTCGTTTTCAAGTATGTCCTGGGCACAGAGAAAAACAAATAATACATGGTTACAAATACAGTTACATAAATGAACAGGGTATACATTATATACAAGACATTGCGTGCACAGTTAAAGAAAATATATATTATGGGCGTATGAAACAGTTACAGACCAGATTAAAATGCGAGACAGCCTTAGATTTGAAAGAACTTAAACTGGTGGTGGATGTGAGAGTCTCTGGTAGGTTGTTCCAGTTTTGGGGTGCACGGTAGGAGAAGGAGGAACGTCCGGATACTTTGTTGAGCCTTGGGACCATGAACAGTCTTTTGGAGTCTGATCTCAGGTGATAAGTGCTGCATGTGGTAGGGGTGAGGAGCTTGTTCAGATAGCTGGGTAGCTTGCCCATGAAGAATTTAAAGGCAAGACTGGAAAGGTGAACTTTGCACCTAGACTCTAGTGATTACCAATCTAGTTCTTTGAGCATATCGCAGTGATGTGTGTTGTAGTTGCATTGGAGAACAAAACGACAAATTGAATTGTAGAGGGTGTCAAGTTTGCTAAGGTGGGTTTGAGGTGCCGAGCCATATACTATGTCTCCATAGTCAATAATTGGCATTAGCATCTGCTGTGCGATACGCTTTCTGACCAGGAGACTTAGGGAGGATTTATTCCTGTAAAGTGCCCCTAGTTTGGCATAGGTCTTGGATGTCAGGATATCAATGTGCATCCCGAATGTTAAGTGGGAGTCAAACCATAAGCCCAGGTATTTAAAACTAGTGACAGGGGTTAGGGTGGTGTTAGCGTTGGTTCTAATCAGGAGCTCAGTCACTGGAAGCTTTACAAATTTAGTCTTGGTCCCAAATACCATTGTTACAGTCTTGTCAGTGTTAAAAAACAGTTTGTTTTGGGAAATCCAGTTTTCGAGTCTCAAAAAGTCAGACTGAAGTATGTGTTGAAGGTTAGAGAGGCTATGGCTGTGTGCATATAGGATTGTGTCGTCTGCATACATGTGTATTGATGCTTCCTTACAAGCTGTGGGAAGATCATTAATGAACACTGAGAAGAGTAGGGGCCCCAGAACAGAGCCTTGCGGGACACCACAGGTGATGTCCAGGGGGTTGGAGTTAGAGCCTGAGATGGACACATGTTGGGATCTTCCTGATAGGTAGGACTGAAACCAGTTTAAAGCAAGCTTCCCTATTCCAGGGCTCTGGAGTTTGTTGAGCAGGATAGCATGATCAACTGTGTCAAAAGCCTTTGCAAAATCTAGGAATACTGCACCAGTGAGTTGACCCCGTTCCATTCCACACAGGATTTCATTGCAAACTTTTAGCAGGGTAGTTACAGTGGAGTGTTTGGGACGAAAGCCAGATTGGAATTGGCTAGGGAAATTTGTCTTGGTATAGAAATCGCTTAATTGAGAGTGGGCACATTTTTCCATGACTTTGGATAGAATTGGGAGAAGTGAGATTGGCCTGTAGTTTGAGACAGCGTTTTTGTCCCCACTTTTGAAGATTGGGACAACTCTGGCAGTTTTCCAGGTCTTAGGGATATGGCTTGCAGACAGGATAGAGTTGACTATGGACGCAATTGGTTTGGCAATGGCTGGGGCACCAAGTCGTAGGAACCTAGATTGTAGTAAATCAGGTCCACATTGGCTGCTTAGTTTTAGTTTGAGGAGCGCTTGTGTAATCTCCTCTTCAGATACTGGGCCAAATTGACAATTGTGGGCAGTGTTGGGAGGGGGTGGGACTATAGGGGTACTCCCAGGATGAGATTCAGGTTTGTGGTTTGGGCTGCATTTTGCTAATAAGTTAGTGGCGCACTCCACAAAGTAATCATTGAATGCATTTGCAATGTCAGTGGGGTCTGCCAGAGTAATATCCCCCTTAGTGATATTACTTGGTTGTTGATGGTTAGGTGGCTGGAATATGTTGTTGATAACCTTCCAGAAGTTAGCTGGGTTTGTTGTATTTTGGTGGAGATTGTCAGAGTAATATTGTGCTTTTGCATGCCTTGTTTGCCTTGTGCACATGTTCCGCGTGCATCTGTAGTGATTGAGATCCTTGGTAGTGCCAGTTACTTTGTAGCTTTTCCACAAGGTATCCCTGAGCTGGTAGAGTGCAATAAGGTCAGTTGTAACCCATGGAAGGTGGGCCCCCCGTACCCTTATTTTGCGTAGTGGAGCATGGGTATCGCAGTGTTTTAAGAACTTGGATTGGAAATAGTCGAGCGCAGAATCAGGGTCGGGAATTAAATCGATTCTGTGCCATGGGCAGTTGGTAAGGTCATCCAGAAACTGTTGTGGGTTAAAGTTTTTAATTGTTCTAGTGAGGAGAACTTTAGGGCTTGATTGGGGCGTTTTAATTTTCCTTACACAGTACACTATTGCATGGTCACTGAAAATGTCAGGAAGGATGCCAGAGGATTGGATTCTGCTGGGGTTTGAGGAGAGAATCCAGTCTAGCAAGGAATGGTTATGCGATTTCAGGTTTATCCGTGTGGGTTGGAAAATGAGTTGCGATAGGTTAAGTGACTTGAGTTGTATCTGGATTTTGTGGTTTTTAGGGTCAAGCCAATTGAAGTTGAAATCTCCAAGAACTAGCAGCTCACTCTTCTCATTCAGAGAGGAAATGGAGCCACGAAATTGGGTGATATCAGTCAGGGATTGTAGAGGGGCTTTAGGGGGGCGGTAGATGCCAGCAAGCAAGATGGGCTTAGAAAAGGGGAGGCAGATTTTGCCAACTAGAATTTCAAAAGAGGATGGGCTTGATGGGCAATTTAACAGTGTAAATTGTAAGGTGTCTGCAATATAAAATAACACCCCTCCTCCTCTCTTTGACCTATCTCTCCTAAAAATGGAGTATCCCTGAATGGCGATATTTGCGTCAGGGGTTTTAGGGGATAGCCATGTTTCTGTAAGAATGATGGCTTTGGGTTTATGCATAAGGCACCATGTCCTTAGTTCGTCCAGTTTGGGCAGCAGGCTCTGGATATTTATATGGGCGACAGATAGCCCTTTTTGGAATTTAAAGGTGGAATTCTCAGGGGCATGGGACAGAGCTGAAATGGGAGGACCTGGGTTAGGTTCAATATCACCTGCTAAAGAGAGTAACAGTACAAGTAGGAATTTGGGTAGTTGTTTGTAGGTTGTAAATTTGTGGTGTTTGCTATTAGAGTGAGCAGTGGTTGGTGTGCTGCTTTTTAGAGTTCTCCACCAACATTCAGTAGATAGTGCAGGGCTTTTGAGTAGTCCAGGGTGTATGGTAATGTTGGGTGTGGGCCAGGATGGAGGAGTTTGTAGTGTATAGAGGGAGTAACATCTCCATGAGGCCAGGAGAAAGAAAAAAGTTACTATACATAGCAGGTTCATTATGCCAGAGGTAGGCAGTGCTGCAAGGAGCTGATGTGAACAAAGTGAGTGTGTGCAGACTAAACAGCAGGGGTGTGCCTTTTGCTTGTAAAATGTTATGGTGCATTGCAATGCTAGAGTCAATTCAGGGTTTCAGTGTATTGTGCACTCAGTTTTGGGAGAGGCTGCAGTGAAATAAGTTGTAAAGGGGTGGGGGGTTAAAATATGCAGGTTAGCAAGTTTGGGATCATAGTGTGATCTGAATAGCTTACCGTTTGTTGTCGTGAGTAAAAGAGTTTGCAGAAAGATGCAGTCACCAGTCACCTCTAGTCAAACTATAGTCTAACTATAACTTCTCACTTAAAAAGCTCACTTAGTCTAACTATAACTTCTCACTTAAAAAGCTCGCTTAGTCTAACTATAACTTCTCACTTAAAAAGCTCACTTAGTCTAACTATAACTTCTCACTTAAAAAGCTAACTTTAAATGGCGCACTATATCATGGCAAAGCAGTTCCTACAAATGCAGTAAGGGTCTTAGTTCTATACAGCTAAAGCAGTCACATGACCCTCCCCAATAAATCAGCTTGTTCCACTTAGTCAATTAGCAGCAGAGTTAAGAGGGAAAAAAAAAAAAACACCTTTTGCTATTCAAACATACTAACTTCTATCAATGCTAGAGGCCAGAGTCAATCTTTTACACAGGTCTTGCACATCAGGAACATACTTTTATCAATGCTAGAGGCCAGAGTCAATCTTTTACACAGGTCTTGCACATCAGGAAAATATTTTTATCAATGCTAGAGGCCAGAGTCAATTTTTTACACAGGTCTTGCACATCATGAACATACTTTTATCAATGCTAGAGGCCAGAGTCAATCTTTTACACAGGTCTTGCACATCAGGAACATACTTTTATCAATGCTAGAGGCCAGAGTCAATCTTTTACACAGGTCTTGCACATCAGGAACATACTTTTATCAATGCTAGAGGCCAGAGTCAATCTTTTACACAGGTCTTGCACATCAGGAAAATACTTTTATCAATGCTAGAGGCCAGAGTCAATTTTTTACACAGGTCTTGCACATCATGAACATACTTTTATCAATGCTAGAGGCCAGAGTCAATCTTTTACACAGGTCTTGCACATCAGGAACATACTTTTATCAATGCCAGAGGCCAGAGTCAATCTTTTACACAGGTCTTGCACATCAGGAACATACTTTTATCAATGCTAGAGGCCAGAGTCAATCTTTTACACAGGTCTTGCACATCAGGAACATAATTTTATCAATGCTATATATATATATATATATTGTGACAAACGGCCCTCTTTTGTAGCTCTGACATCTGTCTGGGTTCTTCCCGACACAGTCTTCTAGGGCTAATTATACAACAAACAGGAACATGCAAAGTATTACGTTGCTTAACTCAGGATTCTGCCTGCTTTATTTTCATCCAAGTAAGGTACTGAAGCTTTAACATGTGTAGGTTAGAGGCACTCAGACATTTAACCTTCAGCGGTTTACTCATATCAGTGTTATAGCATTTCACACAGTGTCACTTTTCAGAACCAAACCAAATCAAATAAACCAAATCCTATCCCATTCAGGGATCTAACTACACATCAGAATCAGCCTCTAACTGCTGCTGGGCCAACTAACCTGGTTCCCCAGTTTAAAAGAAGGCCCTCTCATTTAGGGTCACTAGATAAAGCATAGTCTTTTAGATACAGCAATAAACATGTGTTTGTCTTATCTGTTTGTGGTGGGAACTCGGTCCCAAGTGTCCAGGCAAATCCTCTGGTACTGTGATACTTGGAGGGGCCGTCCACCCCGAAACTGTATGCAGGGGAGCAGCAACACCCACAGCCCCCAGGCTCTAAGGAGAGAGACTGAAATGCAAACCTCTCTGCTCTAAATACCTGTGCATGTGATTAGATGAGCAGGTGAGGGAGAACTAGACCCATTGTAATCTGTGGTCTGGATTTTCCATCCAGCAGCCCGAGTTAATGTGAAGCTGTGGAATGGATCATTTTAAACTATTCCTGCACTTTCTGACCTAAAATGGGGCAGAAAGCTGCCTAACATCTTTGGACTATGTCACATATCCCCCTCCCCAGCTCACACCTACTGGGGTGAGCGGCCATGGACCTCACTGGGGTGAGCGTCCTACCTGAAATACTTGAGCTAACTCCTCAGTACAATATTAAACATTCACGACACGAATATTAACTTTTTTTTTCCCCGCGGCAATTATGGACAATAGTTTTCATCATAAGAGACTATACTTGGCAAACATATTTTGTTGCTCTCTATTAGGGAACTATTTTGAAAAATAAATGTCTAGCACAAATTCTTATAACCCAGGATATGATAAATATACTCACAAAACCAGACAGTTTCTATTACCTCCCTGGGTTATTTTTTTTTTCTTACTCTAGAATATAAGGTAGGAGAACAAAGTTCAGTGATAGTGCTCTAAGGACCTTAGATGTTCAACATATGATAATACATTGGTTTCTTGATTGAAGAACGGTAATAGGCTGGGTTACTGGTATATAAGTGAGCAAATGAGGTATGTATGGGTGAGTGTATATATGTCTAAGACCTATATAAAGTGTCCTGGTGAGTGTGGGTAATGGAGATATATGAGCCCCACCCCCTCACTGCCAGTGTGGACTGGGTCTGACAAACAACTATTAACACCAATAAAATACCTCAAAGTACAATATTAAAGTACATGAACTCACGTGACCATGCCCATGATGCCTTCCAAGATGCATGCTTCTACGGGTTGAGTATAAGGTCAGGTAGCCACGAATGCAGAGATGCAGAGCACAGCAGAGAAACAGGATTCCACGGGACAGCAGCTGTATGGTAAAAAATATTCTTTATTTAAACATCATGGTGCAGACAGGAATGGGTGCAAAAAACCTCCGTCTCTTACGCGTTTCACGCCTGTGTGGCGCTTCGTCAGAGAGTACAGGTAGGTGTGCCATATTCGCCCTCTTATAGAGATGCCAAAGATCCACAAATCCCTGGTTAATCCACCAGGGAGACCTATCATCTCTAGCATTGGATCTTTGGGAGATGGTGTATCCAGATATGTGGATGTTTATTTACAACCCCTGGTGAGAGCTCTCCCCTCCTATCTCAGAGATTCTACACACTTACTTACTATGTTAAATAAAATCACTTGGTGTCACAACTATCTCTGGGTAACACTAGATGTGACATCCTTATACACTATTATTAGTCACGAGTTAGGCATTCAATCAGTCACTCACTTCCTTAACACTTCTAATTTACACACCCCACAAATCACATTTTTATTGGATTGTATCATTTTTCTGTTACAACACAATTATTTTTTGTTTGATCACCACTTTTATCTTCAAAAACAAGACACGGCAATGGGAACTTCTTTTGCACCTTCTTACGCGAATTTATTTATGAGTTTTTGGGAAAATATTCACATTTTTGGTGTCACTAATCCATTCCGCAATAATATAATTTTCTATCGTCGGTACATTGACGACCTCATTCTGATATGGAGGGGAGACTACTCTAAACTGTGGGATTTTATTGACTATCCTAATAACAACACATTCAACCTAAAATTTACCTCATTAATACATATGAATCATATTAATTTTTTGGACATTAATCTATATGTGGATACTGACTACAAAATTCAGACAAACCTGTTCCGTTAACCTAATGCCCGCAACTCCCTCCTTAGGGCCAATAGTAGTCATCCGAAATCGCTATTACGTGGCATTCCAATTGGACAATATCTCAGACTAAGAAGGATATGTTCTACTGAAGAATCCTTCTCGGAAGAATCTGAGATATTAAATGATAGATTCAGAAACAGAGGTTACTCTGAATTGGATATTCAATCTGCCTTTGAAAAAGCCTTAAATACACAACGAGAAGAATTACTAATTACCTCTTCAGGCAAAAATAAATCCAAAAATAGGAATTCAAAAGAACAAGTCTCAGAAACACCACTTTTCATTACGACTTATAGCAATCAGGCAAATCATATCAAACAAATTGTAGAAAAACACTGGAGGATTTTACAGTTAGACAAAGATCTTACCACTGTTGTATCAAATACCCTCAAGTTTGTATACAAAAAAGCCAAAACCATCTGGTATCATCTATCACCGAGCTTATTTGTCTCAGAATCAAAAAATAAGAAACTTCCTAAAGGGTTCCACAAATGTGGGAATTGTTCTTATTGTAAATATGCCACCCCACTGTCAGAAGTTATCAATAAACATACAGGTCAGAAATATAAAATCAATCATTTTATGACCTGTAATACAAACTATGTGGTGTACAAACTAAATTGTGCTTGTGGTAACATATACATTGGAAGGACAATTCGTCCGCTAAAAATTAGAATTTCAGAACACTTACGTTCTATTAAAAAGAATGACCCAAATTTACCTGTAGCCAAACATTTTCATGACTGCCCATATGGCTCCATAGAAACATTCACATTTAATGCTTTGGAACATATCCCCAAACATATTAGGGGAGGCAACAGAGAAGGGATTCTCAATCAAAGAGAAATGTTCTGGATTTATACCCTCGGGTCATTATCACCCGGGGGTATAAATACTGATTGGGAGTTGAAACATTTCTTACAATAACTCTAATAACTACTCATATATATTATAAGAATTGTATATCGCTTTATTCAATTGTTTGGTCTAGATTCAAAAGTGAAATTCTCTCCAAATAATGGTATCCATAGTTCTGATTGTTCTGTATGCATGTTTCTTTATTCTGATCAGTATATTGTGTGTCCTTGTTCTTGCTCTAATAATTGTTCCATCACACACATAGTTATTATTGATATGAACTGATATGTCGTTATGTCCTCTGATATGTTATTGTATATATCAATTTGTTTTTAATATATCTTGCTTCACTTAGGTCAAATGACTGTTTAGCAAGATATATGTGCCACATTCCCCCTCATGTATTAATTCTCCCCCTTCCCTATATCACCTTAGGGTTGAGATGACGTGTGTGGTGTCATGACTACCCAGACAGCTTGTAAACAAAGACTGTCTCGCGCATAGATGCGACACGTGATTTACGGTTTAGAAATACGGCTGCATCACTTCCGGTTTCTCGATAATGAATATACATTGTAACCTGGATAAATGGTTTCCCCACTACTTATCTCCATTGGTAAGATGACACATTTATTACCAACGAGACAGCATGTAAACAATAACTGACTCGCGCATTGCGCAACGTCATTTCCGGTTCAGAAAGACGGCCGCGTCACTTCCGGTTCTCGATCACCACGGCTGTTGGCAAATTTAGCAAATTGGCATCTCTATAAGAGGGCGAATATGGCACACCTACCTGTACTCTCTGACGAAGCGCCACACAGGCGTGAAACACGTAAGAGACGGAGGTTTTTTGCACCCATTCCTGTCTGCACCATGATGTTTCAATAAAGAATATTTTTTACCATACAGCTGCTGTCCCGTGGAATCCTGTTTCTCTGCTGTGCTCTGCATCTCTGCATTCGTGGCTACCTTACTCTAGAATATGAACCTCATTATATATTTACCAACCAGAAGGGCCATCAACTCTGTATAGTAATTTGTAGTTTAGCTACATTTTCAACGCAGAGAACCAATATAACATTGCAATAGTTACAAAAGGCTTATTCTAGAGGCCTAATATAGCATAACTACACTAGCTTATTTGCAAAGTTAAGTGTCCGTGACATAGTCCACACGTGTAATAAAAAAAAATATCGATCAGTTCCCCAAACATTTTTTTTTCTTTGACTTCCAGTCCATTACATCCTCTGACTTTATTTCAACACCCGCTGCAACCTGCAAATGACTGGACTGTTTCTTTAGCTTCTGACGGAACTCTGAGAACGGATAGTCTTTGTCTTTATATTGTGGCCTAAAGTGGCGAGATCTGGAAAAATTCAAGGCCAGCGTTGAACTTCATCGCTTTTGCTTTGCAACCTTTGAACCTTTATGGTACTTCTTACTGCCATGTATTTTCTCACGACCATCACTCTCAGAGATTTGGGATTTTCCCTCTGGGGCAATTATATGGTACTTAGAAGATGAAGCACTGATTACCTTGATGGGGCTCTCACTAACTCCGGCTGTACCCTGTGGCATTTTACCTTTGCAGCCGGCAGGCATGTAGTCTTGGGCCTCTCTTTCCTGAGGCCTACATTTATTCAGGCGGAAGTGCCGCTGTATAACCAGTGACGCATTTCTCAGGGTTTGATAGCGAATCCTGTTCTGTGTCATCCTAGTCAGAGACTGGATTTTTATAGTTGCTCCTTTCATAATGAGGAACCTGTTTTGTACCATGTGGGCACGGTAGAATGATTGAAGAACACAGGCTGCTTTATTCCGGCGATTAAACTGACGAATTTTCATCCCTCTGTAGGCAGCCTGTAGGATGATAGTTGCGGCGCGTTTACGCCAATAATTTTCTCTTTCCCTTCTTCCTTGGATAAGAGCTTTGCAGTGCTTCTGAATTATTCGAATGCTTTTCTCCTTTTTCAATACGTTTAGTTCCTCCGCGAGAGAATTCTGTTTTGTGCATACATCTCGCAATTCTGTTCTCAGAGCGTCCATTTCTTTCTGGTGCTGGGTCTGAGTGTGCATCAATGCATTCTGTAGTGCTTCCTGCACTTCTAATTTTTCCTGAGTCAACTGTTTCTTCACTTTTTCTGCTTGGTCAGTCAAATCTGAATTTTTCATTTTCAGACTCTCATTTTCTTGCTTTACAGTCTCTAAATCACACAGGGTAATCTCATGGGTTTGCTTCAACATTCCCAGCTCTGCGTTCAGACCGTAGCCCTCCAGGCATGACTTTTGCACCTCTGTGCTGAGCGCATGAACCTCTTGTAGAGCCTTCCCATATTTCTGTTTTAGGATAGCAATCAATTTGTCAGACATAATCTGTTTTACATCCATGGTGGCAATTACGGTGTTGGCCTTTTCCAGACTAGTCGTCACCTCTTCCAGCTCACTCTGTAAGAGAGACTCTGTTTTCTTCAAAGCCTCGTGCTCTTGTAAAGCTGGGAGTATACACCTCTGTAATTCGGCGTTCGCTTCTTGCTCCTTATTGTTAGCTTCTTGCTCCTTCTTCCAACATTCTCGCTCCTTCATCAATCCCTGCCGCAGGACTTCATAATCATGGCGGGCAGCTTGGAGTCCAGAAACCAAAGCCTCTTTATCCTGGATCAAGGATTCAGCTTCTCTTTGCTCCTCCTTTTCCTTTGCCACTGTTCCCGTGACAATTCTGCCGGTCACTCCGGTCTGCAGCACATCTCGGCACCTTTCTGACGCATGTCCTGACAGCGCAGGTTCAAGTGGCTCGGTCACTTCCCCTGTAACTTGAGGAACAGTTTTCTTTTTCTTCTTCTTTCTCTTTGCTTTATTAGCTCCAGAGATATCAGTGGTACGGGGCACACACTCACTGGTAGCTTCCACATTTTGCTTGCACTCACAGGGCGTTGCTTGCTTTTGCAGCTGTTTGTCTTTGAAAATTTTCCATGTGACCTACTTTATGACAGGCCCAGCATACTAAATTCATCTGTAGGTACGGCTCTCTTCCAGGGGCCACATGCGAATCATCATCATCATCATCGTATGGCCTGAAGGGACACTGTTTTTCATGATTATGTACATTACAAAACAAACATTTCACGTCGGCCATTTTAGAAACCCGGCAGGGACAATTTGCTAGCTGCAATTTCACTCACTTCAGCAACTTACATACAGCCCTTGCTAGCTGCAAATTTACTCACTTCAGCAAAAGGCATTAGCTTTACAAACAGCACTTGCTAGATGCAAAAAAAAAATTTCTTCAGCAAAACATTTTGGTTTTCTGTTTGCGTTCAGGGTGCTATTGCATCCACACTTCACACATTCTCTGTGTATGCTAGAAGCACAACTGATATACACAGTGGGGCAGATTTCACTCATAGCATCTGTACTTTAGTTCAGCTGGGTGGCCATTTTAAACCCCCGCATTTATTTGCAAACCCACAGACTTTTTAGTGTCGACCCGCATTCTCCACCATATGTGACAAAACGCCCCTCTTTTGTAGCGCTTACGTCTATCTGGGTTCTTCCCAACACAGTCTTCTAGGGTTAATTATACAACAAACAGGAACATGCAAAGTATTACGTTGCTTAACTCAGGCTTCTGCCTGCTTTATTTTCATCCAAGTAAGGTACTGCAGCTTTAACATGTGTAGGTTAGAGGCACTCAGACATTTTCATTCAGCGGTTCACTTATATCAGTGTCATAGTATTTCCCACACTGTTATTTCCAGTAACAAGAAGCCAAAATATATAAACAAAATCCTATCCCTTTCAGGGATCTAACTACACATCATACTCAGCCTCTAACTGCTGCTGGGCCAACTAACCTGGTTCCCCAGCTTAAAACAATGCCCTCTTGTTTAGGGTCACTAGATACAGCATAGTCTTTTAGAAACAGCAATACATATTTGTTTGTCTTATCTGTTTGTGGTGGGAACTTGGTCCCAAGTGTCCAGGCAAATTCTCTGGTACTGTGATACTTGGAGGGGCCGTCCACCCCGAAACTGGATGCAGGGGAGCAGCGACACACCCGGCCCCAGGCTCTAAGAAGAGAGACTGAAATGCAAACCTCTCTGCTCTAAATACCTGTGCATGTGATTAGAAGAGCAGGTGAGGGAGAACACCCCCCCCCCAACAGCTACAGGTGATTAGAAGAGCAGGTGAGTAATCTGTAGTCTGGATTTTCCATCCAGCAGCCCGAGTTAATGTGAAGCTGTGGAATGGATCATTTTTAACTATTCCTGCACTTTCTGACCTAAAATGGGGCAGAAAGCTGCCTAACATCTTTGGACTATGTCACAATATATATATATATATATATATATATATATATATATATATATATATATATATATATATATATAACAATAACCCCTAACATAATACACATACTGTATATGCACATCAATGATACTATAGGTATGAATGTATTTTTAATAATATTGTACAGTGAGCAGGGGGTTCCCTGAGCCACAAATCAAAGCTCAGGCGACCCCCTGCTCCTGCACAATATTATTAAAATACAGAAATGCTGCTTCATTACCATAGCTGATAGTCGCTAAGGCAATGAAGGGGTTAACCCACCGTACCCGCTTTATTGTGGGTTGCGGGGGTGGATGACGGGGGTATTTGGCCCTTGGTGTGAGTTTAGGACTTGCGGGGGGGTTGCGGGTGCACTTAACCCCTTCATGACCGTAGCAGTTAATATCGCTGCAGTCATGAAGGGGTTAACCCCTCCCGCTACCCCCCCCGCAAGCCCTAAACAACCACCGTTGGGGCTAATACCCCCTTCACCCACCCCCGCTACCCACAATAAAAAAAAATCACATACAGCAGCCCCACAATAAATTAATAAATCAAAATAAATAAATAAATACATGAATATAAATATATATATATATATATATATATAAAAAAAAACACAACATTACCATTCTCTCGTCTGGTAAAGAAAGACTGCACTCGGTTCAGTAATCATGAAAAACTGTATTGGGCATCTGAATAGAAAAAATAAGTCACCCAATCCGACGTTTCGGTCCTGGAATAGGACCTTTCTCAAGGTTTTAATAATATTGTACAGTGAGCAGGGGGTTCCCTGAGCCACAAATCAAAGCTCAGGGGACCCCCTGCTCCTGCACAATATTATTAAAATACAGAAATGCTGCTTCATTACCATAGCTGATAGCCGCTAAGGCAATGAAGGGGTTAACCCACCGTACCCGCTTTATTGTGCAATGAAGGGTTAAGGAAGAATAGCATGTTTATTGGGAACATTTGCCCCCAATAAACATTGCAATAAACAACATACGGTACACCCCCTGTGTATTTAAAATACATAAACAACAATAAATACATTAAATACATATTTTTAACATAACTGTTCCCTTTTGGTTATAATCCCACCTCCTTGACTGTAATCTGGGTAAGGCCCCCTCCCCCTAATTTGTCTGTTAAATCTCCCTGCCTTGACTGTAATCTGTGTAAGGCCCCCTCCCCCTAATGTGTCTGTTAAATCTCCCTGCCTTGACTGTAATCTGTGTAAGGCTCCCTCCCCCTAATGTGTCTGTTAAATCTCCCTGCCTGTGTTCCTGTGAGTGCAGTTTATGTAAATGTGGGGAGGGGGATCCCGATGTGCATACAGTATAATGCAGCACCTCACTGCCAATGGCCCACCCCGTGAGGCCTAACCACCCTCACCCACTACCCACAAGAGAGGCCTACCCACATACCATTGCCCCCCACCTCCACCCCCTCATCCTGCCCATGGCCCCTCCGCTGCTTCAAAACAGACACAAAAATTAAAACATCCAAAGTAATGTCCCCTAACCCCTTAATCACCATAGCGGCTATTAACCGCTACAGTCATTAAGGGGTTAACCCAGCCTCACCCACCACTCGGGACACCTACATACCCTCCCACACTAACCCCCCACCCCGTGAGGCCTAACCACCCTTACCCACTACCCACAAGGGAGGCCTACCCACATACCGTTGGGGAAAATACTCCCCCCCCCCCCCCACCCCCAGTACCCAAAATAAAAAAAATACACAGCCCCACAATAAGCATCATTATATTTATTAAATACATTACCCACCCCCTGTGCCCCCCCATAAATACAAGATTTATCTTATTACAAACAGGGTTCATAACGCAGCCCCACGCGAGTCCCCGGTGGGCTGGCGGGGCACCTGACAGACCTTCAGGGTACCAGCAGCCCATTTCAAACAGATTCTGGAGGCCTGCTGGTGAGACCTGCCAGCACCATGGCCCCCAGGTGGTCTCCTTGGGTCACTGTGGGCCACAATTGGGTCCCTACGGTAGGCCCAAGGATGTCTGGGAGCCCCGGGTCAGACCCACAGGTGTCTGCGGGGCCTCGGGTGGTTCCCACGGGGGTCTGGGGAACTCACGAGTGCTCACTATGGGTCTGCGGTGCCCCCACAGAAGTGGGACCACACATCTTCATCCCCGCACCTATGGGTTGGCGGTGCCCCCACAGATGTGAGGCCACCGCTTCATCCCCGCAGACTATGGGTCCACAGTGCCCCCACAGATGTGAGGCCACCGCTTCAGCCCCGCATGTGTCACCCGTGGAACCACCAGCCTGATACCCGTGAGATACCCGAGGAGACCCGCAGGTGGTCTCCAGAGGTCCCACGCAGAACCACGGAACAAACCCTGAATGTAAAAAAAATAAACCTGGCCTATACATTCAATACATACACCCCCCCCCCAACACCTACAGTACAATAATGTGCAAAATAACTATTATCCAGATATGGATAATAGATTAATTGCCCATTATTAAAAACATTAACTAGCATATTCAAATAAATAAAGTACTACTGACCTCATCAATAAGAAGTCTCCGTCGCCAGCAACATCCTTGTCATGCCCACAAAATACATAGCAAATACAAAGCCAATACATTGAAAGTACATTCAGATATCAATTAACCCCTTAAACACCTTATCGGATAATAACCGCAAAGGTAATTAAGGGGTTAAGCCACACTGGCCCGATACCCACCCTTCACCCATGAATTTGTACAGTGGCTTCATCATGCAACTATATATATATATATATATATATACAGTATATACACACACATGATGAACCAATATACCAATAAATGTAGAAGGGTTATCAAAACCATACTGTACTACAAATAACACTTCTCCATACAGACACACTACATTAAAATGAATTTCCTTTAATAATCCTAACTGATCTTACAATCTAAATTATCAAATGCCAATGAAAAACCTCACATTCCAATCAATACATTGCATTTACATTGTATATATGATGCATAAAATCTATGCACCATATACATTCTGCAAATGAATGTTAACAATATCATTGCAAGCAAAATACAAATACCTCCAAACAAGTAAACTATTTTAACCAATCAAGTAAACAAAAATCAATTAGCATTCATTATTTACATCCCTAAACAATTGACAGTCCATCCCGAACAATTAAACAATTAACTAATTCAAGCCTGGAGCAGAACAATTTAGCATGTGAAAAAATATAAGTACCAACCAGAAAACAAAATGTAAAACCAAGACTAACCCTGACCACAAGCACACGATACAATACCAAGGATTACATCTATCTAATTGTAAAAAACACTCTACACACATTGAAGCATAGCAGCATAGCCAAATTAATTTAAAACACATCAAATCAAGCTTTTAAAATAACAACATTTCTTACCCTGTATGTATATATCTCTCTAGACATATATACATACATTCATACAGTGGCAATAACTGATATACCGCAAATAAATAAATACACATGTTAAATTTTTTTACGAAACGCGTCAGAGAAACAGGAGTCTCTGTGATGTCCAGCAATATGTCGAAATAAAGCTGATTTTATCTATACTACTTGGTTGAGATCCTGATTTGCAGTGCCCGCCTACAAACCTACTTTTGCTGCCGTCTCTATACTTGGTTTGAGCACGCCAATGATCCCCTGCTTTGTCTTCTGGCTACGAGGCTGTTTCCCCCTGCGGTGGTGAGGATTCGCCACGGTTCGTGACGTGTCCAGGAGGTCCCGGAGCAAGCAAGCCGGCGCCAGTGGTGACGTCATTCCGGAGCGCAGCCGCTGTGGAGCACAGACCGGGACGTCAACGAGGGAGCTACACAGACGCCAGGCGGGTAAGGGCAGCAGGTTTAGGTCACATTATCAATACATGACGGTAGTCCTACAGGGCTATATGTCTTGTATGTGGTTTCCTTCCTGCAAAACGGGCCCCCCTCCGTGGCTGTATCAGTCTGTTTATATGCTTCCTCAGCGTTTTTAAAGCAACATGATATCTTATCAACAGGGGATCTTTGTTTTCTTCTTGGCCATACACCTTTGAGGCTGCTAAAAGTTCTACACCCAGCATTACAACCCGATTGAGCACCGGACTACACGGGGGTCACTCCCCATACTAACTATAGACTCTCTCTGCTACAAACACATCTCGCCAGGGGACGGCTTCAAAGATAACAGCTTGCAAACGCCCCCATGAATTTTTACACGGCATTGCAGTATTGCAGACAGCGGGAATAAAATGCTTAAATCACAGCCGCGAAAATAACGCAATACACTCCGGGCGAAAACGACACAAAACCGCACATCACCGGGATAATCTGAAATTCGCGGAGCTAGCCGAGTTAGAATAAAGTGTGTCGCCACTGTAGGTGACAACATGGAATTGGCAGGGTAAGTCACTCTAACGCGTTTCGCCCGTTCGTGTTTTTCACCGGTTTGGATCTTCTATATTTATCCAAACAAGAAAGCTTTTGGATCTATAATATGAAAACCTTCGTTCCGTTAGGTCCCAATGAAAAGATAGATGTATGGTCTCTTTATTAACCAACATGGCTTGATCACCCTGTCTATGAACTTGTCTTTGGCTATTATTAATATACTAATATTTTATTGTAGTTTTTGCTATACATGTGTGATTATTAACTTTTACACATTATGTGGGTTTAGTGTTTTTTGGACAACATGTCCACAATAAGATACTATATACAGTATGTGTCTTTTTAGTATAATGACCTATTCCTTAATATACTATGGAGGTTATGCACAAAGCAGTGATAAGTGTTTTTAAGTGAGATAAATGCCTTTATTTCTCAATATTGCGTGCAGCGATTCGCAAAGCAGTGATAACACTGCAGTATCGCGCTTAAAAGGCTTTTTATCGTCAAAACACAGTCATTGCTGAAAAAAATGCGCCATAAATTGCGCCATAAAGCACTTATCTCAATTAAAAACATGTATCACTGCTTTGTGCAGAACCCCCTCTATATGTAACTTTTGAAACTGTTTGTGTGACTTACTTTCATGATCTAAACCACTTTGGGGCTTATGCAGAGAGGAACGTTATTTAATGTGAAAAAGGCAGGAAAATAGCCACAGAATTGGAGAAAGTTATGGGCGTATGCTGAAAGCTGCGTTACCTCTTTTTTTCTGATGAGATTCAAAATTGCCAAGTTTTTCTGGCTACATTGAACTCGCTATAATATAGGGCAGAATGGCGAGTTGCAGTGCATCTATGCTACCTGCATACCACCCTATTTTAACATGGCGAATTTACCAATCTCGCCACGTGTTTGGCAATTTTTAAAGTAAAGAAACCTGCTGTGGCGAATTTTATGAATCTCTCCATGTTCTCTGCAGGACAAGCTTCTCTGGTGCGTATTTTCGCCAAAAGATGGCGCTATTTCCCTTCTCTATCCTCTCTGCATAAGCCCCTTATTGTTTTGTAGTTGCACTACTAAACTTCAGAGTTTTTGATATCCCTGGTTGTTGAAATAAATAATAACTGCATTATGTTTTACTATACGAGTACACTGGCTACATACAATATATCTTTGATCCATTTTATTAATATGTATCTTGTATGTAATGTTTCTGACAGTTTTATTATTGTACCTCATTTTTTATTCCATGTTGTTATTAAATGATTTGAATTTTATTTTATTGTATAAAAATTGTGCTCGCTTATCTAAGCTTGTTGAGGGTGCTTTGTGATTGGCTGATTACACCAACCTTTGGACCCCCCATTCGACCAATCGCACTGACCCGAGGGGTATTTAAACTGCTTCAATTGATTTAATGCTTATTCCTTGATGAAGTAGGGAGCATCTACAAAATGCATAGGAAGCGTTACTGTTTGTAATACTCATATTAACATTGCCAGAGTCTCCCGTGTCCACGGTAAGCAATTCAGCCCTTGATTGTGAACTTACTGGTATCTTGCACAGCGATGCTATCTTGTGACGTCATCAGCTGCCGCCTAAGACACAGAGATTACCTTCGGTCTACTGCCCTCAATGTTTGGAGTCCTCTGCTATTCATTGTGCTAGCTCCAAATTAGGGCCCAATATCCACTGATCGGTACTGGAGAACAACAAATATTAAGAGGAGATATCCAGATCCCATAGGGACACAATGAGAGGACCTATCTCCACTGATCTGGGAGTGGACCGTAGCAAATGTCTTTGAATACGGAGGTCCAGGCTTGCGTTTAATGTGTTAACTTAGCACATTGTATTTTTAAATACTCTGTGCGCAATAATCAGTTGTGCGCTGTCTTATTTTCTTTTTCACTAGTCGCTTGGATGCTGAGCATCTACACAGACTAGCTGAAGACTCGATTATTCATTGAAGGTTATATTTGTATCAATTTTTTACTTCACCAGTGTTGGTATAGACACTTACAGACACTTTTTTGACATTTTGCCATCCTTCACGATTTGTGTTTAACTCACCATTGTTATTGAATAATTATTAACAATCTGGTGTGCGTCACACTACTTTTTTTTACATTTTCTATTTTCACAAAGTTTAGTGAAAATAGAGTAATTTGTTTTTCAAAGTTTAAGTAGCCATATTAGTCCTCAAGAAAGTAAGATTCGTTGCAGCTTGTGATACCTTTTCACTGATCAACCTACTGTGTAAGTTATTCAATGATTAAATTAAAGTGTAGTAATCAGAGGCTGCGCTTGAAGAAAAACCTTACAAGGTTTCAAAAGCCATGTAAACTAATTTTCTCTGTAAAGAACTGTAACAGTATGTTGGTCTTCTAAAAGTTATCATAACTTACAACAAATCTCAATACAGTATGTTATTCATCTCAGTTATATTGCTGCTCTTTTTTTGTCACTGGCATAGTGTGACATTTCTTCAACATACTGTAGTACAAATTGTGTTCTGTATTATATAGCTAGAGGCACGTTCAGGTGCTCTACGTTGTACAAATGCAGTCAGTAACATAGAGTGCATGTATATGTAGATTAATATAAAGGTGAGAGTCAAACATAAAGGGAATTCTTTGCAATTATATTTTGCAATAATTCTAGCTGTTTTTAAAGTACTACATTGCACTCTTCCCTATACCTAGGGCATCAGCTTTGTTCCCAGCTTGATAACCTTAACTTTGTGCTTTGACTTTTCATAACATACGGTAGCTTTTTTTAAGGTAATATGTCAAATGCATTGAGGCAAAATAATTGACAAACCTGGACCATGAGGTCATCCACATATAAAAGGATCTTTAGAGAACTTCTGTTTTATCTTACTAAGTATTGAATTGACTGGAGAAAGTAGAGTTTTCTTCCTACAGCACCTGTCCTACTTGAAATGTAGTGAATAATCCCTTTGATGGTAAGATGGAAATATGTAACCAAAAATAAAAAGATAATATGTTAGCATTACAAACAGTTATCATCCTTCAAATCTAATCAAGGCAAATAAATATCCACAACCTCTCCAAATTAAAGAAATTATAGACAAAGCAGTAAAATGAAGCTACTGTACAGATGTAGCCAGACTTACTGTGCTCGGTGCAGTGATTTGCACTGTGCCAGTGCAGCTGGAGTGCGGAAGCAATGCATCCGCTTCGTGGCTATCACTCTCTCGCGATCCAGAGGACAGAAAGTTTCCGAGAAAGATTAACACAGCAATGATTCCCTGCTAATCAATAGGATTCCCAAAGCCTTAACCCTACCAGGCCAGCTAAACGTCTGTAAGAGCTGTGCAGAGAGAGCAGAGAGCAGTCTCTCTTTGTTCCCCCCGAGAAGCTCTTACAGAAGTTCTCACGCATTTTATTATATTTTTTACATAGGTTTAAAGCAGAGGGTCTGCAGAGCTGAACCCCATTAATTTAATCTCTGGGGAACCCCTACTTCATGAGGTTCAGACATCCGTAGGGGTTGCCAATATCTCCCGCATTTTTACATTTCCTGTGTCACAGCCCATGTAATCGGGACATTTAAACAGTGCCAAGATACTTGCACCCCTTACAAAGGTCTGTATCTCAGGAAGCAGGGGGTCCCAGAGCTGAAACTAATGGGGCTCCACTCCGGAGCCCTCCTGCTTCAAATCTATGTACAAAAGTAATAATATTTTTAAAAAAATCTTCATTACTTTAGTTGTTTACCGCTAAGGTAATAAATGGGTTTAATCCCTCCTGCCACCACCCACCATTCCCCCAAACAAACATACCCCCACCCCATAGACTAATGCCCAATATCCGTATTAGCCAAATATGTTCATCTGAAATGTGATAACATTATTTCTCTCTCCAGCTCATGGCCCATCAAGCAAAGGATTAATGCTGTAGGGTCCCATTCAAAAGCATGGACCCCGGCTGTAAGTCTTACTGTCCTTGTGACTGTCAGAGATTGTGATAGGGACATGTTCACGGTGTGATCAGGATGCGGTTGACCATACTGTACAGTATTTATCTCTGCGGCCATAACAAAAGTAAGTGAGTCTACATCTCTATATAATTTCAAGCTTTAAGCTGAAACAATCAATTAGTAATAAATGAGTATATTTCCAAAGTTATATATTAGTTACATAGTATTGTATATGAGGTTGAAAAAAGACCTACTTTTTTAAGTCTAATGAGTTCAACCTTTGTTAAATTTAGATGACGGAGATGATCATTCTATATTAGTATTTACAGCACTATGAAAATATTATCCAATTATGGGACTCATGCAGTAAACAGCAATAAGCCGCTTATCGCCAAAACAGCCTACTGCTATTCAGTAAGCCCCGATAAATCGGTGATAAGAGAGCTTTTCGGCTAATTTTTTTGCAGAAAAAAAAAACGCCAAATTCTCGGCAAGAAGCCACTTATTGCTGCTTATCGCCAGCTTGTGAAACTCGCGCTATTCTAGTAGCCCTGATTAGTTTATCGAGGCTAATCGCCACTTTAGAATTGAGATTTCCTCTCTAAATCGTCTTCGCAGAAAAAGTTGGCCAGAAGGTGCAAGAGGCTGCCGATGATCGGTGAGATGGCACTTAGAAAAAAAAATACACACAACAGCCTTATTACCCACCTTCAAGGCCACCAATAACATTACAATATGTAATAAACACCAATACATAACCCACCCACCTCCTGTGCCCCCACATAAAACCATAATTAATTTTGTATACACAGGATTAATACCAAAGGCCGGTGGTGGTCCCCGGGTGGTCCCCATGGGTGTGTGGGGGCCCTAGGGTGTCTCCCATGAGTGTCTGGGGGACCTCGGGTGGTCCCTGTGGATGTCCAGGGGCCCCTACTTGTGTCCCTGGGTGGTCTCCTCAGGTGTCTGGGGGTCCTCAGGTGGTCCCCATGGGCCTCTGGGAGTCCTTGGGTTGTCCCCATGGGTCCCCACTGGCCTGTGGTACCATTCGTGTTGTAAAAATAAATAAAGATGGCCTACATTTCAATAAATACACCTCCCCCAACCCCAAAAACATACAGAACTGTAATGTGCAAAATAACTATTATCCAGATATGGATAATAGATCATTTGCCCATTATTAAACAAAACATAAGCCAGCCAGCATAAATAAAGTAAATAAAACCATTCTCCTTACCCTTGCCATTATGATGGACGCCCTCATCAGCATACTGCAGGGCCATGTCCTCCGTTGCCAGAAAGAATACATAAAAAATACAATCTAATGGCTCCTAACCCCCTTAACAACCAGGGAGGCCTAACCACCCACCCCGGGCCCACTATACCCACCCTGTACCCATTGAGTGGCATAGAGTACATCATACCCATACAATATGGGCATGATAAGCTACTGTAGCAGTCAATGGTCACCCTAATACAAAAGCATGGATGTCCAAAATACACAATAATCAAACATATACAACAAACACCTAAAACCCCAATATCAAAAATGAAAAGCACTAGCCAAACAATCAATTACCTAAATAAAACCACTAGCCAATCAATTAAAGAAATTAAACCACTAGCCAATCAATTAAAGAAATAATACCACTAGGCATTCCATTAAATAAATCACACCACTAGCCAAACAATACATTTAATACATAAAAGCAGTAACCAACACAACAATTATTTAATACAACCACTAGGCAACACATCAATTAAAACCAGTAGCCAACAGAATACTGTACATCATTAAATAAAAACTCTAAACAATCTGATTTTTTTTTAAAAACAACCCATCACAATTCAAAACAATTTAATCTAAACAATAAACAGAAATAGAGAATATAACACTCAATAGAAGGAATGCATTTGGCAAAAATGAATTGTCTACCACTATAGTCATCTGTACCCGAAACAGGCAAAGATTAATACATTAGCAGTCAATGAGCTATGAAAAACATAAAAAAGGAAAAATCCAATTAAAAGAACTGTAAAAATAAAATGACATATATTCAATATTTATCTTACCTTTAGAATCGTTGGCCCTCCGAATCCTGTGGAATCAGGAAGCTCTATCCAATGCCATCCACCTTGAACATCAAGGACAGGTAAATTCTTCTTTCTTTAATCTTCTATCATCTTCTTTATTCATCTGTGATTATTTATTTCTTTTCTTTATCTTCTGTCTTCATCTGTTAATCCAATACCTCCATGTTAAATCCACAATGTTGACCCATCGGCTTCTTGAGCTCAAATGAGACATCCCGGCCTTAAATATGGCCTGTGACGTCACATTTGAGTGGCATATGGTTCACACGCCATCTGATTGGCTGTGAAAACCATGTGCCCTTTTTTTTTAATGTTACAGCACGTCATGTAAAGGGACTGAAGCCAGCCAATCAGCCAACATGGCTGCTGTCACATGGTACTTCAGCCAATCAGATTGTTAGAATTATATCCCCAATATGATTGGTTGTAGTAGACAATATGTAACGTGAGGTCCGGCCTTTGTTCCCAGATGGGTGAAACCCACGCCAGGGCGTTGTTAATTAGCAGGGACACGATATAGGCCACCTTAGACCGCTGGGATAGAAAACGTGATGGCATCAGTTCAAACTGTATACTACAGTGATTAAGGAACCTGCGACAACCAAGAGGTTCGCTGCCATAGTTCGGAGGCTGCGTTCATGGGAACGGTTGTGGGATTAGACACTGCTGAGGGAACAGGGTCAACAGGGGCACATTTTGCCTGGTCAGTAATAGCTTCTACTGCCTGTTGGAGTAGCTCCATACGCCGACTATTCTGATCAAGCTGTTTCTCTATTTGGTTAACATGTCAGAGTGCATGGGCAGGACACGACAGACCTAAGCGAGGTCCATGTTTGTGGGGCTGAGAATACTGTAATGAGTGCTCACCACAAACAGGACGGGATTGCAAGGCTGAGTTGGGGATATTTCAATACACGGCCAACAACTTCACAGCCGCGTCTGGATTGCAGAGTCATAGTCGTGTAGCTGGGTCAGGGAAAGATAGGTCAGAATAGTCATGATAATCGCTGTGGTCTAGAATAGGAGAAGTCGGGTGGTCGTTGTGCGTAGCCGGGGTCCAGGAGTAGAGAGGTCAGAATGGTCTTTGTGAGTAGCCATGGTCCAGTGGTCAGACACGGTGGGAGTCCAAATACAAGATGAGGTCAGGGGTCAGAGAAAGCAGCAGTCAGGGGACAAGCTGAGGTCAAAGGTACAGAAAAACAAGGCAGAATGCAAGAGCAACAGCAGGGCAGCAGGATGCTTGAGGCAAGCACTAGAAACATAAACAGTGGTTTATGCTCAGCCAATTTGCCTAAGGGCTGGCTGAGCATTTAAATAATAGAGAGCCAATGGGAAGGCTTCAGGTAATGAGTCATCACATAAACTGTGTACTGATAAGCAGGGGCGGAGTGTATCGCAGCTGTGGAGTAATTAATGTTGTTAGCATTAACCCCTCAAGTGTTTCTGGTCATGCGACACAGAGGTGTAATGGAGACAGGAGCGTCCTCCGTTGCTTCGCAAGGGGCATCACCCAATGCATCATGGTTTGCATTACCGGCACGGGACCGATCTCCAATCCTCACAATTAGATTGTATTTTTTATGTATTCTTTGTGACAACGGAGGACATTGCCTTGCAGTATGCTGACGAGGACACCCTTCTTAATGGCAGGGGTAAGTAGAATGGTTTTATTTACTTTATTTGTGCTGGCTGGCTAATGTTCTAGAATTTGATTATTTTTATTTTATTGTATTGTCTATTTTATTAAATGTATTTTTTAATGCTTCTCAATGGTCAAAAGCACTAATAGACAGATTTTACTAATATGACTATTGCCCTTTACTGCGTGGTGGGTGTGGTTGTGGTACTCTTGTTGGTGGCACAGGGGTGTGTGATTGGAGTACTAACTTCGGATGGGTGGTTAGGCATTATTGAAGCTGTGTAGGACATTGACAATCTAACCAAAGGGGAAAAAAACACAAATTCCTCCCCAGCATAGGAGGTAGAGCTACCAGGGGAAGAAGCACAGAGAAACCATATTGTTTTACATCAGTTAATGTCTGAAGTGAAGTCTGACTGTTCTATGGTGAACATTATAAACAGCTTGATAGACATTAGATATTGACAGGCTAACAACTAGGGATGATAATAATAATGCTGGGGGGACGCAGAAAATATGGATATGAGCAGTAATAAACATTGGTGTGGTGAATGTGGGCCCCCTAGCACTAGGTAAAGTTTAAATATTCATGCCCAGACTTCCCAGATCTACTGGACCTGGGGCAGTTGATTTAAGGTTGGAATTGAAAAAAATCAAAAATAATATCAGAAATGTGGATAGAAATGAAATAGCAAAACATTACTTAATGTAAATACGGCTTTTGATTTGATTTATAATTTATAACAATTAGGGCAGAGGAACATGTGTGTCCCAAATGTAAATTTTCAAGGCCAGCCAGGAACATTGCCTATGGTCATATCTATTGATACAGGCTTAGTTATTGTCTTTCAGAGGTCGCTGGCAGTTCTGCGAATGCAATGACCCCGGCCCCGATGGATTAACACAACAGGGGGTCCAATCTGAAAGCATTGACACCTCTGCAGCACGATCACTGCACACTGTCACCAGCAAAATGTATTTCAAATGTAGCAAGACTTACTTTCCCCAGTACTGTGGCAGAAAATGCAAACGGCCCCTGCGCTTGGGAAAGTAAATTTTGCTACATTTGGAATTAACTTCTGGGACTTGGTCATATCATCATATAAGAACTTAACCTAAGTCCTAATAATAGATAAAAGGTAACCTGATCAAACACATGACACAACAACATGATACTTTAAAAATCTTAACCAAATTATCAATAGTGAAAGATCCTTGATCTTTGGAAACATGGAAAAAATAAAGGAAATGGATACGGCAATAGTTAAAATCCTATATTACTTGACATAGTATTGTTGGTACAGTACCAAGAAAATGTATACATGGACAGTGGATTTCCAATAATCCCCCAAATGTAGAAGTGCTAACTACTTATTCAGACTTATGAAGGTAGATAAAACAGATGACTGCATGAAATAAAGAAAACTCAGAAACATTATTTGAAAAATTGGGTCCTTTTATTAAATCAGTACAAGAGAAAATTAAGACAGACATTGAAAATACCTTTAAAAATTCAACATGCGGTCTACTGTATATAAACCACTGCTAACACACCAAACAATGAGAAATTTGGTAGAAAATAAACAGCAAATTAAAGAATCACTTGTGAGCACATTCATGTCTCAGACAGGTCTGCCAGCTGCTTTTCACCATTATCTTTTAGCATTAAGTGCATCCACTGCAGTAAGGGATTCTGGGAAATGACATGCAAATGAGCGCACAGTGTCACTTTTTGCTTCAAACCCATTTGACATGGACCCCTATACAGTACATTTATGCCTACCGTATTACACAGCTTTTCAGCACAGCCTGGGTTAAAGTGCACAGCCAGGAAACCTACTCACAGACAGCTGTTTTTACCTTTTGGGTCACATCAGTGTGAGGTCAGTTACTATACTTTCTTTGCAATTTGAACCTAGGATAGGTTTCAACCACATCTTAAATAAGTTATAGTGGGTCAAAAAGTTATACTGGCTTATCACAAGTGATATTTTCATTTGCTGTATGCTACACAGTGGATTATTTTTGTAACTTTTTGACCCCCTATAACATATTTAAGGTGTGGTTGAAACCTATCCTACTGTATGTTCAAATTGCAATGCGAGTATAACTGACCTCACACTGATGAGACTGTGAGTAGGTGTATTGGCTGTGCACTGGAACCAAGGCTCTGCTGAGAAGCCGTGAAATGTGGCAGGCATAAGCTTATATGGATTTAGATACAAAATGGATTTGAAGCAAAATGTGACACTGCATGCTCGTGTGCATGTCATTTCCCAGAATCCCTTGCTGCAGTGGAAGCACTGTATACTAAGACATAATGGGGAAAGGCAGGGTTGCAGACCTGTCTGAGACATGTGAATGTGCTCACGTGATATTTTCATTTGCTGTATGCTGTACGGTGGAGGTTTTTTTTCTAACTTTCTGACCCACCATAACTTTTTTAAAGAGTGCTACAAAATACAGGACTATAGGATTAAGGTCCGGGGCTCTCGATACAAGGTTACTTACTTACTGTAGTGCCAACGAGTATTCTAAAACAAATCTTGGGCAATCATCAACAAGACCCAGGTACATCCTGGGTACATGCTGGGTACATGCTGCAACATTTCAGTGACATTTCTGCGGGCAGACTAATGGCCCATCGGATTAACAGCGGGGGTCCCAGCAGACCCATTTAAATTGAATGGGACTGCCAGGGACCCCTGCTGTGTTAATCCGATGGGCCATTAGTCTCTGCAAAAATGTCACTAAAATGTTGCAGCATGTACCCAGCATGTACCTGAGTCATGTTGGTGATAGCCCCAGATTTTCCAAGGCAAGTTTTAGAATACTCGTCGGCGCACCTGTATTTACCCTTCTGCAATTATAATTATGATAATCGCTATAAGTGAAATTAAAAATGTAAACAATAAACACATTGCACCACAACCAATTAGTATGGATAAGAAAAAAACACAAAATGGAAATGAAGTTTAATTGTACTTTCTTTTCTTTTAGGTTACAGTATGTTATTTTATTATTTTGCTTATAAAGTTGTTTGAAAAATAAAATAAATAAATAAGGAAAATGGAAAAAATACCATATCATATCTAGTTACATAGTATTTATGGTGTTATTACTGTATTGCTGACAAAAGTCTATATTCTGTAACTGATTCATATCTAATGTGAAATGGGAAATGGGAAATCTGAAAAATAAATATTTAAAAAAAATTGTCTTTCACAAAATATTCAAGTAAATTCTCTCACATGACAAGGCCCTGAAGCTAAATGTTTGAACGGCATTATGCTTTCTGTTGAGCCATTACTTTTTTTTACTTTGTGTAGGGAAAAAGCTTTAGGAGCTGTTTCAATGCACAGAAACAAACTGGAAAATATCTAGCATTAATTGTTCTATTATGTATATTTTATAACTCTTTAAAAACAAAGTAGTTGAATTGCTGGGTTAATCTCTTGAATAAAAAAAGAACATGACTCAATTACTCATTGTTTGTCTAATTCATACATCCTTTTGTTTCAAAAGACATGGATTTGGTTAATAAAATGCCTTTTAGATACTTAAGAAAAGACAGGCACTTCTTGCATTGGAATCGATCTGTTAGAACCCAATTGGAGGGGAGGAGATACAGTAAATGCAATTTCAAAATTGGAAACCAGGTGGATTCACACCTTAAAATCATTGGTTCCGTATGAAATTAACATGGATATTGACATGGGAGCTTTTCTCCTAAGTTAATAAACCATATTCAATGTGTCCCCCCATGATATTCTATAGGGTTACATTCCTCTGCTTGAAAAATTCACCGATCTGTATTATGTAAAACTGTATAATTACAAATGTTATGCTTTGTTATTTGTTCTACTTTATATAGGAATTCTTGCAATGTATGATTTATCTCTCTGTGCCATATATTTGTATTAATTTATACCATTGCCTAAGTATATATTTGGGTTAATGTTATATTTTATATGTATACTATTTAGTATATTTTATTTAATTTATTTAATTTTAATACATTTTTTTATTGTATTATATGTATAACCTATACTAAAGTAACAGGTTTTTATTTATGTTTGTTTTCCATGTGCAGACCATGTCTTGGCTGTTTGACTAAGTTCCTAACACACCTAGGATTAGGTAGGTGGGAACATGCACTCAACCAACACAAACAGATCTGCAGGTTTATGTAGTGAATTTAAAAGGGATGAAACAGATTATGTTAAAGGGGAACAAAGAAACTGGAATTCCAACAACAACTATAAGAATAGAGAAGAATATGAACATAAAACATTGAGGGAAAAATACATTAATAGAAGTAGAGACACTCATTCAAGTAATCCTAATCCTACATATTATAAACCTAAAATGCCTTACAGAGGTTATTAAAACCTTTATAGACAGGGCGGTAGATATCATGGCAAAAATCCCACAAGCTCTGAAAATAGATATCGTTACCATTATACCCATCAAAATGATAACAAGCCCTCTTCTAATTAAACATAAAGATAGGGCTCATCCTGATGCAACTCAGGGCAAAGACCTAAAAGATCACCTTCCCCCAAAGGTGCATCTGGGTCAAATGATTTTTTAGAGAGAGGAGAGTCTTCTACTTTTTGGGAAACTGAAAATCGCGTTCTCCCTCTGAGAGAGAAGGAGAAATTGTCAAGCCAAAAAAAAGAAGAAATTCAGAGGAAAGCGGAGAAGAGGAGAGAGAAATACTTTAAAGGAGCAACAAAATAAAAAACAAGTATTATTTTGAATCTCAGTTCAACTACTTTCAATAGTCTACAGAATGATGTAATTCAAAAGGTTTCTCTTTTGCCTCCACTGTAAGCAACTTTGAACTCTTTGTAGATGCTAATAAGTTTTAAACAACTCACTATTAAAGTTTTTTTTTTAAGCAAGAACACAGAGTCCAGAATGAGTAATATAATTATGAAACCAGATATGGAGAAAGAAGAAGACAATTTTATACATTCTAAACTCAGACAGAAATCCACTTTTAATCCTACTTTTATAAAAGGAAATCACCATGGAGAATTTTACCAATTGATAATAAAAGACTTTACAGAATTAACCACAAAAATAACACAAGTTTTAAAGATAATTTGACAAAATTAGAAATAGAGGCATTCAAAGAGGTAACTGAAAATAAAAACACAGTAATAAAACAAGCTGAATAAAACAAGCTGACAAGGAGGGCGGGGGGGGGGGGGGAGATTGCGATCTTAAATAGAGAAGACTATCTAAAATAATCTATGAGACTATTAGGAGATTCTGACACATCTTAAATTAAGAAAAGATCAATCCAAAGAGTTTACAGAAGAATTAAGAATACTATAAGAGAAAGGAAAAGACCTAGGAATCCTGGAAGATAATAAAATCAAATATTTAATGAATGAGAAACCACAACTATTGATTTTCTACTAAAAATAAATGATTGTTTAACCAACCCATAGACCCATCATTTCGGGGAGTAATTCCTTGACAGCAAATTTATCGGGCTATATAGACATATTCCTACAAAAATATGTCAAAACATAAAGATCATATTTAAAAGACACAGCCAAAGTTTAACAGATTTTAGAAAGTGTTACATGGGAAAATAAATTTACAGTATATTAGCAACTATTATGTTGCCTCTCTTTATACTTTTATTTGACATCATCATGGCTGCAAAGAAGTAAAGAATTTCCTTTCTAAAGATAGTGACTTACCTGAAATACAGACAGAGTTTTTAATTGAAAGTATTTTATTTATATTGCAAAACTTCTTCTGGTTTGAGGGAAACTTTCCTGCAAAAATGCGGTACAGCCATGGGGTCCAAGTTTGCGCCGAGCTAGGCCAATTGGTTCATGGGATCATGGGAGGACAGGCATATTTGGTCTGAGGCAGGGCCCGGCGCAAACTTGGTCCTCTTGCGAAGATATGTAGAGGATATATTGTTAATCTGGTGAGGAGCTCAGAATAGTCTAGAAGATTTCCTATGAAAAATAAATATAACTTAAAATAATTTAAAATTACGCCTAAAATTAGCAAAGAGGAGTTGGATTTTTAGATCTCATTATTTATATATACAATGGAGAGATCAAAACGAAGTCATTTTTTAAGTCAGTTGACAGCAATAACTATATTTTAAGATCAAGCTGTCATCACCCTCAGTGGATAGACAATGTCATAATGTTTTAGTCAATTTAGACTAGTGAAATGCAACTTTACGGAAAAGGATCATTTTATCATTCAATCGGAAATTAAAAAAAACAGATTTTTAGAAAAAAACTATGATGCAACAGTTCTAAATAAACAGAGTTTTAGGGCACCGGTCCCAATGTTCAGGGCTCAGTAACAGCTAGACTATTTGAAATAGTAAATAGTAAAGCATAATATTCACTGGTGTTGGGGATGATCAAGCAATGAACGCTGCGTGAGACTCTATTGGTAATGCCTGTAAGTGAAGTAGGACCATATGCAAGTCTCTATGAAAGGCTGACTGTCTTCTATATATGCTATAATGGGCAAATCAGCAAATTCAATGAGACAGATATATCCACAACTATGAAATGAATGAAAACATAACAGGCTTTTTAGAGTACTCACAAATGCAGCAATGTAATCCCCATAATGCGCGTGCCTCACGCCAAATGCAGGAAGAGAAAGCGGTCCATGGGGTCCAGAAGCGGAGTCCAGCTGTGCTCTGCTTCTGGACCCCACGGACTGCTTTCTCTTCAGTTCTAAATAAAGCTCTGATTAAAGCAGATAATAAAGAGAGAAAAGATTTGATTAATCCCAACAAAGAGCAAACAAAATCTTCAAAAAAAATTGATGTAGTCTTTTTAACTACATAAAACAGAGACGCAAAAAAAATTGATAATATCATCAAACATCCCTGGCATATTTTATTAAATGATCCGATTCTGAAGGAAAATATTCCCAATAAACCAAATTGTTCCTGGATCAGCACACTTTGGCTTTCTTGCTGTTTGTTTTGGAGGCTTAGCTGATGGTTAGTGACTACACTTATCCCTGATTATCTTCATTTGCTACAGGATTGGTGGGACCATCTGATTCCACCTTCTCCGCAGGATATTTCTATCCTTTGAATCATAGGACTGGCATTGCGTTCAGAACTTTGCACATATTGCTGGAACTTTAGGCTTTTTATTAACCAATTCCATGTCTTTTGTTTTTTGAAACAAAATGATGTATAAATTTGACAAATAATGAGCAATTGAGTCAGGGTATGTGCAAAACTAAGTAAAACTCTGGTTGCATAAGCTAAATTAAAGAGGATGATTAAATAATTAGGTAGATATTCAGGGGTGAGTTTGAGAGGCCCCACCCAATATAAAAATCTGAAACTTTATGGGTTTGGTCTTCACCATAAAGCAGGCCTGCACAACATATACGGCCCGTGGGCCGCATGCGGCCCGTCTGGCCTCTCTGTGCGGCCCGCGATGACTCTGTCCGGGCACCAGTTAATTAAATAAATTTAAAAAAAAAAATAATTAAAATGGCAGCGATTCATCCCTCCTCCCTCCCTTCCCTACCAGCCCCCTTCCTCTCCCTCCCAGCCCCCTCCCTCTCTCTCCCCACCCCCGGGTTTTGCGGTGCGCGGGGGCAGCAGCAGCATGCGGAGGTTGTGTTTTTTTCTTCAATAGCAGGCTGCCGGGGAGGTCAAAGCATTCTGGGGGCGGGGCTTAGTACCGGGGAGATAGAGATAGAGGGGGGGTGGCATGTGTGTGTGGGGTGTGTGGGGTGTGTGGGGTGTGTGGGGTGTGTGGGGTGTGTGGGGTGTGTGGGGTGTGTGGGGTGTGTGGGGTGTGTGGGGTGTGGGGTGTGTGTGTGTGTGTGTGTGTGTGTGTGTGTGTGTGTGTGTGTGTGTGTGTGTGTGTGTGTGTGTGTGTGTGTGTGTGTGTGTGTGTGTGTGTGTGTGTGTGTGAAAAACGGGCTGGTGGGGGTGGGGGTGAAAAACGGGCTGGTGGGGGGGTGGGCTGCTGACATGTGAGGGGGGTGGGCTGCTGATATGTGAGGGGGGGTGGGCTGCTGACATGTGAGGGGGGGTGGGCTGCTGACATGTGAGGGGGGGGTGGGCTGCTTACATATGAGGGGGGTGGGCTGCTGACATGTGAGGGGGGGTGGGCTGCTGACATGTGAGGGGGGGGTGGGCTGCTGACATGTGAGGGGGGGTGGGCTGCTGACATATGAGGGGGGGTGGGCTGCTGACATGTGAGGGGGGTTGGCTGCTTACATGTGAGGGGGGGTGGGCTGCTGACATGTGAGGGGGGGGTGGGCTGCTGACATGTGAGGGGGGGTGGGCTGCTAACATGTGAGGGGGGTGGGCTGCTGACATGTGAGGGGGGGTGGGCTTCTGACATGTGATGGGGGTGGGCTGCTGACATGTGAGGGGGGGTGGGCTGCTGACATGTGAGGGGGTTGGGCTGCTGACATGTGAGGGGGGGTGGGCTGCTGACATGTGAGGGGGGGTGGGGTGCTGACATGTGAGGGGGGGTGGGCTGCTGACATGTGAGGTGCAGGGGGGGCTGTTGACATGTGAGGTGCAGGGGGGGAGAGAGTGATGTGAGGTGCAGAGGGGGGAGAGAGTCATGTGAGGTGCAGGGGGGGGAGAGAGTGATGTGAGGTGCAGAGGGGGGGGGAGAGAGTGATGTGAGGTGCAGGGGGGAGAGAGTGATGTGAGGTGCAGGGGGGGAGAGAGTGATGTGAGGTGCAGGGGGGGAGAGAGTGATGTGAGGTGCAGGGGGGGGAGAGAGTGATGTGAGGTGCAGGGGGGGGAGAGAGTGATGTGAGGTGCAGGGGGGGAGAGAGAGTGATGTGAGGTGCAGGGGGGGAGAGAGTGATGTGAGGTGCAGGGGGGGAGTGATGTGAGGTGCAGGGGGGGAGTGATGTGAGGTGCAGGGGGGGGGAGAGAGTGATGAGAGGTGCAGGGGGGGAGAGAGTGATGTGAGGTGTAGGGGGAGGGGAGAGGGTGATGTGAGGTGCAGGGGGGGGGAGATACTGATGTGAGGTGCAGGGGGGGATACTGATGTGAGGTGCAGGGGGGGAGAGAGTGATGTGAGGTGCAGGGAGGGGGAGAGAGTGATGTGAGGTCCAGGGGGGGGGGAGAGAGTGATGTGAGGTGCAGGGGGGGAGAGAGTGATGTGAGGTGCAAGGGGGGAGAGAGTGATGTGAGGTGCCGGGGGAGGGGAGAGAGTGATGTGAGGTGCAGGGGGGGAGAGAGTGATGTGAGGTGCAGGGGGGGAGAGAGTGATGTGAGGTGCAGGGGGGGAGAGAGTGATGTGAGGTGCAGGGGGGGGGAGAGTGATGTGAGGTGCAGGGGGGGAGAGAGTGATGTGAGGTGCAGGGGGGGAGAGAGTGATGTGCAGGGGGGGGAGAGTGATGTGAGGTGCATGGGGGGAGAGAGTGATGTGGGGTGCAGGGGGGGAGAGAGTGATGTGAGGTGCAGGGGGGGAGTGATGTGAGGTGCAGGGGGGGAGAGAGTGATGAGAGGTGCAGGGGGGGAGATACTGATGTGAGGTGCAGGGGGGGGATACTGATGTGAGGTACAGGGGGGGAGATACTGATGTGAGGTGCAGGGGGGGAGATACTGATGTGAGGTGCAGGGGGGGAGATACTGATGTCAGGTGCAGGGGGGAGGAGATACTGATGTGAGGTGCAGGGGGGGAGATACTGATGTGAGGTGTAGGGGGAGGGTGAGAGTGTCATATTGAGGGGAGAGGGAGAGAGTGTCATATTGAGGGAAGAGAGACATGGGGGGGATGCTGACTTGTGGGGGGGGGATGCTGACATGGAATGGGCTGGGGGATGTGGAGGGGAGTATTGTGTGTTTGATGTGGAGGGGGGTATTGTGTGTTTGATGTGGAGGGGGGTATTGTGTGTTTGATGTGGATGGGGGTATTGTGTGTTTGATGTGGAGGGGGGTATTGTGTGGGTGAGTGGGAGAGATGGGGGTATGAGAGATAAATGGGGAGTATCGTAAAGATTGATAGTGAGGGGTTCTGGGGGAGATATGAGGAGGATGATGATGATGATGATGATGATGATGATGATGATGATGATGATGATGATGAGAGGTGGAGGAGGAGAGATGATGATGATGATGATGATGATGATGATGATGATGATGATGATGATGATGATGATGATGATGATGATGATGATGATGATGATGATGATGATGATGATGATGATGATGATGATGATGATGATTTAACCCGTGCAGCCCACATTTTTTTTCCTTGGAGCAGTTCGACCCTTCTCACTTTACGAGTTGGGCAGGCCTGCCATAAGGGATTGTGGAAACACGTCATGCCACAATAAAAATAAATCACTGAATACCTTAGGAAAAGAGTTATTGTTGCTCATCAGTCTAGAGAAGGTTACAAAACCATTTTAAAGGATTTGGGGTACCACAAATCCACTGTCAGACAAATGGAGAAAGTTCAAGACCACATTCACTCAACCCAGGAGCAGTCGTCCTACCAAAATCTCTCTAAGAACAAACCGGCAAATCATTCAGGAAGTCACAAAGTACCCCGGAGTAACATCCAAGGATCTGCAGGCCACTCTCGCTTTGGCTAATATGAGTGTTCATGACTCAATTATAAAAAAACAAACTGAACAAAAATGGTGCTCATGGAAAGATTGCCAGGAGGAAATCACTGCTCTCGAAAAAGAAGATTGCTTCTCATCTGAAGTTCACCAAAGTGCACATAGATGACCACAGTACTTTTGGAACAGTGTTCTCTGGACAGAGGAGTCAAAGTTAGAACTTTTTGGTTTCAATGAGAAATGTTATGTTTGGCAAATTCCAAAACTACGTTCAAACAGAAGAACCTCATCCCAACCATCAAGCATGGTGGTGAAGTGTACATGTTTGGTGATGCTTTGCTGCTTCAGGACCTGAGTGGCTTGCCATCATTCATACTGTAAAACCATTAATTTTGCATTGTATCAGAAGGTTCTAGAGGAGAATGTCAGGCTATCCGTGTGTGATCTGAAGCTGAAGTGAAAGTTGGTAATGCAGCAAGTCAATAATCCTAAATATATCCATTGAAATGTTGTGAGAGGACCTGAAGCGATCTGTCCATGCAAGGAAGCCCTCAAATATCACTGAGTTGAAGCAGTTCTGTAAGAAGGAATGGGCCAAAATTTCTCAAAACTGATGTGAGAGACTGACCAGAAGGTACAGGAAAGTTTTAGTTGAAGTCTAAATTGAATTCCTGCTCTAGGGATACTGAATCTAAAGGTTCACATTCTTTTTCACACATTGATATTGAATGTTTAATTATTTGTGGATAAATAAATATTGAAAACGTATCATGTTGTTGTGTCATTTGTTTGATCAGGTTATCTTTATCTATTATAAGGACTTAGATTATGATCTAATAACATTTTAAGTTTGAAATATGTGAAATATGGTAACATCTTAAGTGGTTCACAAACTTTTTCTCACCACTGTATATTTTCTTTGTCATCATCATCTTAAGTCTTTGTCAATAAACTACTGGATTTATACCTCCCCAATGATCTTCCAGGAAATATGGTTGTAACGCTCTCTTCACGTTGCAAGAAAATATTTCTTGATTTCATCTTCCCATCTTACTTTTGGTCATCGTCTTTTGATAGCCCTTGGAATCAAGTTGACTATTAACTTTTTCCAATGGTGGAAATTCCTTGTAATTTGTCTGTCCCAGGACTATTTAAATTTCTTGATCCTTGTGTTGTTTGTTTTTTCTTTTCAACTAATTAATTATTTTTCCTTTTTCTTTGAGTAATACCCAGCATATATATCTCCATACTTTTTTGAGTTGTCTCAAGCTTCTGAATTGTTTTCACATTTAGGGGCCTATTGTAGTAGCTTCGATGAGTTTGTTGCTCTCGCAAGGTTTGGCATGTTCCCCCCAATTGGTTTGTCATTTATGTTATCACGGTATTCAGAAAGAATCTGAAACCCTCTCAAACCATGAGGTAGGAAAATGTGAAAACCATACAGCCTAGCAGCAAAATAATCTCAGATGTTTTCAAAGTTCTCCCCCTGCGATTTTCTCACAATCTGAGCTGCACAGGGAGAGCTGCCCCTCTCCCTGCAAAGCTCTCACAGACAATCCCAGTGTTTTTATTGAAGTTTTAAAACTAGTATGCGGGAGCAGGGTGTCTCTGGAGCTGGACAGCATTGATTTCAGCCTCAGGGACGCCCTGCTTCCCAAATTACAGACCCCAGTATGGGGTGCCGGTATTTCCTATGCGTCTAAATGTCCCGATAATGAGATGCGGGAGGCACACATTGCATGGGCATACCGACACCCCATCCGATTGGTTGAAATACCATGTGATGGCAGCCATTTTTTTTAAAAGGATGGGACCTCATCCTTTAAAGATGATGTCACATCCTATAAAAAAAATGGAAGAGGTCACATGGTACATTACTTCAACCAATCGGATTGGCAATGTGATGCATCACATGGTATATCTCACAATCAGATTGGTTCCAGTACCGTGTAATAGCAGCAATTTTGTTTTAAGGATGTGACGTGCCTCCCATGAAGATGGCATCACATCTTAAAAAAAAAGAACCCTGTCACATGGTACAGCATCTAATCAGATTGGAGCTGTACCATCTGACATTCAAATGTCACGTCACAGGCTTTATATAAGGTCTGTCACGTCTCATTTAACCTTAAGAAGCCAACTGGACAGCATCCTCCTGTGGATTACAATGGACAGATGAATATAAAGAAGAAGATGGACTTACCTGCGGTTGAGGATCATTGCGTCGGGTGTCAAGGGATTCCTGCTATTAAGTAAAGTGGTTGAATTTTTTAATTGTGTTTTTTTATTCTTGTTTTTTTATTCTGTTTATTTATTCTGTTTTTTTGCTGCTTGGTTTTTCTAATTGCTTTTTTATGCTTGGTTTTTCTTTTGCTTTTTATTTGTGGTCATTGGTTTATTTTATTGTTGTCTATTTTTGATTCTTGTTTTTTTAATGGTTGTGTATTTTTTATGCTGGTTTTATTATAGGTTGCCCATTGCCTGCAAACGTGTTTATCTATGCCCATTTCAGGCTATAGATAAATAAAGTGACAGGCAATGAATTTTTTGGCAAATGCTTGTTTTTAATTAATTGTTGTGTTGTATTTTTGCGTCTTGTTTTTAGTTAATTGTTATATATTTGTAGGACTTGTTTTGAATTAATGTTTGTGTTGTTTAAGTGCTTGTTTTATTTATTTGTTGCATTGTTTAGGTGCTTGGTTTATTTCATTGTTGTGTTGTTTAGGTGCTTGTTTTTTTTATTTTTGTGTGGTTTTGGTGCTGTTTTTTTTAGGTCGCCCATTGACTGACATAGTGGCTAATCATGCTCATATTATATGGGCATGATGTACCACTGTGCCAATCAATGGGTAGAGGGTGTAGGTACAGTAGTTGAAACGGGAAAGGGTGGTTAGGCCTCCTGGATGGGTAGTGTGGGAGTGGGGTTATAACTTTATTACTATAGTGGTTACAAACCGCTAAGGTGATTAAAGGCTTAGTGCACATTAGTTGTTTTTTTATTGTACTCTTGCTGCCGACAGAGGACGTTGACATGGAGGACGGTGTTGAGGATGGACGGCCTTCATCCTGGCATGGGTAAGTAGAACTTTTATTTACATTATGCTGGCTGGATAATGTTTTATTTTAAATGCGCAAAGGAGCTATACCCAGATCTGGATAATAGTAATTGTGCCCATTATTGTACTGTATGTGTTGATGGGGTTGCTGGGAGTAGAGGATGTGGGTAGTAAGGTTGTTGTATTTGTTAATGTTTCTTGGGGTAGAGGGATTGGGTAAAGGGGGTAGCTGCCCCAATGGTGGGTGGTTAGGCCTCTCGAGTGGGTAGCGGGAGGGGTTAACCCTATGATTACCACTGCTGTGGTAGTGAAGGGGTTAACTCCTCCCACAACCTTCCCAGCAGGCCTAACCACCCACCCTGGGGCACCCTTCACCCATCCCCTCTGCCCCCAATAAACAGGGTACTCCAGTTTAACCGCTTCATTGCCTTAGCGGACAGGCTCTAAGGTAATTAAGCAGTTTTTATTTAAATTTGAATACTAGTTTGTGGGAGCTTGGGGTCTCCTCAGCTGAACCGCTTTGATTTCAGTCTCAGAGAGTCCCTGATTCCCGAGTACGGGCCCTTTATGGGGTGCCGGTATATCCTGTGCGTTTAAATCTCCCACGTCACGTGACCAGGACATTTAATACATAAGAGATACCAGCACACCATACCGGGGACCTGTATCTCGGGAGGCAGGGGATTCCCAGACCTGAAATTAATGCGGTTCAGCTCCGGAGACCCCCTGCTCCCGTACAACAGTATTAAAATGTAAATAAAAACACCACGGTCGCCTGTGAGAGCTGTGCAGGGAGAGGCGGCTCTCTCTGTGCATCTCTCTATGCAGCTGCGGCCAGATCGTACAGGGAGAGCTGAAATCTCATTGCTGCTACGCCGAGCAGTATTGGCATTTTCCTGCCTTAAGGTTTGAGATGGTTTCAGATTCTTTCTGAATATCGTGATATCACAAATTATAAACCGTACAGTGGGAACATGTCACATCATTCGTGATAGCAAAGGATTTTATGCTGTATTTGTTTTTTTGTTCATTCAATTGAGGAGCGGTTCATCAGGAGAAATACCTGGGAAAATACGCTAATCTTTATACCTATGATCTTAAAAGAACTTATGTGTGTGCTATCCACTTACTTTTGGCGTACCATATTTTCAATATATATTTTTTTCTACTTTACTACTTTATTCGCATCATTTATTGGATATTATCCTTTTCCATTGCATTTACTTATTTAGCACTATCTCTCTTTTTTTGGGGTGAATTTTAAAAATTCATTTGAGCAAGGACCACATTTGTGACTGTTGATTTTTGAATATTAACGTTTACTTTTCGATGCAACTGTATGTGATGTGTAATCCTAGAAAGGAAGCTCAAGGAAGCTCAAGACACATATTAGCTCTATGGTAAAAAATGACTATTTCCAGAAACCAGCAGTGCTACTGTACCTAAGTTCAGACTGACACTATTTTACTAAACTTTAGGTACTGTTGTACAGTATATCTCCTAATACCTCATACTGATTCCAATGTATATTGCTCTTTAGGAGAATTCTATTTCTTAACACATAGATCACTAGATCAACCTGGCACACTAATCTACTGTATATAAGCACTCAAAACTGTCGATAACTCACTGATCGAAGCTAAAAGAATAGGCCCCTGTGTGTGTTACTACCTTTACACAAGCCTGCAAGCCTTTTTCAAGAACGTGCCTAATCGTGATAAAGAAACACTTTTTGTTCTGACCTTAAGGAGATCCTAGGAGACAAGCTAGCTATGGCATTACCATTATGGTTGGAAATAAGAGTACCCAGCTATCCATGTGTGCCGGAATCACATTATTATACCTTTTTGGGTTTTGTAAAGATTGTACTTATACACGAAAAATAAAAACTTTTTGTTCAGGTACTAAGAGGACTCCTGGAGGTAAAATAGCTATGACAGCACCTTTTACCCACTGTAGTAAAATTAGATGTTCCGTGTTGTCCCCTTGTGCCGGAACTGTGTGATTTTACTTTTAGCACCTGCTAAATAAACAATACCAATTTCTAAACTCATTATTAAACATTAATAAATATAAATATTCCCTTTCTCCAATCCTTGTTAGCTAGTTTAGCTACAATGCTGTTTTAGTGGTTTCCAATAATACAGTGTGTTCAGTGTATGACTTTGCATATCTCTACTGTTTCATCTAGAAAATGTTGCAAGAGAAACTTAAAAATCTCATTATAACTCTCATTAATAATAGAAAACTAGTTTCATCTGTGTATGGGTTAATTATTTATGACACATACCGTATATAAATTTAATATGAAGAATAACAGCATCCTTTTTGCTATGCTGGATAAACTGAAAGATAGGTAATCATTTTTCTATCTGCATTTCCCAAATGCATGCACTCTGAAATTGCTACAAAATTTATGCATCGATTTAGTTAAGTTTAGATGAAGAAATTGACTTTGAACGTGGAATTCAACCCTTTGCAACAATCTATCGAGACACTTAATTGAAATGTTGCTTTCAACAGTTGAGTACATAATTAAGGCCATGTGATTATCCGTGCTGCGGAATATGTTGGTGCTTTACAAATAAACGGTAATAATAATTTTGTGTTTTTGCAGAGTGCCAATCACTCCAATCTTTTCTATTTACATTAATATTTTGCCTTTATTAACTGGAGTTTATATAATATGCAAGACTACTGTATGTTAATGCATTTTTCCCCCATAACATACTGTAGAGTGAATATCTAAAATATACAGTACTTGACAAAATGGCAGTAAAGGAATACATACAGTAGTTACAGCTGTAGTCAATGTTATTGCTAGTAGGGCCGCCGACAGGGGGGACAGCCGGGACTGCTGTCCCGGGACCTGTCAGTCAAAGGGACCTGGGTCTGCTACCCCGGGTCCCCACAGCCGGAGACACTAGACTTTATTACCTGCAGGAGAGAAGGACCCCTCTCCCCCTCCCCCCTTCCCCTCCCATGCAAGTCCTCTCCTTTGCTGGCAAATATAAATCTGGATGGGGGGATTCCCCCAGCTCTCATTCTGCGGGCCTCAACTTGGCCCACAGGTCCATCTGAGGTCCCCAGGTAAGCCCACTATGCTCCCAGGTCCAGTATTCCCTGCCCCCCTCCCCAGGCCCAGTACCCCCATTTACCCCCTCCCCAGGCCCAGTACCTAGTACCCCCTTTCCAGGCCCAGTACTCTCCTTCACCCCCTCCCGAGGCCCAGTACCCCCTCCCAAGGCCCAGTACCCCTTCCCCAGGTCCAGTACCGACTTTTACACATCCACAAGCACAATACCCCCTCCACAGGCCCAAAACACCCTTATTTTCTATCCCTAGTCCCAGCACCTCCTACATCTGCTATCCCAGGCCCAGTACATCTTTAAACTCCCTTCCCAGGCTAGTATCCCCTACATGCCCAATACCCCTCATAAACCCCTCCCAAAGCCCTTTCCTTCCCCAGGACCTCATTATTTCAAAAGAATCCCATTATACTCTCCACCAAGGACCTCCTGATACCCCCCCCCCCCCTCCTGACTATTACCTCCATATAGCTTCTCCGGGTCCATTACCTTCTTATATCCCCACCAAACCCCATTACCTTCTTATATCTCCCCCTGACCCATTACATTCTTATACCCCCCATGTCCATTACCTCCATATAATACACCCCCTGGTCCATAAACTCTTTATAATCCCCCAGTCAGGTCCATAATCACACTATAATCCCTCACCCCAGGTCCATACCCCCTTTATAATCCCACACCCCAGGTCCATAACTCCCTTATAATCCCACCAAGGTCAATTACCTCTTTATAATCCAAAAACAAAAAATGTCCCCGGCGCAAAGTGTGGTGATGATAATTACAGTACCATATCGAAAGACAGTCCTGTTTGAAAAGTCAGTCCTGGTAGTAGAATGATTCATCAACAATGTGAGGTAGATTTTCCTCTAGGCGTGTTCCCTTATGTTGTCTGCAATAACAGATAAAGAAAACACACCATTGCGCAGTATACAGACTCAATTGCCCCAACCTGAAGAGGAAAATCCCTACTTACAGGATATTTTCTTGTTCATTCGGGGGAGAGAATCTGTTCTTTGGCTCTCTTCCTCCACCTTGATCTCCACGGGCCCCTCGTGGTTCCTAAGGTGGCTCTCTTCAACTCGGTCTGCGTCGTCCCAGTAGCAGCATACACCACAACAACCATGGTTGGAGAAAATTGAAAGACAGCCTAGTGTACTCCGCAAATTTTATTTAACAATGTTAAAAAGCAGCGATGTTACACTCACATTTTGCGAGGGCAAACATGCCGCTCAAGAATGCCGTCCGCAGCCTGTGTCCACTCGATGGTGTGTTGTTCACGACGTCGCGCGCCAACCGATGACGTCAGCGGCGCAGCGCCCGAAGTTCTCCCCACACCACGAGATGTAACGCAGGTGACAGCTTACAACGTGCACTGAGAGGAGGAGCCTAGTACCAGTGCATGGGGTGGGGGGCCCTGCTTCATATGTTTGTCCTGGGCCCAGCGATTTCTGTTGGTGGCCCTGGTTGCGTGAGGATACGTGAGATTCACCACCCATGGCGCGCCTCCCGCCTGCCTCGCTCGGCGATCGGCTCCTCCGCTGCTCTCTCTCCCTGGAGTGCACTACTGGACCCATCCTCCTCCAGCCGCCGGACTATGGGCACACGCGCGTCACGCGCAGACATAAATACATAGTCTCCTGGTATTGCCTATTGGTTACGCCCATGCAGGGGTGTCGTCAGCACACTGCGCGCGCGTGTAACGAGCGCTCAACAAGTGCCTGCTCTGTGTCATCAACCCGCAGCTGCTATACGACTCTCATCTGTCTCCTGTGTGACTGCAACCAAACACAGCCCGCGATGATGGTGCGTCTCCGCTCTGCTTCTCACTCATTGGCACTCTGTCCTGTTATATGCTCAGCCGGCCTACTGGCTCATTGGCTGAACCTAATCCTTTGTCATTGCAAAGTGTTTCACCGCTCTTCTTGTTCCTGCTGCCTTGCCTTGCGGTCCTGTTCCTTGATCTCTGTTCCTTACCCGGCTATCCCTTGGACGCCGCTCTTCTGTACTCCTGACCCCGACTACCATCGACAATCCGCATCTCTCCAACCCTGACCTAGGCTAATAGTACCTGCAACGGTCCGTACCTCTCCAACTCAGACCCTGGCAAGTATCTCGACTATTCGTGCCTCTCTAACCCCGACCCGGTTACATCGACCAATCTACACTCCAGACATGCCCACGTGGCTGTGGGTTGGTGTTTATCTAATCCCCACGTCGGCCCCGCGGTCCCGCCTTGTTTGTGGTGAGCACTCTGTGACAGGTTGCAAGAGATGGGAAAATGTATTTGCGGATTTGAATCTGTCTTGGCCGGTTCCTTTGGTCTGCGGAGTTCCGTGGATCAGTCTCAAAAAGGGAAATCCGCCTTTTCCGAATTTTATTTTTCTATAACTGACAATCTGCGGAGAGGATTAATAATTAAACATCCGTAATCTATGATCAACGATGAGGAGGAGGAGCAGAGGAGAAGTATAAATAGTAACCAGAACATATTTTTTTTTTAATTATCCTTAAAATAATAATAATAATGGGTTCTTATAAGTGTATGAAGATTTGCATCTCTTGAAATGCTAATCTGCAATACAATTTTTGAGTAATCTCCGTACACGGCTGACATGATTCAGAGAGTTTTTATGTACTATATGTATGTCTTTATTTATATAGCGCTAGTAACGTACATAGTGCTTCACAGCAGTAATACACGTGACAATCATATAAATAACAAATAATACACATAACACATAATGGGAAGAAGTGCTTCAGACATAAAAGTAACATTTAGGAAAAGGAGACCCTGAAGAATTTACAATCTAATTGGTAGGTAGGAAGAACATACAGAGATAGTAGGAGGGCATTCTGGTAAGTGTGTCTGCAGGGGGCCAAGGTTTATATATGAGGTGTAAAGTATCAGCCACAGAGCTACTCATATGGTTCGTTAAGCAGGTGTGTTTTAAGGTGTGTCTTAAAGGTGGATAGAGAGGGTGCTAGTTGGATATTGAGGGGAAGGGAATTCCAGAGGTGTGGGCTAGTCAGTGAGAATGGTTTAAGATGGACGAGGACTTTAGATACAAAGGGGGTAGAGAAAATACATCCTTGAACAGAACGCAAGAGTCGGGATGGGGTGTAAGAAGAAATTAGGGCTGAGATTTAATGAGAAGCAAAAGAGTGTAAAGCTTTAGAAGTGAGGAGGAGAAATGAGTGTGATACGAGATTTGATAGGAAGAGTTTAAGATTCTATGGATTTCTGGATTTAATCAATGCTACAGTATTGGATCGTGCTGGACAGCTGCTGGAATCATAATGCAGGGTTAATTATCTCCCTGTCTTGCTTGCAGCTATTTCTAAGTCTCCTGGTCAGAAAGTGTATCACACAGCAGATGCTAATGCCAATTATTGACTATGGAGACATAGTATATGGCTTGGCACCTCAAACCCACCTTAGCAAACTTGACACCCTCTACAATTCAATTTGTCGTTTTGTTCTCCAATGCAACTACAACACACATCACTGCGAAATGCTCAAAGAACTAGATTGGTCAACACTAGAGTCTAGGCGCAAAGTTCACCTTTCCTGTCTTGCCTTTAAATTCTTCATGGGCAAGCTAGTTTTGATTCAAAAAGACCCATACAGTCCTGATGTTTTATTTTAAAAATTACATAATGTGATAGAGTGGTTGCTATCTCTCGCCCTCCCAGTTCCAGGGCACTAGAGGTTGGGTATATGGTAGGGAATAACAGTTTTAAATTAGGTGTAGCAGTGAAACTAGGCAACATACAGCATGGTACCAGGTTCATACCAAACTATGCTAATTTGTTTATTTATGGATGCATTGGAAGACAATATTTTCAATAATAATTCATTTTGGTGTTAACCCGGTCCTATGGTGGCACTATATAGATGACATAATTTTAATTTGGGAGGAAGATGCAGCCCATTTGGGTGAGTTTTATTTATACAGTATCTTAATAATAATCCTTTACATTTTCAATTCACATCTAAAACCAGCAAATCTAGTGTTGAATTTTTTAACCTTATTTTGTATGTAGACAAATCGGTAGTTAATTTCAATACCTTTTTTAAAGGGGTCGACAGTAACAATCACGTTCTGAAAACAAGCTGTCACATATAAATTGGACGTCCAACATACTATATGGTCAAATTAGAAGAATTAGAAGTAATTGTACAGATTTTGTAACCTTTTTAGAGCAATCCTCTTTTCTAGAGAAAACATTCCTGGAAAGAAAAAAATCCAAATTAGGAAATTAAACTAGTTTAATTGAAAGCCAGTGCCCTGGATCGATCCAACATTTTGAAATCAAATAATACAAATAAAAATATGGATACATTCATTCCTTTTATAACTCAATATAGTAAAGGTGCCATGAGAATTAGTAATATTGTTCATAAACATTGGCACATTTTGAAACAGGACTCCATTCTCAAAGATTTCCTGCATGAGAAACCCCAGATGGTGTTTTCAAAGGCACGTAATCTCAGAGACAAATTGGCACCCAGTGCTTTGAAAAATGTGTTACCTAAAGTACAACTAATTGGCTGACCACTAAGCCTAAAGGCTTTTATAAATGCATGTAACACAAAGCCTGTTATTTTGGACATAATAAAACGGATTCCTTCATGTCATTTGTCACTAGAGAGACTTTTACAATTTCTCAATGTATTATTTGTAAAAGTGAATCCGTAGTCTGTTTGCTAACATGCTCTTGCGGATTGCAATATATCACCTGTACTATTTACCTGTTACTGCACATCTAAAAATACTTGAACACATCTGCAATATTATTATGGGTTTTGAACCACACAGTGCATCATTAAATTTCAAACTTTTTCATAATTCCAGTCCTAAAGGGTTGATCTATTTACACTAGATATCAATCTAGTTCAACACTGCTGGAGGGGAGAAATAGATGACAGCACCTCTTACAACAGGAGTTCTTCTGAATTTATGCTCTTTAGAATCTAAAGGCATGAATATAGATTTTGATTTTAATGCCTTTTCACAATAATGTATTTTATCACTAGGATATCAGATTGTTTGATCTGTTATAATTTGTATTACTGATTTTCTCAATTTTTCTTTTTTTAAGTATATTTATTTATTATTCCTTTTTGTTATTCTTTGGACTTTTTATTTCCTATTTTCTATTTATTAGCCCTTTATTAAAGATTACTGTAGCCACTCTTATGAATATAAACTATGAATATGTTTAGAATAGTGATTTTTTTATATACTGTATATGTCTCTATTTGCCTTCTGTTGCATTGCTTGTATTTCTGTGTAGCTGCATTGTTACAATATATATATATATATATATATATATATATATATATATATATATATATATATATATATATATATATATATATATATATATATATATATATCTCAAACTCTCCCCGGATGCAGTACATTTCCTAGACACCACCATTACTATAAAAAACAACCAACTACAGACTTCTGTATACCGCAAACCTACAGACAGAGCCAGCTATTTGAGGGACAACAGCTTCCACCCGACACACACCAAACATGCAACCATCTACAGTCAAGCCATACGATACAACCGGATATGCTCTGACACAGCAGACAGAGACCAGCGGATTAAAGCCTTGAGATCAGACTTTATAAACCGTGGATATAACCACAGAATTGTAGACCAGCAAATTCACAAAGCCACCAGAATACCAAGAAGTGATCTCCTTGAATACAAACAGAAGGAGACAAGCGACAGGGTACCTTTGGTGGTCACATATAACCCACACCTAGGAGCCCTACGCAAGATCGCCAGGAAACTACAACCCATCCTCCAGGAAGATACAAGACTGCAACAGGTCTTCCCTGAAGCACCCTTATTATCATAAAGACAACCCCATAATCTCAAGAATATTATGGTGAGGAGTAAAGTATTCAGCAGTACAACTGAATGCAGGACAAAACCATGCCAGGACCCAAGATGCAAAACCTGCGCAATGCTCTACACAGCGGACACAATACAAATACCACACAGGAATCGGGAATACAAAATCAGAGGAAGGTTCACCTGTTCCTCCAGCAATGTCGTGTACCTCATCATGTGCATGAAATGCCCAGGGGGCTGCTACTACATAGGTGAAACAGGGCAGGGGCTAAACAAGAGAATGAACCTGCATCGCCACAGCATCACACGCGGAACAAGAGACAGTCCTGTTGGCGAAAATTTCTCTGACTCTGGCCATAAGATGAACGATCTGAGGGTTGCCATACTCAAAGGTAATCTTAAAACACCGAAAGAAAGACGGTTGCATGAATACAAATTTATGCAACTGTTCGGGACACTTAGCATTGGCCTAAACAGAGATCGAAATTTTATGAGTCATTACTGACACAAGTGAACTCTCTTCCCATGAGCGCTATAGGCCATGTCTGTACATACTGTGCTATATGTATGCACACACAGCTGTCTCTCACACATACTTATACTCCTTGTTTTTCCATCCCTATACACCAATAGGGACCACATAGTATCCACACACACTTTTAGTTATGCTACTAACTTTCACATTTCCACACCCACCCACACCATTTATATCCGCTCCCACTCCACACACACCTTTTGTAAAGCACTGTATATACTGTGGGCTCTCCATTCATGTTAATTCACACCGATACACATACACACTCTTTCATCACTTGCTTTCAGGAACCTTTTGACACCTCCAGCCATAAAACACATCCACACCGGGGGAAGGACCAGCACAGATAACATTCCAATAGACACTGTTGTTAAGTATAGCTTTTGCTTGCTTCATTCATTGTAACATCGCCGGAAGAAGAGATCAGTGTATCTCGAAAGCTCGCACAAATAAAAGCATTTCGTTAGCCACAGAACGGTATCATCTATTTATTTATTTTTTGATTATTGAAGCTCGGCTAACACGGTACTGATACCTCTACATATATATATACATATATATATATGTGTGTGTGTATGTATGTATGTATGTATGTATGTATGTATGTATGTATGTATGTATGTATGTATGTATGTTACGCATTTACTTCTCCATGATTGGCTATGTTTGAGTCGTGCCATCAGCATACAGACTATGAGGGACTTAGTTGCCCTGAGCATAGTACCTCTGATGGAGCTCTGGATAGAGTGAAATGTGTTGGGTTGATTGGACAGTCTCATATAACCGATCTGCACATGTGTGAGCAGTAACCCTGATCTGCTGCTCTGTGTAGGACATTTGTGTCCGACTTATTGTCAATCTGTGTGTGCAATACTTTTTACAATTCTTACAGTATGTAAGTTAGTGCCCCTGATGAAATCACTTAATCACTTAAAACTTAATGTGAAGAAACGCGTAGGGTGAGCATTGTGCTGCTAATAAGAGCGCGTTACACATACCACTCAGTATACTGGACTCTTAGATGCTGACAGCTAATTCTGTAGAGCTCCCCGCAATATCCAGCCCTGCCCGGAACTAATGAACACAAGGATTGTTCCTGGAGGACGCCAACAGTGGCTGTGCTGCTCCCTGAGTTCCTGCTGGACGTAGGCTCAGAGGGGTTTGATTGGATGTTACCAAGAGTCGTGTGAGCAGAGGAGCCGAGTTCCAGTACTGGTGCATGGGTATTATCTCATAAAATGCTCTTATTTCTTTGTTGTTTGTGAGTTTTATACTATTGGACTTTTTTTGGAATATTAAATATTATTTTAGACATATTGCACTAGGATCGGGCGCTTTCTTTTTTTCGTTTCTGTACAGATTGCTGGGAATTTCGTTGGTTCCATACAGAAGGCTGCCAGTATCCTGCATAGAGTGTCACCATCCATTTTGGGATTTTTATCTTTTGGACAATATTCTTTACGTTTTTTTTGGACTTATTCATTGTTTATTTACTCATTAGCTAATCCATATAACCTATAGTTTATTCCAAAAGTCTGCAATTACCTATATACAGGCATACCCCATTTTAAGGACACTCACTTTAAGTACACTCGCGAGTAAGGACATATCGCCCAATAGGCAAACGGTAGCTCGCGCATGCGCCTGTCAGCACGTCCTGAACAGCAATACCGGCTCCCTACCTGTACCGAAGCGGTGTGCAAGCGGGGAGACTATAGAGCCTGTTGCAAATGCATTATCTACATCAGTTATGCACGTATATGACATTTGCAGTACAGTACATGCATCGATAAGTGGGAAAAAGGTAGTGCTTCACTTTAAGTACATTTTCGCTTTACATACTGTACATGCTCCGGTCCCATTGCGTACGTTAATGCGGGGTATGCCTGTACAATTATTATTTGGTTATATATATATATTTGGTGATTATATTGTTTATTCACATGGTCACAAACTACACATTATACATTTTTATATATATTTTTTTATATACACTAGCAATACTTCATACATACACATTATTAGGACACATTATAGCTTCTCTTTTGTGGTTGTCACATCATAGTTTTATTAGCCCACATGGTAGGGGCTTGAATTATCATTTATATATATATATATTAATTTATATTATCTATATCATACTGATAGGCGCAGTCTTTTTTCTTGTTATATATATTTATATATATATATATATATATATATATATACGCACGCACACACACAAATTGAAATTAAACACACTGAGGCACCTCATACTTTAAGTGTAGTTAGCAAGACAGGATTTAATTTACAACTTAAGAAGCACCATTATTAATTAAATATATAAAGGAGAAATTAAATAAAGATGCTTGGAGACTAAGATACATCAGATTGTTAAAGAGGGTGCAGACAAAGCGGAAAATAAGAAAGAAACATAAGGAGAGAGAAACATGGAGGATTAAAAAAGATAATGGCATGAATGGGAACAGGAAATAGACTGGGATATAGGGTGTTAAAAATAGAATGAAAGCATGTAAGAAAAGGGAGATGAAGTAGGGGGTTGAGAAATCATATAAATGGAATACATGAGGGAAGAACAGAGAGGGTGATATGAAAGGTGTAAGAAGAGATAAATACATGCTGTGGGCGAGTAGAGACAAGGATATTCTGGGGTGTTAGGAGAGAGCAAGACATACTTGGAGGTGAGAAGAGAGGGAGAGACATGCTGGGGGGAGGAGTGAGAAATACATGTTAAGGTGGAGAGGAGAGAGAACGACATACTCTATGGGAGAGAGATAAATTATTTATTTATTTATTTATTTATAAAATATTTTACCAGGAAGTAATACATTGAGAGTTACCTCTCGTTTTCAAGTATGTCCTGGGCACAGAGTAAAACAAATAATACATGGTTACAAATACAGTTACATAAATGAACAAGGTATACATTTATATACAAGACATTGCATGCACAGTTAAAGAAAATATATATTATGAGCGTATGAAACAGTTACAGACCAGATTAAAGTGTGAGACAGCCTTAGATTTGAAAGAACTTAAGCTGGTGGTGGATATGAGAGTCTCTGGTAGGTTATGTTAAGGGGTAGAAGAGAGAGCAAGACATGCAGTTAACCCTTCCTACAAGCCTCCCAGTAGGCATAACCACCCACCCTTGGACAACTACCCCCTTCACCCACCCTCTGTACCCCCAACAAAACAGGTACTTTGGTTTAACCTATTCATTACCTTAGCGGCTAGCTGCTAAGAAGGTAAGATCATAATAAGAAAGGTAAGAAAGGAGTTTATGTGAACTGAGAAATGGTGAAAGAAGGAGAGATTGAGATATATGAATAGAGTTAGAGACATACTGAGGCTGGTAGAAAGAAGTGCGTAATTTGAGAAGAAGTGAGGTCATTGCAAATATAAATAGTAAAGGCGGCATCACAGCAATAGTTAAGTGCTGAGATGTGCAGTCAGGGATAGATAATATCCTCCTTTCCAACGTAGTTCAAATGCAGGAATCAGGGCCAGTAGGTGTTGTGTTGTACACTTGTTCACTCCTTTTTAACTCCCTTTTAAACTCTAGGTGGCAGGACACCCTCTCTCTTCTCCACATTCTCTTCATAGCTATACTGATTGAACAACTGATGATGCATTTATGCTTTTGCTTTGCTTATTGACTTTTTACACTCAATATGCTATATCTCATGTGTATACCTACATTGTTGTAGAGAACACTCTCCGAATCAACACCCTCTGGGTTTGCAAGGTTTTCATCAAATCAACTGTGACACATCATATATTGATGCTTTTGGACTGACCATTCTGTCTTTACATGAGATCATATCTAGTTATTAACTATTTGAAGGTATCAAGTGTCACAGCCTGCACTTAGGGAATTACCCCCTCTGCAGGCAATTTTCTGCTCTTTTGCTCACTTGACTCCCCTTACTTATATGCCAGATTCATTGTGCATACTTTTACAACTGGAAGAGAATACTCTTTGAGTAAATATACTGTGAGCGCATAATGTTTCTATGCAACAATTTGTGACATACCATCCACTGATCTGGACTAATCCAATTATGGTTATATGTGACTACACTCCCTCATCAGCTCATTATCAATGAAATGAATTTATCGTCACAGGCTGCATTGAGAGAGTTATTGGTCCTATAGGCAATTGTTTGGTTCTCCTGTATATTACATATTTTTTGTCTACTTGAGTACACTGTGCTCTGTCACAACTACAACTAGAATTTCACTATTGCCTGTATCTAGCTGTTGTGACTTGTCAGTTGGGTGTCCCTGACACTTTTTAATCGCTTGTATTGTCCTTTAAATTGATGTGAAATTAATAAATTGTTATCATTTGGTACACCCGTGTGCTCGTTTGGGATACTTTTCTCTTTTTGTGTTATATATATATTTACTGAAGATTATTAAGATGATGACATATTCCAAATATTTGGTAATTAAATATATTGTTACGGTATGTACGTCCCATACTATATGTAACATGGATATAATGTTTTAGAAATGTGTGAATAGAGCAGGGAACAGCACAGTAAGCACTACATACTCACAGCCTAAAAATCCGTTAATAAATGTTTGAGGAATTGTCATGTATACTGTACAAATCATTAGCCTTTACATTAAAAATTATAAGGTAAAGGTAGTGAAAAGGCTCAGGCACACATGGCATGATAAAAGACCCATGTGGCCTTAAAATGTCTGGGGGTGGGGTTTGGATGCTACTTTTCCATAATAATAAAACAAAAAAATTCTACATCTCAAGCGTTTATTAGTTGATGTCAAAACCATGAGTCAGTATTGCTTACTGTGCTTTTCTGTCTTCTGTTTTGTTGTGTTTGTTTATGAGGTGTGGGGACATTTTTTACTGATCCAAGCATATTATTACTTCCATAAAAAAATATAGATTGGTGTATGAGAAATATATTTTGTATAAACCATTAATTCATTATCTATGTGACTATTGAAGAATACATTTTCTTTCATTGTAACATGACTTATTATTTGCTTACTTGGTGGAGAGTGGCTCTGAGGGGAGACTGGGGCGACATACAGTACACCTGAATGGACCCCATAAGAAGTTCACATATAATGATTTGAGTGAAGCGTCAGTACATCATGATGTTTGATACTTTCCCATATTGACATGTATTCACGTAGAAGTACGTGATTGTACTGTCTTTGAATAATATTTTCAATATGTATGTGTGCTTTAAAGGTGTTTTGACAAGTCCACAAATGATACATAACATGTACCAGTACATCGATTTTATAGATAGGCTTATTTAAGATGATGACTATTATGCAATCTCATTAAGATTTTGTATTGAAATGTATAGGTACGTCATGTCATTCACATAATGTTACAGGTATGTGAGTACTAAACTATAGTGTTGTTAACATTTGCATAGACACATCATTAGCTTGCCTGCTGCAGACGGACTAATTGAGCAGCTTGGCTCACTCGTTGAGTATGAGGATGGACCTACTGTATAAAAAGGAAATAATTTAAAATGTATGAATGACAGGATCCCCATATTATGGTATGTTCCATGCTGTCACATATTGGCATTAACTTATAAAAACACTGATAGACAAGTGAGGTGTTATTGTTTAATGTGATAATTGTATTAATGCTATGTAAAGTACATCAGAGTGACATCATGATAATGTATCTATTGCATCGTCCCAGTGTATAATACATATTAGTGTACTGTATGTCTGACTCTGGTATTGGACACTATTAATAGCTGTCAATCACATACTGCATGGGACGTGTACTGTATATAATGTTTAAAGTATGTGACTATTAAGCAATAGAGTTTAAGACATTTTGTCATGTTAGATATTATTAGCTTACCTTGTGGAGACTAGCTGTGATGGTGACTGTGGAGAGATAGGGTATTGCTGGTTGGACCTATAAGAAGGTAAAAGTGAATAACAATTGTTTGTAAACATTTACATTACATGTAACATCCCATTAACATGTAATTAACTGCTTCTTCATGTGGCATTGGTCGACTAGTGTCTCTGCACTCAGGAATTACCTGAATTGAAGCTGGATGTATGACGGCCTTTAGATCCTACTCGTAGAAGTTGTATAGAAGGTTCAGTGCAACTCCCCCTGTCTCCAAATACAGTATTGGCAATCAGATTACTCCCTGGATCAACATACTTCTCATGTTTTTGGTATATCCCTGTATGTCCAAAAACATGGGAAGATGTCCAACCTATTTTTGAAGATATCTAGCTATCATTACAGTCTCCATGGGTAATGAATTCCAAATTTTACATGCCCTTACTGTAAAGAACCCTTTCCTTTGTTGCTGGTGAAATCTCCTTTCCTCCAACCTTAAGGGAAGACCCTGTGTGCGAGATGTTGGACCGAAACGTTTATACTTACTGTAGGAGGCAAGTGCAGAGGTACAACCAGGGAGACATGTTTGGGGGTAATAAACCATGGCTTTTATGCAGCCCGTAGCTTAAACAATACATCTGTAAGAAAGCACACAAATAAACAAACCGCCAATCTATTTGTAAGGGCTAACTCACTCTCCCAGTCCCTATCTGAAGGGCTATGAGGAGAGGCCTCTTGTAAACCTCTTGCCCCAAAGTCCAAAGAGGTACCTGTAAGCAGGAGTCTCTTTAAGTCAGGGTCTGGGTTGGTGTCTGTTTGGGGGGCCACCTTCTGGCAGGTTCCAGGATCCACTCCACCCTGGAACAGAGGGTCTGGTTCCCTGGGAATATCTTCTGGCAACACAGTCCCTCTGTGTTAAATAGACCCATTCAGATGTGCAGCACACATTTAAAGCTGCTTGATGAACCAGGTGGAGGCTGGCTAATTGACTAGCTACAATTCATCAGACTCAGACAGGCTCTATGTGTGCTGCCTTTTTAAACCCGGGAAATGTCCTGTCACACTCACCTAAACAAATGTAGCACATTGCTTTTTTTCTTCAAGAACTGCGAATGCCAAGTTAATTATTCTGTATATTGCAAACTGTACACTAAAACAAAGTACAACATTTTAAGTGAGGTAATCAGACAGGGCAGTTCCACACATATGTAGGGCTATATAATTTTTACTTTCCAAAACAAAATGCATAATTTTGGTTTATTACAAAGAATTCAAGACAGTGAAAATGAATTTCAATGTAATGGCACAATATAAAAGCAAGTATTCAGTCCTTTTAGAAAATCTTTTTTTTTATGGACCCAATTTCTTACGTCTGATTTAAAGGGAAATTATATGGAGCTTGAATATACTGTAGACTGCTTCTCATTTCCGCCTCTAAAGATCAAAATTAAATGCCAAATCCTTCAGACTTCCTTCCTATCGATCATTTACAATCAACTGTCTGTGAGAGCCTATTAAACTGTATGTCATACAAAGCACACAGACCCAGCACAGATATCTGATTAGGTAGTCAGGCTTTGTAAAGAGATTATACACTATTTAATTGTCTCAATGTGAAATCATCAAACTGGGTTGCGGCAGAATCTATGTGACCTCTGTTTCCATCTTTTAAATTGAGCTTAAAATACACTTTTTTTTGTCAAAGTTACTGACTCATACACACTGAGCCTCCATGTGTTACATTTCAGAAGGTTATTATAATAGGTGAGCATGCCTCTGGTTGAAAATAATGAGGCCAAATGGGAATGGAAAAGCCCTCTGCAAAAAAAAATTGCTATTTACTGTGAAAAGTTTCAATTAGACCTCTGGGTAAATCAAAGACATGCTGCTTCACAGTAGGCGGTAGTATAATGTGTCAACTGGTGATCTGTCCACAAATGTAAAGAAAAACGAAAAACAAAACATAAGGCTTGATTGCTCATTGGGCTACTACAGTCATACTTACAAAGTATTCCTGCTTTTTTAAAAGGCTTTAAACTTGCAATAATGGCATGCTTCCTGGTCTCTGCATTATCTTGGGCTTTCAGATACTGTACATGTAAAGGACTGATGTTGTATGAAAGAGTAGCTTTATTATACGAACTTAAGTGGAATCAATATAGCGTACTGTCACTGTTTTGTAAGTCTATGTATTCTCAGAAAACAGATTTTCCTGTCCAAGCCAAAGAATTGCAGGCTATTTTAAAAAAAAATATTTGTTCTTACATGTAGCCACAAATAGAGATGGGTGAAACTGTCAAGATTAGGTCCCAGAAATCTGTGAATTCTCTTTCCAAAATCCGTCCCGCACGCGGATTTCATGCTTGACGATCTAGGCAGATTCATTCAAATTTGCTATTGACTGCAATGACAGACCAGAAAGACCTTTCTAATTTTATTAGCAATCTCCAGTTGTGTATAAATTTCTTCAAGCATCCCTCCAAATAAATTAGGGAGGCATGCCCCTACTAAAAATGAGCACACTTGAGTGATGTACTAATGGCTATGCAAATTATATATTTAAAAGAGTCCTGTCACAAACTTTCTAAAAGGACTTCCATGCCAACTATATATAGTTGGTAATAAACCTAAGGCACTGTAACGAGTGCTCGCCACAAACAAGACGAGACCGCAAGGCTGAGATGGGGATTGGTAAACAACAAACCGGAGCCGAGCGGCCACGTCCGGTGTGCAGGTTCGTAATCGTGTAGTTGGGTAAGGGTAGGAGAGGTCGGGTAGTAGGTATACTTGCCGTGGTCAGGGGTTGGAGATAGGAGGATAGTAGAGGTTAGGATAGTCAAAGTAGAGGACAGGAGATGGTAGAATAGTGGAGGAATCCATGGTCCAGGTTCAGATGATACTGCAAGGCAGAATTGACAGGACAAATCAAGGCAGGACTAGAAAGGACAGAGTGCTTGTGACCAGCACAATGTCACAAGAAACAAAGTATTATTCTCATCCAAATTGCAGAGGCAATGACTGAGCATATAAAGGGTGAAATAGCCAATAGGTGAACCCTGGTCAGCAGAGGCTGAAAGTGAAACAGACATTGACTGGGGCAGTGAGATTATCATTACAACAAAAGAAAACAAGTTTTTGGGGGTGCCTAAAGACAATTGCATGACCCAAATTATTGAGAAACCAACCAAGGGAGGGGCAAACCTGTACTTGGTAATATCAAACAATGTAGAAGTACAGGAATAACAAATATTCAAGTCCGGGAACATTTGGGAAACAATGATCATACCATGGTCTCATTTGAAATAAATGATCAAAAACCATTGAGTTCAACAAAGACTTTAAATTTATAAAGGCAGATTTTAATAAACTGAGGAATAATCTGTAAGGAATATATTGGGGCAACGTTTTTGCAGGGAAAAATGTCGAAGTTAAACGGGCAGTCTTTAAAACATTGTTAGAAAAGCACGCTTATCAGAGTATACCCATGGGTAATAAATATTAAAGAACCAAGTCTAAACCAATGTGGGTAAATAAACAGGTAGGGGAGGAAATGGAAAATAAGAGGCAGGCATTTAGATTCTTTAAGTCAGAACGGACGGATGCTTCATATCAGTATTATAATAAATGTAACAAAAGTTGCAAAAGGGCAATCAAATTAGCAAAAATGGATAATGAAGAAAGGATTGCAATAGAAAGTAAGATCAACCCTAAAAAGTTCATCATATTAGGTATTATAATATATGTAACAAAAGTTGCAAAAGGGCAATCAAATTAGAAAAAATAGAAAATGAAAAAAGGATTGCAATTGAAAGTAATATAGTTACGTAGTTACATAGTAGATGAGGTTGAAAAAAGAGATACATCCATCAAGTTCAACCTTTGCTAAATTTAAAAGATAGATACTTTATTCTATATCCGTACATGCTATATATTGATCAAGGAAGGCAAACAAAAAACCCCAGTGAAATATCATCCAATTATATCTCGTAAGGGGAAAAATAAATTCCTTCCAGACTACAAGAATTGGAAATTAGACTTCTCCCTGGATCAACATCCTTCCCATGTTTACTTATTTGGTATATCCTGTATACTTTCCTTTAAAAAAAAGATATCCAACCTTTTTTTGAACAGATCTATTGTATCTGCCATCACTGTCTCTATGGGTAATGAATTCCACATTTTAACTACCCTTATTGTAATGAACCTTTTTCTTTGTTGCTGGTGAAACCTCCTTTCCTCCAACCTAAAGGGATGCCCCAAGTCCTTTGTACTGCCCTTTTGATGAATAGTTCATTTCAAAGCTCCTTGTACTGTCCCCGAATATATTTGTATATGGTTATCATATCCCCTCTTAGACGCCTCTTTTCTAATGTAAACAAATCTAATTTAGCTAGCCTCCCGTCATAAGTTAGATTCTCCATCCCCTTTATTAATTTGGTGGCTCTTCTCTGCACTCTCTCTAGTTACATAATGTCTTGTCTAAGCAGTGGTGCCCAAAATTGTACTCTATATTCAAGGTGTGGTTTTACTAATGTAGAAAGCAGACCTTTCTGGCGCTTGGATAGCAGAGTTAAATAAATTCCTTTGAAGCTTGTCTTGATTCTTTTATCCCAGTTATGAATAAGATGTAACTAGGACATAAGCCTTAGTTGGTGGAAATATCACTAGTGCTCCTGCTGCAGGGTCAGTCAGTGTAATTCCGTCTAACAGGTGGGCGTGTAGCTCCGACTCCTCCGACTCGTCGCCTACTCGTCCTCACCCGATGACGTCACAACCAAACTCCCTCAGGTACGGTGTCCCCGCTGTCCCACAATCCTACGTGTTTCGAGACTTAATTGCCAGTTGTGCCAATCAATGGGTAGCAGGGGTGGGGGTAGTTGCCCCAGGGAGGATGGTTAAGCATCCCGGGTGGGTAGCGGGGGAGGGGGTTAACCCCTTAATTACTATAGTGGTTAGTAATGGCTAAGGTAATTAAGGGGTTAGTGGCCATTTGCTTGTTTTTTGATTGTACTGTTGTTGCCCACGGATTACATGAACAAGGAAGACGGTGATAAGGACGGCCTTCATCCTGGCAGGAGTAAGTAGAACTTTTATTTAATTTGTGATGGCTGGCAAATGAGCTATTTTCCATAACTGGATAATTCCAACTTTTTCTCTCTCCGGATTCCATCGATCCAGATGCCTACAGGGTGCTATGGGAGGGGCTTCCCATGGTCAGCGAGTGCGACAGAGAGAGGTTGGAAAAGCCTCTTACTCTAGCTGAGCTCTCTGATGCCCTCTATTTCTTGCCGTACAGTGAATCTCTATCTCATGCTCTCTATCTATGCATGGACTATAAGATTGTGGCCAAACTCATCTTGCTGAGCCTCAAGTCCATGCTGACAAAGGTGATTCACCGACCAGTCCTATACAATCCCAGACCGAACCATCTTTGATAATATTTTTCTGGTCTGGGATTTGCTGCACTACTCTTGCAGGACTGGTCTGTCCCTCGCCTTTCTCTCCCTTGATCAAGAAAAGGCATTTGACAGGGTGGATCACTGATACTTCATAGCCTCTCTACATGCATACAGTTTTGGCCCACACTTCATAAGCTATCTGAAAATGTTGTACATCTCTGCAGAGTGTTTGATAAGGATCAGTTGGTCCCTGTCTGCACCCTTGGCATTTGGTAGAGAAGTGCGTTAAGGTTGCCCCTTGTCTGGTCAACTCTACGCGCTATTTATCAAGTCTTTTCTTTGTCAATTGAGGAGAAAGCATAGTGGCTAGTGCTAATGGGGCTAGTGGGGCCACTACCGGGCTAATGCTAAGAGAACCAGACATCCGGGTAGTCCTTTAAGCCTACACTGATGATGTACTCCTCGTGGCCCAGGACATAGTTGATCTGGACCAGGCACAAGCATGCCAAGAGGTCTTTACTGCGGCCTCTTCAGCTCAGATCAACTGTTTCAAATGTTCAGGCATTTTAGAGGGTTCCATACAGGGAGGCTCCTTACCTACCACATTCCGTAATATCTCATGGGAGGCAGATGCAATCAAGTATCTGGGAGTCTACATATCCACTGTGAGCACCCGTCCCAGAGAATTGGACAGAGCTTGAGGAACATGTCCTCGTTCATATTGGATCGTGGTAGAGTCTTGCAAAAATGCTTTCCCTCAGAGTTAGGACTCTGGGGATCAACCAGCTGATGGCCTCCCAGCTGTGCCACCAGCTGATCACCCTGAGTCTGAACCGTGAATTCATCACCAAAATCCAGACGAAGTTTCTGGACTTTCTCTGGGTGGGAAAGCATTGGGTCTCTGCAGGTGTTACGTGCCTCCCACTGGGAGAGGGTAAATAGGGAGTTGTGTGTGTGTGCACCAAGGTGCACACCTTCTGCCTCCAATACCTTCAGAGATACCTGAACGCAGGCCCTTCTTCACAGTGGTTCTAGCTGGTATCCAGCTTCCTTCACCAGCTGCGCAATATGGGATTTGACCGGCAAATGTTTCTGATCAAGCCTGAGGGGTTTGGGAGAGACTTCTCAGTGTTGTAAGCATACTACCAGGAAACCCTCAAGGCCTGGAGCATGGTCTCCATGTCTAGACAAGGAGGGGCTTTTGGGGATGACCTCATGACCAAGCCCCTGCTGTATTATCTAGTGAGGGGTGCACGGATGTTGGAATCCCACATCATCATTCGTCACTTCTTCCAGGCACGGATGACCTGAGTCGAGGATCTCCTGGACCACCAATGGTCGGAATAGGTGGAGCCGAAGGTGGTCATGCACCTCATGGGTTATGTGCCCCAAGAGTTATGTGCCGTTTTCTTCGGGAGATCAAGGACACCATGTCCCCCAACTCACACACCTTCCTGGAGGGGGTGTTGGAGACTGGAGCATGATTTCCACCTTCCAAACCCCCACCTCTGGCTGTATATGTGGGCCAAAACCCCGCCAACCCTCTTTCCCCAGTCTAAGCAGGTTGGGGACCATACCCCCAGCATGCTTTCTCGGCATGCTGAGGACGTTCACGTGTTGACACACACTGTGGCCACTGGGCAGGTACCTGCATTTACCTCCCTGTGGGCCTTAAGTGGGTTGCTCTTCTCGTTATACCCATATCGAGCTTCATTTACACTACACCCCCTATTATAGTGCACTGTTTTATTTTATGTTACAGTTGCACTGATTTCAGGTTTACTTTGCCTGCCAGTCATGATAAGGCTTAACAATATACCTAGTAGTGAGACCTAGTACTTAGTGGTAAATTAAGCAAAATAAGCAATGAACGAAGCCTGTATATTTATATTTGCAGAACAAAAAACTTGTTATTTAGAACATGTTTGATAATGCACATTGAAATATCAAAATGCATTCAATCACACATTATGTCTGTTTTTTGTGGCTTTTAGCGGTAATACTATATAACCAATGAGAAATAGAGCATTATTGGTTGCAGATTCTAAGTATCACTCCGGGGGTTTGGTTAACTCTACAACGCCAGCCCATAAATATTTAATGTAGCCAGAGTCTTAAACTAATACAAAGTATCTACCAAGGACGCGCTGAATAGTGCAGCTGCGACCTACTACAAACGGACAAGTATGCTGATGTCACGTTACAGAGACGAGCACCTACATTTGTACATAGTGTAGACCCCAATGATTAAACTGCATGAAAAGTACAGTGTCAAGTGAATAGGCTAAAACTTGGAATGCTTTATTTCCCGCATCTCTGGGGAAAGTTATTTTGACTACATTTGTAATTTTGTGCAAATAAAACTGTGGTCTTTTTATTTCAGATACAAAGTCTCTCCAATACAGAAATTAGCCAAGTTGTACAGTAGCTCCTAAAGTGGTATGAGAAAGTGTCTGAGGAATTATGGCACAAATACAATCTTAAGTAAATTGTACAAATAAATACCTACAGCCTTCTTGCATGTTTGAGACAGAAAGCAATATTTATTCGATGTTCAATTGTTCATGAAAAAATAAGAGCAATCTTAGGATTCTTATAGAGGGATGTTTTATTACAGAACTTGTGATCTTCATGTGTTACAACTATTTATGGACTCGTGGTATTATTCAATAATTTCCAGAGACATTTCAATAAGAACTAGGGAGGATCTTCAAACAGAATTGAAGATTGATTTTGTTATTCTGCTTTCTCTTCAGAAAACCTATCAATTATTAATAAAGTTCAAAACATAGACCATGCATTCCACTGCATTTCACACCCTTCTGTATGTCAGCTATCTAGTGGCAGCAAAGTAGTTCAGTTTGCCGCTAAGGGTTTTTCCATTTTAGATATACCTTTTATCTGTGCTATGTGTATATACTGTATTTATCATTTTATTATTACACAATGTATTTGATTTATTTTCCTTAGTAGACCGGACATTATATTTTGCCATTCATAGATAGACCACTATGTATTCATATTTTTTAAATATGAACTGTTGCAAAAAGGACAATTCAATTTCCAAAAGAAAAAAAAAGAAGAATTTAGTAAACAATAGGGGTAGGTTTCAAAGAATATATATGCCTTCAAAACTGCAGATAATTCGTTTCTTGTATATTCTCCATGGCAACAGGTACTGATAGGGATGACTTGCTTCCTCCTTTGAGAGGTAGACCAAAAACTTCCAGAGAAAATGCTCCTAGTAACCAGTGGAACTTCTTTCAAGTCTAATAATAATATATAATAAATACACATACAAAAAAATCCAGAACCAGATATGGAAGGGAATTATATAGTAACATGAAATCATCATGAAGGGACCATAAGAAAAAAGAAATATTGGCAAACAAACTCTAATTTTTATATTTGTCCTTGTGACAGAGTGAAGTCAACTCCTATCAGTTACGCCTGGGAGACATATGTCTGAGTGCTTCATCCAGCACTCATAAGGGTTAACTCAGGAGGAAGTTAGGTAGTCAGGATGTAAGCTGACACCTGAGAGCCAGCAAGGTAGAAAATGATCTTGTTACTAGCAGTAGCTGGCTCTCTCAGCCCAGAGGACATGGATATATGTGCTGCTAGCCAGACGGATACAGCTCACTACTTACTGCAACCAAAGTAAGATTTGTTTCATTTGTTTTCATGACTGCTTAAAAGACTCTTACGGTTTGGTTATGGTTTAGCCAGCCAGCCTGCTAGATAGGCCTGCTGTGTTAGTCAGTTTTTCTCCCAACGTGGAGCAGGATTTATTTGTTTAAAGGGACAGTGTACCCGCATGTTATGTTGCTGTGGAGAAATAAAGCCACTGAACGTTTTCATTTATCCTGAAACTACACGTGTGGACTGTTCCCTGACCTCGGCTACAGGCCGTCCTGTCACAGTCCTCTATAGCAGGAGGTACAGAGAGGGATGTCAAAAAGCAGTACTTATTCATTCAGGGAAGGAGAGAGTAATCTATACTAAAATAGAGCTTGCAATACATTACTGACAAATGCTGCATCTGTAGAAGCTAAATACAAGCTGTAATGTTTACTAAAAAAAATTTGGGAAGAAGACCATATACTTCGTCTTGCGGATCAGTTCCATAGATGCTTGAGCTTTATCTGCCTATTAGCTTCCATGGCTCTAATCTAGAGTATGTCAACCTAATGTTGGGGTCTGCAACCTTTCAAGGAAGAAGAGCCATTTAAAAAAAATGTCTTTGTCCAAAATATTCCGAGAGCCGCAACACATGCGTGAATATTACACCCCCACAAACACATACATATACTGTACACACACTAATAGGTATATACTGTATAAGCATTATAGTAGTATAGTGAAGTATAGTTTATTGTTCGTTTTTATAAACTTCATACTGTAGTTGCACTAATGAGCAGAATTGAGAATGCCACGCAATGCACATCTTGCCACATATATGTGCACTTGAAGCAGCTGTTACAAGGAGCATACCACTGTGAGAAGTGTGAGTGGGTGGTCTCTTTAGAGTCAGAGATTGCTGGTCTGAAGAGAAAACTTGCAATATTGAGGGACACTGACAATCTTGAGAGAAGTTTAGTGCTCACTGAGCAGGCCTTTGCTTCGTCTAGTGGTGCAGATGGTGGCACTGTTAGTGAGGAGAAGGGAGGTAGCTAGGGTAATATTTAGAAGGGGAAGCAGGGCAAGATGAAGAGGCAGGCCAGTTCTGAGCTGATCCATCCCAATAGATTGTCATGTTGAGTGAAGATATTGGGAGTGACAGGGCAGAAATGGCAAGACTGGGGGAGACTGATTCCTCTAGCAGCAAGGGAAAAGTTCCCCCAGCACAGAGAGGACCTGGATGGTAGATACCAAAAAAGATTGTGGTGGTAGGGAACTCAATTATTAGGAAAGTAGATAGGGCAATCTGTTGCCATGACCGCATGAACCGAACAGTTTGTTGTCTCCCGGGTGCTCAAGCTCGGCACATTGCGGATCGGGTAAACAGATTGTTGGGAAGGGCTAGGATTGATCCGGTGGTCTTCGTAAACGTTGGCACCAATAACAAAGTTAGAGAAAGACGGAGGGTCCTAAAAAATGATTTCAGGGATCTACACTGGCGACACACTTTATTCGAGCTCGGCTAGTCCCACGAATTCGGGTATACCCGGGTGTATTGAGGTTTGTGACTGTTTTCTGCCCGAGTGCATTGGGTTATTTTCCAGGCAGGGATTGAAGCATTTTATTCCCGCTGGCTGCAATACTGCACAGTATATATATATATATACTGCATTACAATTCATGAATTTATGCCATCTGGTAGACACGCGAAGCATTGCAGCCTATTAAATCCTAATCATTATCATTTAACAGATCAGCCGCCCGTCAGCCAGGCATGAACCCAGGCTGGGAAGGCAAATGCAACGGGGCTTGTCAGAGGTGAGGAGCGGCGCATTACAGGTATCTGCCAGCTACATACTGGGTATTTGCTCGAATAAAGTGTGTCGGTGCAGTAGGCAAAAAGCTAAAGGCAAAGACCTCCAAGGTAGTATTTTCTGAAATACTACCAGTGCCTTGCGTGTACCGCAGGGAAGAAAAAACCAGGGGAGCGTAGATACCTTTAAAAAGAAAAAAAGACAAACATAGTGCAACCTGTAGCAAAATATGTTATAAGGAGCTCCCAGCTGGGCACCACATACTAAGGCCAATGCCTAATGGGATATATCAGCAGGAACAATTCGAAGGAGATAATCTTTAGAAAAGAGAAGCACACATGCAGTATCCAATAAAATACAGTTTATCCAAAAATGATAAAAGTGGAGGCTTACAGAATCCCAATGGGAAAACAGCATTGACGGTGGTGATCTCAAGACCACATCACAGCGTCTCTGTGTCAGCAAACCGCCACGGTACACTTCAGCCTGGAGCCGTCTCGTCACTTCCGGTCTTGGGGCCGTCACGTCACTTCCGGTTGCGCCGCCGGTAGGAAAACAGCTACGGATACCCAGGCACTCTTTCCTTCTTGATTAAGAGGTCACGCTCAACGCGTTTCGCCGTTCTTGCAGACGGCTTCGTCAGGAGTAGCAGTGACCTGTCCTGGGTGTCTTATTTATACCCATACTGCTATCAAACTCCCCTCCTCCATAGGATGATTGATAGAACATCCCCCAAAGTCACGGGCCAATTACATGCATGTGACCGCACACAGGGAAATACATATACTTAAAAACAGTGATAAACATTTAATTATACAATTATAATAAAATAGTTTAATAGTACCAAAGCATATTTTAAAAACATATTAAAAATAATAATCCTAACTCATAATAAAATACACATTAAAGTATATAAAAAAACACATCAGCTATCCTACTCTTTCTTAGTCATATTGAGCAGACGATAGATGAATCTTAAAAAGACAAAGAAATTAGGTTAGAGTACAACATCAAATTCCAATAATCTTATGAAATGAGGCAAAGTTATAAGGACATCTTGACTATTTTAGACATAGATCAGACCACAAAGACTGAACACCAGTCAATAAAAAATGCTCTCAAAAATTATATAAAAGGTGCAATCCCATCTAAATCCTATAAAAATATGAAATTTACAGAAAAAATAGAAAAAACACCAGGTTAAAGAAAAACACCAAATTTAAAGAAAAACACCAAGTTCAAAGTCCACATTCAGGCCTTGTGGCACTAAGGTTTTGAGAGAAAAGATCCAAAAACTCTCTCTTTTCTTCAGTGCAACATTTCTGTCCCCACCTCTCCAGTGGGGCAGAACATGTTCAAGCACTGTAAACCTTAGTCCTGAAGTGTCACCTTGGTGTATATTGATGAAGTGATTGGATAAAAAGTGAGTAGTGACACCTCTACGCACATTACCAATGTGTTCCAGAATACGTGTTTTAACTGGCCTAGTGGTCTGGCCTACGTATTGAAGCCCACAAGGGCACTGTATTAGGTAAACCACGTATTCTGATCTACACGTAATGTGTTGTTTTATGAAAAACTTTTCTTTGGTAATATTAGACTGGAATCCAAACTTATCGTCCGATCTATGTCTACATGCCAGGCATGTGGTACACCCAAAAAAAACCTTTATTTGGGGTAACCACCTATTACTCTCTTTACAGACCTTTTGTAAGGCACTAGGTGCAAGTGCATTTTTTAGTGAATTAGCTTTTTTAAAAATGACTGTCGGTCTTTCAGGTACTATTTCACCTAGGATAGAGTCATTTTGGACAATATGCCAGTGTTTGCGTATTATTTTAGTTATTTTTTCGGATTGTCTATTATAGTTTGTGAGAAAAGAGAAGTCAAAGTTCTTTTTAGTTTTAACTTTTTCTGTGTTCTTTATAAGATCTTTCCTTTCTAGACATCCTACTTTTTCTACTGCATCTTGAATAACTTGCTCTTCATATTTCTTTTCCCTAAACCTTTCTTGCATAAATTGAGATTGTGTATTAAACACGTCATCATTCGAACAGTTCCTCTTGACCCTTCGTATTTGACCATATGGTACATTTTGTAGCCATTTCGGGTGATGGCAACTGGAAGGTGTGATAAAGTTATTGATATCGACGTCTTTGAAGAAGGTTTGAGTACTAATCTCTCCCTCTTCTATGAGTACAGTCAGGTCCAGGAAGTTAACCCTTTCCCGACTGTACTCACAGTTGAATTTGAGGTTGAGTAGGTTATCATTAAGATAGTTTATAAATCTTTTGAGACTTTCCTCGTCCCCTCTCCAAATAAAGAATATATCGTCGATATATCTCCGCCACAGGCACAAATCCACACCCAGCTCTGCAATAGACCAAATATGGTCTTCCTCCCATGCACCCATGAGAAGATTTGCATAGCTGGGTGCAAATTTCGTGCCCATGGCGGTACCACACTTCTGAAGGTAGTATACTCCTTCAAACAGGAAATAGTTGTGCTCTAGGATAAATTTTATCCCGTCTAGGATAAAGTTTGCCTGTTCAGGAGGCATATTTGTATCCTTAGATAACGCTCTGTCTATGGCATCATGTCCATCTTTATGACTGATACACGTATATAACGAAGTTATATCACATGTGGCAAGAAACCATCCTTCTTCCCATCTTTGGTTATTTATAACTTGCAGAATATCTGTAGTGTCTTTCAGATATGACGGAAGTTCTTTCACATATTTCTGCAGATACGTGTCTATGTATGCCGACAAGTTTGACGTCAGGGAATCTATACCTGCTATTATTGGTCTTCCTGGGGGATTTACTAAACTCTTATGGAGTTTAGGGAGATAGTAAAAGATGGGTCTAATAGGATGTTCTTTATGCAAAAACTTGTATTCGCTCTCATTTATGACTCCATCTTGTTTCCCCTTGTCCAGCAAAGTTTTTAATTTACACAGAAAGTCTGAGGTTGGGTCCTTTTTTAGAGGTGTGTAAGTATTTTTATCACCTAAAATCCGATGTGCCTCAGATATATAGTCTTCCCTGTTGAGAATGGCCACTCCTCCTCCCTTGTCAGCTTGTTTAATTACAATGCTAGTGTCTTTCTGCAGGATTTTGAGGGCATCTCTTTCGTTTTTACTCAAATTATTCTCAAATTTCTGATCAGAACTAGCTAGCTTTTCGAAATCTTTCTGAACTAGTTGTGTAAAGACATCTAGGTTTTTACCTTTCATATGTTTTGGGTAAAAGGTAGAGGATGGTTTTAGACCTGAATGTATCACAATATGTGCATTTTCTTGTGATAGTGTCATATCTCTTTTAGGTTGAGTGTCAACTTCTTTAGGATCTATCTTAGAATCTATTTTCGAGTTTTCACTGGTTCTAAGCTCAACCTCCTTCTGCCTAAAGAATCTTTTGATAGTTAGTTTCCTTAAAAATCTTTGGGCATCCAAAAAAAGGCCAAAATTACTAGAGCTTACAGTGGGGGCGAACTTTAAACCTTTGGAAATAAGGGACTCTTCGGGTTTGGTTAATACCCTAGAGCTCAAGTTGAATATGTTTTTACCTATTTCTTGGGTTTCTTTTGGTATTTCTTTCTGTCCCCTTCCCCGTTTTCGCCGGTTTTTTCCCTTTTTCTTTTTTCCGAGGAGTGATCCCTTCTCATCAGTGGGGCATATGAATTTATTCCCTGAAAAGAAGTTGACCCCCCCTCCCCTAAAAAATCCTTCTTGTTGTTAAACTTAAGGCCACCTTTCTGAAACATTTTATCTCTTTGGGTTTCTCGTTGTTCTTTTCTATTATATATACTAATTTCCCCTTCTGAGTCATAATCTATACTCATAGATCTTTTCGGGGTTAATTCTATGCTTACTTGTGTTTTAGCATATTTATTACCCTGTTGGTGTGGGGTTCTATATGGTTTTGTCCTCCAATTTTCCCTTTCTGGACTTTTCCTAGTTTTTTTAGGGGTATATTTTCTAGGTTTTTTCTTTCCCTTAGATATGTCCTTTTTTGGTGAGGGTTTTTTTGGGGTTATTTTAGATTTTTGAATGGTTTTATCCACTATTTTAACAGCACTGGATTCAATTTTCTCAAGTTTTCTAGGGGGCCCGTCTTTATAGTCCTCCTCATCTCTTACACTTCAGCCTGGAGCCGTCTCGTCACTTCCGGTCTTGGGGCCGTCACGTCACGTCACGTCACTTTGCCTCATTTCATAAGATTATTGGAATTTGATGTTGTACTCTAACCTAATTTCTTTGTCTTTTTAAGATTCATCTATCGTCTGCTCAATATGACTAAGAAAGAGTAGGATAGCTGATGTGTTTTTTTATATACTTTAATGTGTATTTTATTATGAGTTAGGATTATTATTTTTAATATGTTTTTAAAATATGCTTTGGTACTATTAAACTATTTTATTATAATTGTATAATTAAATGTTTATCACTGTTTTTAAGTATATGTATTTCCCTGTGTGCGGTCACATGCATGTAATTGGCCCGTGACTTTGGGGGATGTTCTATCAATCATCCTATGGAGGAGGGGAGTTTGATAGCAGTATGGGTATAAATAAGACACCCAGGACAGGTCACTGCTACTCCTGACGAAGCCGTCTGCAAGAACGGCGAAACGCGTTGAGCGTGACCTCTTAATCAAGAAGGAAAGAGTGCCTGGGTATCCGTAGCTGTTTTCCTACCGGCGGCGCAACCGGAAGTGACGTGACGGCCCCAAGACCGGAAGTGACGAGACGGCTCCAGGCTGAAGTGTACCGTGGCGGTTTGCTGACACAGAGACGCTGTGATGTGGTCTTGAGATCACCACCGTCAATGCTGTTTTCCCATTGGGATTCTGTAAGCCTCCACTTTTATCATTTTTGGATAAACTGTATTTTATTGGATACTGCATGTGTGCTTCTCTTTTCTAAAGATTATCTCCTCCGAATTGTTCCTGCTGATATATCCCATTAGGCATTGGCCTTAGTATGTGGTGCCCAGCTGGGAGCTCCTTATAACATATTTTGCTACAGGTTGCACTATGTTTGTCTTTTTTTCTTTTTAAAGGTATCTACGCTCCCCTGGTTTTTTCTTCCTATGTTTCGTGTGGACCTTGAAACAGTCCGTCTAAGGGTTTGAGTGTTTTTATTTTTACTTTGTATTTTGTGTTTACCTTCACATTTATATACATAGTTTTTCCATTAAGTGTTTATATATTATATTATTCACTGTGTTTAGGTATTGAGCGCCATCTTGTGTGTTCTATATATCTGTTTTTGTTTTATTAAGATAGGCTGCACTATTTTTTCACAATGGAAGATATAGAAATAGATAACAACTGCTCCAATATTTTCACTAGAAGACACACGAGATCTGTGGACTTCAATAGTATTCTGAAATTAGATTTGGATAAAGCCCCTATTATAGGGGAAGCAAATATCCTTGCATCAGAATTTGATAAATTGGAGAAGTTGTTAACTAAAGATATTAAGAAATTTTGGGATTACACCTTTTTAGAACAATATGTTTTAAGTGGAAGAGTCCCAAGAGGCCTTAGAATTAATAAGGATCCATCCATGGATTTGGAAGATGAAAGCTTCCTTGACAAGTGGTATGGTCTTTTAGAGAAATGTTCTAATGACCTAATGGGTTTAGTTATAGAACAACAGAAACATCATGTGTCACAAATTGACATAGAGGTGAAAGAAATTGAAGAGAGAATTGGTACTTTAGATCAGACCGCTCTCTTCAAAGAAAAAGATGCACAACTGCAAAAGAAATTAGATAAATTATGGAAAGAAACAATTACAAAGAAAGTAAAGAAATTTTTAAGAGATGAGGAGGACTATAAAGACGGGCCCCCTAGAAAACTTGAGAAAATTGAATCCAGTGCTGTTAAAATAGTGGATAAAACCATTCAAAAATCTAAAATAACCCCAAAAAAACCCTCACCAAAAAAGGACATATCTAAGGGAAAGAAAAAACCTAGAAAATATACCCCTAAAAAAACTAGGAAAAGTCCAGAAAGGGAAAATTGGAGGACAAAACCATATAGAACCCCACACCAACAGGGTAATAAATATGCTAAAACACAAGTAAGCATAGAATTAACCCCGAAAAGATCTATGAGTATAGATTATGACTCAGAAGGGGAAATTAGTATATATAATAGAAAAGAACAACGAGAAACCCAAAGAGATAAAATGTTTCAGAAAGGTGGCCTTAAGTTTAACAACAAGAAGGATTTTTTAGGGGAGGGGGGGTCAACTTCTTTTCAGGGAATAAATTCATATGCCCCACTGATGAGAAGGGATCACTCCTCGGAAAAAAGAAAAAGGGAAAAAACCGGCGAAAACGGGGAAGGGGACAGAAAGAAATACCAAAAGAAACCCAAGAAATAGGTAAAAACATATTCAACTTGAGCTCTAGGGTATTAACCAAACCCGAAGAGTCCCTTATTTCCAAAGGTTTAAAGTTCGCCCCCACTGTAAGCTCTAGTAATTTTGGCCTTTTTTTGGATGCCCAAAGATTTTTAAGGAAACTAACTATCAAAAGATTCTTTAGGCAGAAGGAGGTTGAGCTTAGAACCAGTGAAAACTCGAAAATAGATTCTAAGATAGATCCTAAAGAAGTTGACACTCAACCTAAAAGAGATATGACACTATCACAAGAAAATGCACATATTGTGATACATTCAGGTCTAAAACCATCCTCTACCTTTTACCCAAAACATATGAAAGGTAAAAACCTAGATGTCTTTACACAACTAGTTCAGAAAGATTTCGAAAAGCTAGCTAGTTCTGATCAGAAATTTGAGAATAATTTGAGTAAAAACGAAAGAGATGCCCTCAAAATCCTGCAGAAAGACACTAGCATTGTAATTAAACAAGCTGACAAGGGAGGAGGAGTGGCCATTCTCAACAGGGAAGACTATATATCTGAGGCACATCGGATTTTAGGTGATAAAAATACTTACACACCTCTAAAAAAGGACCCAACCTCAGACTTTCTGTGTAAATTAAAAACTTTGCTGGACAAGGGGAAACAAGATGGAGTCATAAATGAGAGCGAATACAAGTTTTTGCATAAAGAACATCCTATTAGACCCATCTTTTACTATCTCCCTAAACTCCATAAGAGTTTAGTAAATCCCCCAGGAAGACCAATAATAGCAGGTATAGATTCCCTGACGTCAAACTTGTCGGCATACATAGACACGTATCTGCAGAAATATGTGAAAGAACTTCCGTCATATCTGAAAGACACTACAGATATTCTGCAAGTTATAAATAACCAAAGATGGGAAGAAGGATGGTTTCTTGCCACATGTGATATAACTTCGTTATATACGTGTATCAGTCATAAAGATGGACATGATGCCATAGACAGAGCGTTATCTAAGGATACAAATATGCCTCCTGAACAGGCAAACTTTATCCTAGACGGGATAAAATTTATCCTAGAGCACAACTATTTCCTGTTTGAAGGAGTATACTACCTTCAGAAGTGTGGTACCGCCATGGGCACGAAATTTGCACCCAGCTATGCAAATCTTCTCATGGGTGCATGGGAGGAAGACCATATTTGGTCTATTGCAGAGCTGGGTGTGGATTTGTGCCTGTGGCGGAGATATATCGACGATATATTCTTTATTTGGAGAGGGGACGAGGAAAGTCTCAAAAGATTTATAAACTATCTTAATGATAACCTACTCAACCTCAAATTCAACTGTGAGTACAGTCGGGAAAGGGTTAACTTCCTGGACCTGACTGTACTCATAGAAGAGGGAGAGATTAGTACTCAAACCTTCTTCAAAGACGTCGATATCAATAACTTTATCACACCTTCCAGTTGCCATCACCCGAAATGGCTACAAAATGTACCATATGGTCAAATACGAAGGGTCAAGAGGAACTGTTCGAATGATGACGTGTTTAATACACAATCTCAATTTATGCAAGAAAGGTTTAGGGAAAAGAAATATGAAGAGCAAGTTATTCAAGATGCAGTAGAAAAAGTAGGATGTCTAGAAAGGAAAGATCTTATAAAGAACACAGAAAAAGTTAAAACTAAAAAGAACTTTGACTTCTCTTTTCTCACAAACTATAATAGACAATCCGAAAAAATAACTAAAATAATACGCAAACACTGGCATATTGTCCAAAATGACTCTATCCTAGGTGAAATAGTACCTGAAAGACCGACAGTCATTTTTAAAAAAGCTAATTCACTAAAAAATGCACTTGCACCTAGTGCCTTACAAAAGGTCTGTAAAGAGAGTAATAGGTGGTTACCCCAAATAAAGGTTTTTTTTGGGTGTACCACATGCCTGGCATGTAGACATAGATCGGACGATAAGTTTGGATTCCAGTCTAATATTACCAAAGAAAAGTTTTTCATAAAACAACACATTACGTGTAGATCAGAATACGTGGTTTACCTAATACAGTGCCCTTGTGGGCTTCAATACGTAGGCCAGACCACTAGGCCAGTTAAAACACGTATTCTGGAACACATTGGTAATGTGCGTAGAGGTGTCACTACTCACTTTTTATCCAATCACTTCATCAATATACACCAAGGTGACACTTCAGGACTAAGGTTTACAGTGCTTGAACATGTTCTGCCCCACTGGAGAGGTGGGGACAGAAATGTTGCACTGAAGAAAAGAGAGAGTTTTTGGATCTTTTCTCTCAAAACCTTAGTGCCACAAGGCCTGAATGTGGACTTTGAACTTGGTGTTTTTCTTTAAATTTGGTGTTTTTCTTTAACCTGGTGTTTTTTCTATTTTTTCTGTAAATTTCATATTTTTATAGGATTTAGATGGGATTGCACCTTTTATATAATTTTTGAGAGCATTTTTTATTGACTGGTGTTCAGTCTTTGTGGTCCGATCTATGTCTAAAATAGTCAAGATGTCCTTATAACTTTGCCTCATTTCATAAGATTATTGGAATTTGATGTTGTACTCTAACCTAATTTCTTTGTCTTTTTAAGATTCATCTATCGTCTGCTCAATATGACTAAGAAAGAGTAGGATAGCTGATGTGTTTTTTTATATACTTTAATGTGTATTTTATTATGAGTTAGGATTATTATTTTTAATATGTTTTTAAAATATGCTTTGGTACTATTAAACTATTTTATTATAATTGTATAATTAAATGTTTATCACTGTTTTTAAGTATATGTATTTCCCTGTGTGCGGTCACATGCATGTAATTGGCCCGTGACTTTGGGGGATGTTCTATCAATCATCCTATGGAGGAGGGGAGTTTGATAGCAGTATGGGTATAAATAAGACACCCAGGACAGGTCACTGCTACTCCTGACGAAGCCGTCTGCAAGAACGGCGAAACGCGTTGAGCGTGACCTCTTAATCAAGAAGGAAAGAGTGCCTGGGTATCCGTAGCTGTTTTCCTACCGGCGGCGCAACCGGAAGTGACGTGACGGCCCCAAGACCGGAAGTGACGAGACGGCTCCAGGCTGAAGTGTACCGTGGCGGTTTGCTGACACAGAGACGCTGTGATGTGGTCTTGAGATCACCACCGTCAATGCTGTTTTCCCATTGGGATTCTGTAAGCCTCCACTTTTATCATTTTTGGATAAACTGTATTTTATTGGATACTGCATGTGTGCTTCTCTTTTCTAAAGATTATCTCCTCCGAATTGTTCCTGCTGATATATCCCATTAGGCATTGGCCTTAGTATGTGGTGCCCAGCTGGGAGCTCCTTATAACATATTTTGCTACAGGTTGCACTATGTTTGTCTTTTTTTCTTTTTAAAGGTATCTACGCTCCCCTGGTTTTTTCTTCCTATGTTTCGTGTGGACCTTGAAACAGTCCGTCTAAGGGTTTGAGTGTTTTTATTTTTACTTTGTATTTTGTGTTTACCTTCACATTTATATACATAGTTTTTCCATTAAGTGTTTATATATTATATTATTCACTGTGTTTAGGTATTGAGCGCCATCTTGTGTGTTCTGTGTACCGCAGGGAGTCAGTCAGAGATTATGGAGGTTAATGCATGGCTAAGAAAGTGGTGTATTAAGGAGGGATTTGGGTTTTTAGAGCACTGGGACTCCTTTTCTGAGAGGTGCAATCTTTATGGTAGGGACGGATTGTGCCTCAATGAATAGGAATCTTATGTGCTAAGGGGAAGAATGTTAAAAAGGTTGGAGGAGATTTGAAACTAGGATGGAGGGGGAGGGGAATGAAACAGATAACTAACTAAATAGAATAGATGAGGTAACAAGGGGTTGTGGAGGTAGAATGGGGGCAAGTGCGAGCTTGACAAGCAACGAGACACTAATAGTAAATACAGATAATACAAGAAAACTTCTAAAGACTAAACCAAATTGGCGCAGAAAGGAAGGAGCAGATAAGCTAATAGTACAGGCTGAAAAACAAAAACTTAAATGCATGCTTGCCAATGCAAGAAGCCTGCAGATAAAATGGTGGAGCTTAATTAATAGCAGCAAGGAGCAGTATGATATCATAGGCATTACTGAAACATGGTGGGATGAAACTCAACTCACATTCTCTGTGGTGGGATGAAACTCATGACTGGACAGTTCATTTAGAGGGTTATTCCCTTTTTCGGAAGGATCGAGCAAATTGAAGAGGAGGTGGAGTATGATTATATGTTAAATCGGATCTAAAACCTATTATAAGGGAAGATGTTTATGAAGTGAATTATGAAAATGTAGAGACCCTGTGGATAGAAATTATCAGTGGAGGTAAAAGTACACAGAAAATGTTTGTAGGGATTTTCTATAAACCACCAAATATCTGTAAGATTGAAAAATCTAAAATATTTTAGCAAATGGAGAAGGCCTCAAAACTAGGTAATGTTTACATAATTCGTGATTTTAATTATCTAGACATAGACTGGGGCAATGATATTAGCATTACAACAAAAGGAAACAGGTTTTTGCGGGTGCTTAAAAACAAATATATGACCCAAATTATTGAGAAACCAACCAGGAGAGGGGCAATACTGGATTTGGTAATATCAAACAATGTAGAAGTAAGAGCAAATATTCAAGTCCAGGAACATTTGGGTAACAGTGATCATAAAATGGTCTCATTTGAAATAAATGATCAAAAAACAGATAACGGGTTCAACAACATTGTTAGAAAAGCACACTTATCTGTGTATACCCTTGGGAAATAAGTATAAAAGAAATAAGACAAAACCAATGTGGCAAAATAAAGTAGGGGAGGAAATGGAAAAGAAGAGACGGGTGTTTAGATTCTTGAAGTCAGAAGCAACAGAGGCAGCATATCAGAATTATAAGGAATTTAACAAAAATTACAAAAGGGCGATAAAATTAGCAAAAATGGATAATGAAAAAGGGATTGAAAAAAAGTAAGATCAACGTAAAACGATCTTTAAGTACCTTTATAAAAAAAAAAATATAGGACCCTTTCAGTGTGATGGGCAGGCAGATTATTGGAGATAAGGAAAAAGCAGAGGTATTAAACAAATTCTTTACCTCTGATTTACCAGGGAATTTCAATAGTAGTGCTGCAGGAGGAAGCCACAGCCTCCATATTAATGAACAATTGGTTAACTGAGTAAGAAGCTCATAGGCGGCTTCAAAAAATTCAAGTAAATAAGGCACCTGGCCCCGATGGCATACATCCAAGTGTTCTCAAGGAGTTAAGTTCAGTAATAGCCAAACCATTACATTTAATATTCAAGAACTCCATTTCCACAGGCTCAGTACCACACAATTGGCGTAAAGCAGATGTGGTGCCTATATTTAAAAAGGGAGATAGATCACAACCAGGGAATTACAGAACTGTAAGCCTGACTTCAATAGTGGGAAAGCTACTTGAAGGTTAATTCGGGATTATATCCAGGAATACCTGGAAAACAAAATTATTAGTAATACAGTAGTCAGCATGGATTTATGAAGGATAGATCATGCCAAACTAACCTTATTTGTTTCTTTGAGGTACTGTAAGTAGGAATTTAGACCAGGGTAATGCAGTTGATGTGAGAAGGTAGCAGGCGATAGGCCTATCCCTTGCTAACTTCTTGTATCCTGATTCCGGATTGGTGTGACACACAGCAGCCCTGCAGGCTTCGATATATACAGGACTAACGCTTACCAGGTTACAAGGAGACGGTGCTTCATCCGGAGCTGCCATACTCTGCTCCGCGAGCTCAGAGAGATAGGCAAGGAACTCCAATTTGGAATGGGGCTTCAGAGGTAATTTATTTCTCCTCTGTTGTACTTACCCCCTAGAGAGATATGGAGAATACACTCCAAAAGCGATGCTCTAGATAGTGTAGACAAAATCCACAATGTTCATGTAAATATAAAAAGAATAAGTAGCGCTAATAAATCATTGTCCTGATAGTATATAATTGAAGTCATGGAGTAACACTACTGGGCGTACGAGACGGACCATCAGGATGGGGCCATGAAGTGGTAAGGAGAAAAGAAAACAACAAAGCCGCACACCCTGCACAGGAACTCACATACGGCTACTCCCAGCTGATCTCCGCCACTGCCTTCACTAATCCTGGCGTCTCATACCCAGCTGCAAACCCCAAATAGGAAGCAGGTACTCATGATCTTGACACGACGAGTTAATTCCTCCAATGTCGTCTGATGGGGACGCTGATCCAAAGCGCTAAAGAGCGTGCTCCAGCCCAGTATTCAGGTAAGTAAAAAGGAAGAGACATCCGGCGGTTCACTGCTCACCGTGGGGGTACAATAAAGGCAGTCCAAACACAATCAGAAGAGTAGGCTGTTTATTCGGTGCATGACAAAAACCTTCTGCCACAAGGCAACTCTGACGCGTTTTGAAGACTTTACTAAAAAACAATTTAAAAGTAGAAATAACCTTACAAAAGAGGAAAGCGAAGCTTTAGAAGAAATTACTAAAAATACTGATATAGTAATAAAACTGGCTGATAAGGGGGGGGATCGTAATTATGTATGTATGTATGTATGTCTTTATTTGTATAGCGCCATAAATGTACATAGCGCTTCACAGTAGTAATACATGTCATATAAATAACAAATATAAATAACAGATCATGGGAATAAGTGCTTCAGACATACTGTAAAAGTAACATTAAGGAAGGAGTCCCTGCTCCGAGGAGCTTACAATCTAATTGGTAGGTAGGGAGAACGTACAGAGACAGTAGGAGGGAATACTAGTAAGTGCGTCTGCAGGGGGCCAAGCTTTGTGTCATGTGTCCATGATTATCCAGTGCTACTCATATGCTTCTTTAAGCAGATGTGTCTTAAGGTGGGTCTTAAAGGTGGATAGCGAGGGGGCTAGTCGGGTATTGAGGGGAAGGGCATTCCAGAGGTGTGGGGCAGAAAGTGAGAAAGGTTTAAGGCGGGAGAGAGCTTTAGATACAAAGGGGGTAGAAAGAAGACATCCTTGAGAAGAACACAAGAGTCGTGATGGTGTATAGTGAGAAATTAGGGCTGAGATGTAAGGAGGGGCAGAAGAATGTAAAGCTTTAAAAGTGAGCAGTAGAATTGAGTGTGAGATACGCGATTTAATCGGAAGCCAGGAGAGGGATTTCAGGAGGGGAGATGCGGAGACAGATTTAGGAAAGAGTAGAGTGATTCTGGCAGCAGTGTTTAGGATAGATTGTAGGGGAGACAGGTGAGAGGTAGGAAGGCCGGACAGCAGGAGGTTGCAGTAATCGAGACGTGAGAGAATGAGGGCCTGAGTCAGAGTTTTAGCAGTTGAGTAACAGAGGAAAGGGCGTATCTTTGTGATATTGCGGAGGAAAAAGCGACAAGTTTTAGAAACGTTTTGAATATGAGAGGAGAATGAGAGAGAGGAATCAAGTGTGACCCCTAGGCAGCGTGCTTGGGCTACTGGGTGAATGATCGTATTTCCAATAGCAATGTGGAAGGATGTAGTAGGGCCAGGTTTGGGAGGTAGTATAAGGAGCTCTGTTTTTGCCATGTTAAGTTTCAGTCGGCGGATGGCCATCCAGGATGATATTCCAAAGAGGCATTCAGAAACTTTGGTCTGTATAGCAGGTGTAAGGTCAGGGGTTGAAAGGTAAATTTGTGTGTCGTCAGCATAGAGGTGATATTTAAACCCAAAAGATGTGATTAGGTCACCTAGAGAGAGTGTGTAGAGAGAAAAGAGAAGGGGTCCCAGGACAGAGCCCTGGGGTACCCCCACAGAGAGATCAATAGAGGAGGAGGAGGTGTTAGCAAAAGAGACACTGAAGGTACGATGGGAGAGGTAAGAGGAGATCCAGGATAAAGCTTTGTTCCGAATACCAAGAGTATGGAGAATGTGAAGGAGAAGAGGGTGGTCCACGGTGTCGAATGCTGCAAAGAGGTCGAGTAATATGAGCAGAGTGTAATGACCTCTGTCTTTGGCAGCTTGGAGGTCGTCAGTTATTTTAGTGAGGGCTGTTTCAGTAGAGTGAGCAGTGCGGAAGCCAGATTGTAGAGGGTCTAGTACAGAATAGGTGTTGAGAAAGTGTAGCAATCGAGAGAATACAAGACGTTCAAGGAGTTTGGAGGCAAAAGGCAGGAGGGAGACAGGTCGATAGTTAGAAGGACAGGTAGGGTCAAGCTTGCTGTTTTTGAGTAATGGTATAACGGTTGCATGCTTGAAGGATGAAGGAAAGGTACCAGAGTAGAGGGAAGACTTAAAGATCTGTGTGAGCATAGGTATTATAGAAGGAGCAAGAGGTTTTAGGAGATGGGAGGGAATGGGATCAAGAGGGCAAGTGGTAGATCAGCAGTGATACATCCTCCTCCGAGATAGCAGAAAAAGAGTCAAGAAAGACAGGAGGAGAGTTGGGAAGCATTGTGGGATCGGAGGAGGCAACAGATGGGATGTTCTGCCGTATGGACTCCACCTTTTTCTTTAAAAAAGTCAGCAAAGTCCTGAGGTGAGATGGAGGAAGAAGAGGAGGCAGCTGAGGGTGGTCTGAGTAGAGAGTCAAAGACAGAAAAGAGACGGCGTGGGTTAGACTTGTGTGTGTTGATTAGTGATGAAAAGTAGGTTTGTTTAGCCTGAAAGAGGGCAGAGTTGAAACAGGATAGCATAAATTTGTAGTGAATGAAGTCTGCGAGCGTATGAGATTTCCTCCAGAGGCGTTCAGAGGAACGAGTGGAGGAACGCAGCATGCGTGTGTGGGAGTTTAGCCAGGGTCTGGGGTTAGAAGGGCGAGGACGGCAGAGAGAAAGTGGGGCATGAAGATCAAGAGAGGAAGATAAGGCAGAGTTGTAGTTCCTGACCAGGTTGTCAGGGTCTGAAGCAGAACTGAGAGAGGAGAGGGAGGAGCGTAAAGTGGAATCAAGAGCTGGTAGGTTAATAGAGCGCAGGTTTCTGCAAAAACGAGGGCGAGATGGAGATGGAGATGGAGAGAAGCGAGAGAGAGAAAATGAGATGAGGTGATGGTCGGAGAGAGGAAAAGGGGAAATGGAGAAGTCGGAGAGAGAGAAGTTTTTAGTGAAAACCAGGTCTAAGTAGTGGCCATCCTTGTGGGTGCTTGCTGCAGTCCACTGTTGAAGGCCAAAAGAAGAGGTTAGAGAAAGAAAGCGGGAAGCCCAAGAGAGAGAGGGGTCATCAATGTGGCAATTGAAGTCCCCAAGGAGAAGAACAGGGGAGTCTGAGGAGAGAAAGAAAGAGAGCCAGGATTCAAAGTGAGAGAGAAAGGCAGAAGGGGGATGAGTAGAGGTAGGTGGGCGATAGATGACCGCCACATGGACCGGGAGAGGAGAGAAGATCTGGACTGTGTGAGCCTCGAAGGAGGGAAAAGCAAGAGAGGGGGGAATAGAAACTGTTCTGTAACGGCAGAGAGAGGAGAGCAGGAGCCCCACGCCTCCACCCCTGCCACCAGGGCGTGGAGTGTGGGAGAAGGAAAGGCCACCATAGGAGAGGGCAGCTTCCAGAGCAGAGTCAGACTGAGTGAGCCAGGTCTCAGTTATAGCAAAGAGAAGCAGGGAGTGAGAGAGAAAGAAGTCATGCACAGAGAGGAACTTGTTAGAGAGGGAGCGAGCATTCCAAAGGGCACAGGAGAAAGGGAGAGAGGAGGGAGGGTGGCAGGGGATGGGTATGAGGTTGGAGGGGTTTACACCAGAAGGAGTAGAAGTTGCATGTGGAAGGCGAGGACGAGAGCAACTAGAAATAAGGCAGGGACCAGGATTGGGAGAGATATCCCCAGAAGCAAGGAGGAGAAGCATGGACAGAAAGAGAATGTGTGAGGATGATTTGTAGGTGTGTGTTTTAGTGCAGGAGGTATAGCTGTATGGTGACAGAGGGCGCAGGTAAGAGAGTAGTTCATTTTAACTGAGAAGTGGTGAAGTAAGGAGAGATGGTGAAATATGAATATAGTTAGAGACATGATGAGGCTGGTGGAAGGAAGTGCATAATTTGATAATAAGTGAGGTTTACAGCAAATATAAAAAGTAAAGGCGGCATCACAGCAATAGTAATGTGTTGAGATGTGCAGTGTGGGATGATAACCTCCTTTCCAGCGTAGTTCAAATGCAGGAATCAGAAGCAGTAGATTGTGTCCACTTTTTCCACTTCTTTTTGAACTTCCTTTTTTAAACTTCCATACTACTTTAAAGATTTCTACTTAAAAGCATTTCTGCTTAAGAGCAAAGGCTGCAAGCAGCAATGGCTGTTGTAAGTTAACTTATTTACATTTAGAAAGTCACCTGGTTGGTACAACAAACTTAATTAGCACATGTGAGGGTAGTTAAACCAAATTGTTTTTCTAAGGTGGGTGTTGCCTTGCACAAGTGTGAAAGATGAATTAAATTAAGGCAATAGGGGGATGATTTCCATACAGACAATTTGAGATGTTTTTACCTAAATTGAACTAAAATGAGCTAAATAGACAGCAGGGTATGAGGATTGCAGGACACACAGACAATTTGAGATGTTTTTACCTAAATTGAACTAAAATTAGCTAAATAGACAGCAGGGTATGAGGATTGCAGGACACACAGACAATTTGAGATGTTTTTACCTAAATTGAACTAAAATGAGCTAAATAGACAGCAGGGTATGAGGATTGCAGGACACACAGACAATTTGAGATGTTTTTACCTAAATTTAACTAAAATGAGCTAAATAGACAGCAGGGTATGAGGATTGCAGGACACACAGACAATTTGAGATGTTTTTACCTAAATTGAACTAAAATGAGCTAAATAGACAGCAGGGTATGAGGATTGCAGGACACACAGACAATTTGAGATGTTTTTACCTGAGAAAAGACAAGAGATGAGATGAGATGAGAAGCAGATCAATGGTCCCTACTTCCTTTTTTAAACTTCCATACTACTTTAAAGATTTCTACTTAAAAGCATTTCTGCTTAAGAGCAAAGGCTGCAATTATGAATAGAGAAGACTATTTGAAAGAGGTGAGACGACTTTTGGGAGATATGGATACTTATGAAATTTTAAAAAAGAATCCCACAAAACAATTTACTAAAGAACTATTAATATTATTAGAAAGAGGGAAAGAACTGGGACTTTTAAATGAACAGGAATGCAAATTTCTGTTCATTGAAACTCCACAGTTACCTATTTTCTATATACTCCCAAAGATACACAAAAGTCTCACTAATCCCCCGGGAAGACCTATCATTTCTGGAATAAACTCCCTAACATCCAACCTATCAGCCTTTGACAGCTTCTTACAAGGCTATGTCAAAAAATTTAAATCTTATTTAAAAGATACGACGGATGTCCTCTTACTTCTAGACACAATTGTCTGGAAAGAAGACTATAGCCTAGCGACAATTGATGTATGTTCCTTGTATACCTCAATTTTGCACAATCTTGGCTGTGAGGCTGTAAAATATTTTCTAAGTCAAGATTCAGAACTTCAGGATGTACAAACTCAATTAATTTTAGATGGTATCTCTTTTATACTTAATAGAAACAATTTTTGGTTTGAAGATATTTTTTATATTCAGAAAAGTGGCACCGCCATGGGGACCAGGTTTGCCCCCAGTTACGCCAATCTCTTCATGGGTTTTTGGGAAGAGAATTAAATCTGGCAGGGGGATGTTCTGGGGGCGGGCCTGGTTCTATGGCGGCGCTACATTGATGATATCATTTTAATTTGGCAGGGGCATCAAAACAGTCTTGAACTGTCTTTGAATGATATTAATATCAATAATTACAATCTGAAATGTACTTCTACTATAAGTAAGGATTCATTAAATTTTTTAGATCTCAATATATACATTCAAAATGGTAATCTCAATACTAGATCTTTTTTTAAAGATGTCGATAGCAACAATTATATCCTGCGCACCAGTTGCCATCACCCTCAATGGATGGACAATGTCCCGTACAGCCAATATAGGAGGATGTGCAGAAACCGCACTGAAGATAAGATATTTAAACATCAATGTGAGACACTTAAATCAAGATTCAGTGAGAAAAAATATAAGGAAGAGGTTTTAAATGTAGCCCTTCTAAAAGCAACAGCTTTAGATAGAAAAGATTTAATTAAACCTAGTATAAAGAAACAAAATACAAATAACAACTTTGACACGGCTTTTCTAACCACTTTTAATAGAGAAGCCAGTAATATTGGCAGAATAGTTTGAAAACACTGGCATATTTTACTTAACGATCCAATATTAAAAAATTAAATCCCTGACAATCCCAAAATAATTTTTAAAAAGGCGAAAAATCTGAAAAATATCATTGCTCAAAGTGCCCTTAAAAAAATTGAAACGAAAGATAAAGGGTGGTTCCAAAAACTTGGAGGCTTTTACGGTTGCTCTACTTGTAAGGCCTGTGAATATAAGCAACAAGATAAAAAGAATTTTAAATCAAATAATAAAAATGAAAATTTTAAAATAAAACAATAAATGAACTGCTATACTGAATATGTTATATACTTACTGGAATGCCCCTGTGGGTTACAGTATGTGGGTAAAACTGAAAGAGCAATCAAGAAACGCATTATTGAACACCTCAGTAACATCAGACGGGGTGTGATGACCCATAATGTATCCAAGCATTTTGCGCTCTTTCACCACTCAAACCCAAGAGGTCTTATATTTACCACTATAGAAAATGTCACCCAACATTGGAGGGCTCGCAATAGGGATATAGATCTGAGTAAACGTGAGATGTATTGAATCCACAAATTGAACACTTTAATACCTAATGGACTTAATGTCGATTTTGAAATAGCACCTTTTTTAATATAAATATCTTATGTGTAAATTCCCAATTCTTTTGCAAGTGTATTCATCTACTAATTTCTAGTAAATATGGGACCTCTAAGGATGTTTCTCTCACTCTTGTTCCTTTCTATTACTAATATTCTTTTCATTATTATTATTCATATTCAAATTATTTATTATTCATATTGTAATGAGTTATAGACTATATATTTAACACAATTCTCTCTCTCCTCATCTCGCCGTTGTTGTTGTTTTCTATCGTCATTTTTTACCGTTTTATTATATTACCTTTTTATCATCATCTACTGTATATGAGTTGATTTATTCATATATTTTAAGTTTTCTATCTGATAAATAAAGTTTAGTATTTGCTTGATTCGTATTTAAGCACAGAGTTATGTACTCCATGTGAGAGAACCTGTGAAATGAATCAACAATTAGTAAACCAATTACCGAATTTATTATATAATTGCTACATCCATTATGGACGTTATACTACTCCTGATGATGCTGACGCCAGTCAGCAAAATGCGTAGAGCTTCCATTTTCTGCGCAGTAATCCCCGTTCCAAAGGGAGGAGACCGCTGTACTGCGTACCTGTTTCTTCCCCCGCATTACAGGAAGCTGTCAACCCTCAACGGATGTGACATCAGACGCCGCCCGAACACTGTCTGACTGCGGGAGTATTGGAGAGATGGTCCGGTCACCACTTCTCTGGCGTGAGATCTACTGCTTCACTATTTTATGTGCCTATTTTTCTTGTACACATTGTGAGTACATTCCTTACCTTTTATTGTGATATAAACTTTTTTGCTGGTCTGCACTATGGTCTCTTTTCTGCTGTGTTTCCTCATGAGTTGATCAAGAGTGTAAGCCCTCCCGAGTTCCTGCAACCCTGTTCCCTGTTAACACGCTGATTCTTCACCTACTTTTTGTAAGTAGGTAATTCATAAGAGCCAAGTTTTTCTTTTTGCCCATATTCGTGATTTTATTGCACTATTATATGTTTATTCTTTTTTGAGGTGTTCCAGATTTATTACTCCCTTCCTACCCTAGATGTACTGTTGCTATTAGGGAACCTGTACAATTCCCTTTGAAGGTTGAGAATTTTTCTAATACACCTTACACTTATTTTTATTTATTCACTTATTTCACATTGTTGTTGTTTAGCGCTGTTCTACTGTAGATCACTTGGGTTACAAAGTTAGGCAGTAGCTGCAAAGGCAAACACAATCTTATCTTGCATTAAATGGATGGAAAAGAGGTAAACATAATTTCTGTATGCCCCTTTATAAAGCATTAGTAAAACCACACCTTGAATATGGAGTACAATTTTGGGCACCACTCCTTAGAAAATACATTATGGAACGAGAGTGCAGAGAAGAGCCACCAAATTAATAAAGGGCATGGACAAGCTAACTTATGAGGAGAGGCTAGCTCAATTAGTTTTATTTTACATTAGAAAAGAGGCGTCTAAGAGGGGATATGATAACTATATAGAAATATATTCGGCACAGTATAAGGAGTTTTCAAAATAACTATTTATCCAAAGGGCAGTACAAAAGACTCGAGTGATCCTTTAAGGTTGGAGGAAAAGAAAATTTCCCCAGCAACAAAGGAAAGAGTTCCTTACAGTAAGGGCAGATAATATGTGGAATTCATTCACATGGAGACTGTGATGGCAGATACAATAGATTTGTTCAAAAAAATGTTGGACATCTTTTTAGAAAAGAATGATAAGTCCCTTTATTTTGTTTTTATTTTATTGTTTTTCAGTGCAAAACAGTTTGTAATTTTCAAATATTCAATATATACAGTACATACACATACAATATCCCCAAAAAACATTGTGCTTATTTCTGTGACTAGCCATCAGATCCATATAATAACAAGGAATATGTGTGGCCATTCTCTTGGATGAAAAATTATTTTACTGAGAGTGTGCTTCTATATTTATTTTTCCTACTAATTGAGCTATTCAACATTCAGGACAATTTATTTTTCCAAAGTATGTATGTATGTATGTATGTATTGTATTGTATTGTATTGTATGTCTTTATTTATATAGCGCATTTAGTGTACATAGCGCTTCACAGTAGTAATACATGTGGTAATCAAATAAATAACAGATCATATAAATAACAGATCATGGGAATAAGTGCTTTAGACATAAACATAACATTAAGGAAGAGGAGTCCCTGCCCCGAGGAGCTTACAGTCTAATTGGTGGGGAGAACGTACAGAGACAGTAGGAGGGCATTCAGGTAAGTGCGTCTGAGGGGGCCAAGCTTTATATATTGTGTATAGTATTAGCCACGGGGTTACTGATATGCTTCTTTAAGCAAGTGTGTCTTAAGGTGGGTCTTAAAGGTGGATAGAGAGGGTGCTAGTCGGGTATTGAGGGGAAGGGCATTCCAGAGGTGCGGGGCAGAAAGTGAGAAAGGTTTAAGGCGGGAGAGGGCTTTAGATATAAAGGGGGTAGAGAGAAGACATCCTTGAGCAGAACGTAAGAGTTGGATGGTTCATAGCGAGAAATTAGGGCTGAGATGTAAGTAGGAGCAGAAGAGTGTAAAGCTTTAAAAGTGAGGAGAAGAATTGAGTGTGAGATGCGGGATTTGATAGGAAGCCAGGAGAGTGATTTCAGCAGGGGAGGCGCTGAGACAGATTTCGGAAATAGTAGAGTGATTCTGGCAGCAGCTTTTAGGATTGATTGTAGGGGAGACAGGTGAGAGGCAGGAAGGCCGGACAGCCGGTGGTTACAGTAATCGAGGTGGGAGAGGATGAGAGCCTGAGACAAAGTTTTAGCACTCAAGCAACAGAGTAAAGAGTTAATCTTTGTTATATTGCGGAGGAAAAAGCGACAGATTTTGGATATGTTTTGAATGTATATCGAATACATATTTCAGCAACGTTCTGCTTCTTTGTTCCACCCTATATGTTTATTTGCACAACTGCTACTGCTTTGTTGGAAAAAATCCTAATAGGATGGCCAGCTATCTGATTTGAAAAATGTCAAAGGCCCAATTAAATTGCTCATATTAGCACATTAAGGATGATTTACTTTATTTAGATTTCAATTGGCCATCTACTCCTGCTCCTTGGAGTGAAGCTCCACATAAAATGACGTCAGTCATAAGTATAATCCATTCTGTTACACGAAGGGATTTCCCTGGCTACAAATTTTTTTTTTTTTAGCCAGGCCATGTAATGCTAAGTCTTAATTTGGCTGGGATTTGCCTTATCTGAGCTATATTCTGAGATTTCCAGTTACATTTTCTTAAGAATTTGTTCTGTAGGTTGCATGAGGGGAAGGTAGACCATGGTACTAGTGAACCACCGCAGCCCTAATACCTCCCATAATTCCTAATAGTCTAATTTATTACATTACTAATGGGTTGACATGAGTTAGGATGGAACGGACTGCTAAAATGTATCCCCTAGCCTTTCTGTTGACAGAAAAGCTCGTGAATTTTGAGTATCGAAAATTCCTCCTTGATACAGTATTCACTTAGAGGTGAATTCACTATATGACAGTACCTAAGTGTAACAATGATAATTGCTGATGGAATATATTAAACAATAGTATGAAAGCTAATACAGTATCCACATGTATAATTGTAATCCATACACTGGTGATTAGCAATCTGCATATTCACCAAGACATGTATGTAGTAATCAGGACTATATGTTCCACATAATCAGAGACACCAGTGGCATATAGGTCATCCTCCAGTGTATATCGGAATGTAGTCTAATAATAGTATATTGCATGTGCTTATGTGTAAAATCACTATTATAGGTTTAAACCTGCTACATGTAGTCCAGACATAAATAGTTTAAGAGTCATACCCTCGGCATCCATCCCTGTGATCCAATATCAATAGAGAGAATTTAGTACTTCCTAGTGAGGGTTACAGCTGGGAGAACAATATTTGGCCTGCAATAAATATGACCCGGTATCCATCATCAAGTCCAACATATAACAGTGTGATCTTGAATCATACAGTACATTTGTGTAATCTCACTAAAACATTAAAAAAAAATAAAGTGGCCTAGTGAGTCAGTGCCTCTACCAATGAAGATCTCCTACTCGTCCATTTTACGCAGCCAATAGCTTCAACCCAGTGTATGCAGTATCACAAGGATACCAAAATGCAATACTTCCACTGTTGTTATCAAACAGCTTCAGGAAAACAATGAGAATAGCTGATGGACTATAATAGATGACAGTATGCAAGTCCATACAGTATGCAACCAGGTAATAAGAAAGATGTCAAAGGCACGCAGGTAGTAATCAGCTTGAAAAAAATCACAGGAAATTTTAGGTTTAAAGTCTTAATTCAAACTACTGGAGGAGGAGCAAGTGTGTTCAATTTGTAAATCATTCTTGCTTCTACTTGCTGAAGCCATTTAACTCTGTCCCCACTACAATGTGGTCTCTGTACTCCTGGTGATGGGCATACATCGCAATGTGGTCAAACTTTCATTCCATTGATTCCTTTGAAGTGTCGTGTCAGAGGTTGGCAATATAATTCAAAGGCGGTAACATACATACATGTACAGTACATTGAGCTTCAAGTCTTTGCGTATTGCTGATTGCTGTAGGCTTATCTTTACTTTAAACATTATTGATGTCTCCCCTACATAGTACAGTCAGCAGGGGAATTTAATAAAAAATACTATGTATCTGAACTCACAATTTGTATAGTATCTTATAGTGATATTGTAGGATATCCCTTCTGTGGATGATCTTTAAGGAGATGGGTAGAACTCGTATTCAGACTACTTCATGTTCAATGAGGATTGAAGCTGCACATTCAGCTTGATCAAAATTAACTATACTGTATTTACATTATGCATGAACAACAAATTACATGAAAATAATCCTGACATTAAAATAAAGCAGTAATAACACTCTGCAGTGTCATATTAACAACTAGAAAGTGAAAACAAATCTGAATTTGCAAATACATACTGTATTCAGACATAGAAATGAAGGGTTAAGTGAAATATAATAAAATTATAGTATTGTACACTCCACTGGAAATATGATGAGCTTATACAAAACGTGTTTTATCCATTGTAATTCTCAAAGGACAGCCAGAGGCAGAAATTATTTGCATGTAATCAATATTTTAAATATATGCCTTGTAAGAATGTCTACTGAGCATAATATAATAGGTATAATTGCCTAATAACTTAATCACTGAGCTTATTTATTGCTATGGTGAAAACACCCCAAGATGTCTTATTGCATTTTTAATGAGGAAGACGGACAGTACAGTGCAAGCTGGGCTGTAATCACTTAAAAAAGATATATATGTAGTCCTCTTTCCCCGTGACCTAAGGGACTACGCATGCTGCTGTACCTGAGTTGAAAACAGGAGGCCTGATCCTCCATCACTGGGAGCCTGGTTTGTACACGTTTGCTAGCACACAGCGCCTCCACCTGTGAGCGATCCTAACAGAGTAGGATAACCTCTAACAGGAACCCACCAGTAACAGAGAGAATACACACAGTGTGGCTAACTTATATTTACTGGCATATAACAGAAAATGGTGATAATAACAAGTCCTTGCAAGGTCGGACTCACACAATGCTCCCACAGTGTACACCCACCACCTGTGAGGTTCCCCCAAAGTAATGAGGTGCCCTTTGCACCGAACCACCCGATGTCCACAGTAGCAACGCTACCCCAAAGTGTGTGACAGCGCTGACCACAGTGTGTATGGCCGTTGGTGCACTTTGTGACGAAACCTTCCTGGCCTTAGTCCAGACCAGGCTGCCTTGGCTGAAGGTTCGCTGAGCTGCAAAGTGTCCCACGCCACACATGGATCCTCAGGCGTCCGCCTCTGGAGGGACATCCCGCTTGATTGTATCCCTGTTAAGAATCTCTAGGTAATGGAAAGGATGGGGTCTGGTCCCAGACCGCAGGCCGCAATCACCACGTGGCATCTGTTACCACCGTGCAGGGTCTCACTATAGCAGCTACGGGGAAAGGTTCCCTAGCTATGGGCCTACCTTGCAGCAGCCACAATCTAACAGGATTTAAAACCAGAGACAGAACATGAAACACAGACAGAGCTCAGTGCACATTCAGCGAAACTTATACACGGTACAGTGCCTAAATATACATGTATAGATATCTATTAAATAAAATGGTCTTTTAGTTTAACATTTTGGCCAAATTGTTGTAAGCCAATGAGCCACTACACGGCAGACCACATCTCAAGGGTCCCTAACACTAATATAAATTCTTAATAACCTGTGCATTACCAGGAAGAATGATTTATAATAAACCTGTCAAAATTAGTTGCAAAGTTCTAAGTCTGATTGAAGCTTTTATTAACCTGTACATCACCAGGAAAAGCACTCTGTATTAGATTTTTCACAATCATACTGCAAGCAAGCAAGTTCCCCTGAGAGTGGGGGATGCTATGGAGTGAGCTTTTAACCATTTAAATGTGGGAGGCCATGAGCTTAAATTAGGTAGGAGGTTGCCACCCTCCAATCAGCTAAGACCAGCTGAACAAGAATTGTAAAACATACAGAACACCTACAAGCTCATATTGAACCCCCAAAATAACCACAACATATATATAAGCATATAAGTTTCACAGAGGAGTGCTACTGAGCTCTGTCTGTGTTTCATGTTCTGTCTCTGGTTTTAAATATATATTGCCATGCTCAGAAGCACTCCTCTGTGACACTTATATGCTTATATATAAGTTGTGGTTATTTTGGGGGTTCAATATGAGCTTGTAGGTGTTCTATATGTTTTACAACCTAACAGGAATTGGTGCCTAGCAGGGGCCTATAGGGGAGATCTGGCCTTGTCTCAGGGCCTCTGGCACCTGAGACACTACCTGTCTCCTTGGCTTCCTGATCCCGACTGCGTGGCTCTCCCAAGCGCGCCAATTGTATCCTTTTCTCTCCTCCGCGCTTCCAGGAGCCCTATTGGTTCTCCAGCAACACATGTCTAGCAGTCCCTGAGGCTGCTGGGACTTGTAGTCTCCTTGCTGAGCCTAGTCCCAATGGCCGCCGCACAATTGAGCACTGCGCATGCGCGAGATTTCAATGCGCATATGCAACTGACTAAGATGGCAGCCGCTTGTAGCGCCAGACTGCCCCAGAGCTCCGACAGCTCCCTTCTCCCTGTCGGCAGCCTCTCCTCCTTCAGCACTTGCACCGGAGGCAAGAGGGAGCTCCGATCGCCACCGTAGCCGTTCTGACCCCTTCCCCACCCGGCACAGAGGTAAGGGCGCTCGGCTATATATATATATATATATATATATATATATATATATATATATATATATATATATATATATATATATTAAGCTGTGACCATGCAGCAAGCTTAAGCCTATAGGGAACCATGTTAAAAATGGTTATTGAGGCAAAAAGTGACACTGTGTGCTCATTTGCATGTCATTTCCCAGAATCCCTTGCTGCAGTGGAAGTGCTGTATGCTGGGTGATAATGGGGAAAGGCGGGGTTGCAGACCTGCCTAAGACATGCAGATGAGCATACAGTTATATTTGCATATTTGCTTTCCTGTGGAGGGTTTTTGTCACTTTTTTTACTCACCATAACTTAACTCAGTATTATGGTTTAGCCTATCCCATAGCCTCTCTTGCATTCTCAGTAAAATCAACCCCACACTGATGAGACCCATCAAGGTCGAAACGGCTGTCTGTGGGTGGTTTTCTGGGTATGCACCTTAACCCTGGCTGTGCTCAAAGCTGTGACCATGCAGCAAGCTTAAGCCTATAGGGAACCATGTTAAAAATGGTTATTGAGGCAAAAAGTGACACTGTGTGCTCATTTGCATGTCATTTCCCAGAATCCCTTGCTGCAGTGGAAGTGCTGTATGCTGGGTGATAATGGGGAAAGGCGGGGTTGCAGACCTGCCTAAGACATGCAGATGAGCATACAGTTATATTTGCATATTTGCTTTCCTGTGGAGGGTTTTTGTCACTTTTTTTACTCACCATAACTTAACTCAGTATTATGTTTAGCCTATCCCATAGCCTCTCTTGCATTCCCAGTAAAATCAACCCCACACTGATGAGACCCATCAAGGTCGAAACGGCTGTCTGTGGGTGGTTTTCTGGGTATGCACCTTAACCCTGGCTGTGCTCAAAGCTGTGACCATGCAGCAAGCTTAAGCCTATAGGGAACCATGTTAAAAATGGTTATTGAGGCAAAAAGTGACACTGTGTGCTCATTTGCATGTCATTTCCCAGAATCCCTTGCTGCAGTGGAAGTGCTGTATGCTGGGTGATAATGGGGAAAGGCGGGGTTGCAGACCTGCCTAAGACATGCAGATGAGCATACAGTTATATTTGCATATATATATATATATATATTTATATACTGTATATATATATATATATATATATCTGAAGAAAAATATAAGACAGCGCCCTTATCAGTACACACCCAAATTGCTGCAAACCTGATCCAAAACAGCAAGATGACACACCCAGCACAGATGCCTAATAACAATTGAATTAAATTAAGTTGTGGTTTGGAACAAGTGGATATATAAATAATAATATATGAAAAAATGAAAAAAAGTGTGTAGCTATTAAAAAATGAACAATAAAAATGACAAATGAAAAAAATCTAATCATATGGGACTAATATAACATAAAAGAAAAAATCTCTATAAAAATGTAAAGAATGACAAAAAACGAAAATGATAAAACAATACTTAAATGTCCATATGAGTCCTTTTAAAAAGAAAAATATGGTCCGGGCAGCTTTCTTCTTGGGCTCACCAACCTCCCAACGATGCCTATTAGAAAAAAAGAAAAGCGCCCGATCCATGTGTAAAATCAGATATAAAAGGTTTAATTTGCCATGAACAGACAATTGCAAACTCACACTTGTCAGTATAATAAAAGCATATTATGGGACTAGCCCATGCACCAGACCGACGTCAGACTTCCACAGCCGTCCTCCGTCTGCATACGGTTGTTGTCACTGCAAATTGGTATTGCTGTTGCCGGTGCCCCCGTTCGAACCTCTCTCCGTCAACCCGGATGGGATTCCTATGGTTCCTGGTCTGTACGGCTGCACACCAACTCTCACCAATCGGGGAACAGGGAACTCCTGCACTGACGTCTTCACTCTGGCGTCTGGGCTGCTCGACCAACGGTGGTCCCCGATTCCCCGATTGGTGAGAGTTCGTGTGCAGCCATACAGACCAGGTCACCGCGGACCCACATTTCTGCTTCAGTGTGAGTTTCCGTCTCCCCATGTCAGCTTTTGATAGTCCTCTATGGTGGTTTCACCTTAAACTACTTTGGATTATTGTTTTATATTAACTGATTACTTTTTATTGTAATTTATGTGTTATACTGTTTAGGGATGTAGCAACATTATATGTATCTCAGGGTTCATGTGTATTGTCACTGAAACCTAGCTGTGTAATATCTGTTACTGAGGTAGGGTTGGATCCCCTCAGTATTATTTTTATTTTTATTAATAAATGACAATTTCCTAATCCCTGGTGCGCATTGTGTGCATTTTTTTTTCTGGTCCCATAATATGCTTTTATTATACTGACAAAGTGCGAGTTTGCAATTGTCTGTTCATGGCAAATTAAACCTTTTGTATCTGATTTTACACATGGATCAGGCGCTTTTTCTTTTTTTCTAATATATATATATATATATATATATATATATATATATATATATATATATATATATATATATATACATACATTTTTTATATAGATATAGATATATAGTAGAAATAGCTAAAGTCTCTTTTCTCATTAATCAATTAATTTATCTAATTTCTAATTTTACAAAATGCTGGTAACAATGTTATTGCTCTGTTGTGCATCTGGATTACAATAGCTTTCTTTCTGTTATTACAACATCAATTGTAGCTTACAGCTATAAAACTCCTACAGTACTGTATAGCATGGTTCCTGTCTGCAGTGTACTACATCGAACCTGTTAAAAGTAGAACCAATATCATAGTACTGTAGTTCAATGTCTAAGACCCTTCAAGGACAGAAAGAGAGACAATGTAAATAGAATAACATTTTGAGTCTCAAACAAGTGTTTTACATTGAAGTGGGATTTTTATTTGTTGCTGGATAAAATGAAAATGTAAATAAAAGTATAATATTGAGCATCCCTGCACTGTATGTAGCTCTAATTAGGAAACCTTTTGGCTCTGAATTTGACAAGCTGAATGGATTGTTGCTGACTAGGTGCTGATCCCTTTTCAAAGAAACTGGAAAGAGAAAGCTGTGTGGGTGGAAAACATATATTGTCTTAAGCTCTTGAGTATCCAGAGATTCAGAAACAAAGCTTTTTAAGAATAAAAATTGATTATTATAATGTTGACCCTCATTGATAGCGCTGCACAAAAAAATAAATAAAGTAAATAATGTATTCCTGGTTCAGATCGTAATGAAACTTCTTTCATGAAGGACATTTTTGAAGGGTTTAGATCTCTGAACTGGCAACCCACGGTAAAAGTAATTTTATCTGTCAAACATTCAGAGTAGTAGCCATGACCAAAAACTATATTAAATCAACAATTCCCATTTAGAACTAAAGAATACAATTTGAACTGTTGTGAGGCCACGCAGGCTGCCAATAACTTTTCTTATTCCATTAGGTCTGAAAAATCTGGGGTAAGATTAACACTATCTTTTACCTGTTACTTCAAAGTGAGATTCCATAAAGGACAGTGATATGTTCTTTTTTTATCACACATTTTATTGAATTTTCATAAATAATGCCTTACAATACAATCAGTGCTACTGGCCCTTTAGTTAGAACTGTGTCACTAGTTAACTCACTAGTGAACATCTTGGCCTTCTGCTCGTAACTCAGCCTTGTAGAACACACTTCAACACTAACTTTGGGCAGTGCTGTGCCTTACATACCTCAGTAACAGGCACATCTCTGATGTCACTAACGGTGGACTCAGAGCATGTCACCACTCCCCTTGAATACATATAACACCTCACCAGGGTGTGATGGCTAACCTCCATGATTGATGCTGGCAACCCTGTAACTTACCAGGCTTACTGCCAGCATGAGAGAAAACTGTATGCCATTTTACAGCATGGCTACATGTACATACCATCTGGAGACAAATTATTGAACATAGTGGAGGTAAGCTTGGATTGATCCACTGAGTTTTGGAACATGTTCTCAAAAAGGGAGCTCAACTACTTTAAACACTCTGTTAATAAAATTTCTGATTTGAAGATACTTATGTTAGAGCTTGGAAATTTCGTTTTGTTACAAATTTGATCAACCAACTTCATAGAGAATCATGAGATCATATTCCCTACTTTGGAAATGCCATTCTCTGCCCAATTAGAAATGACCGGGCGCTCTTTCAATAAATGTGACAATGTTAAAGTTACTGACTTAAATGAACTAAATCAAATAGTAATGTGGATAACAGTGAAAAAACATAGATACGCTGCTCAAAACCCCCCAAAAGGGTCCTTATAGTTCTTGTGTGATGAATCTTCTTGACGGTGAGCACAGAATCAATGAATGTAAAAAAGAAAAAAAAACATAGTGCAATAACATAGCACAAAAAATAGTGCAGTGGTCCCAGCCGTAGGGACACCGTGAGTGCCATAATCAGGCTATTCCTCTGTCCGGGTCATACTTAGCAGGCAGTCCTATTAACATACTAGACCCTAGTAGTCCCTATCATTTATAGCCACGGATTAAGAGGCTACCTGAAGATCGCATCAGGGAGTCTTTTCGCCCCTGAACAGGGCGCATATACTTACTTTAGATGTGCCTGCTTTAGACGTATATTCATCTGTGTGTTCTCTCCATTCGACCAGAAGCTGTACACAGGGACAGTGTGATTGTAAGAATTAACCATCACTTGATCCTGATTTACATACCACTGTTTACAAGTACTATAAACATGACTGTTGAAATAGGCTATAGACTGATTTTGAACTGCAGTGTAGGGACACTAAGTTTGCCGTACTGAAGCAACACCTGAGCCACGATTAGGAGTCATAAGAGTTACATGTCACTAGTCACTTTAAGCACCCCTAGTATATGACCACTAATCATATTTATTACCACATTTCAAAGCTATCCTAGACTCAAGAGTAGACTTTAAAAACAACACTATTAAGTACTACTATTGTCTGCCATTTGTGTGTTAAATACGGGCTACCCCGCTGAGATATTGTCTATTTTACTGACACTGAACTGATTTTACTTTTGACACAGAGTTTCATAGAGCGACTTAGTATTGGATGCCGATTAATAACACGATGGTATCAATATATTTGCATGTCTGCTACTCTTGTTATCCCTGTCATACAAGGCTATTAAGGGCTATTGTGTCTACGCTAGGATAGCTCGGGGTGCATTTACATTTAGCATTTGACTAATATATTTTGTACGTTGCCATTGCAACTGTTTATCTCCTATCCTTGAACTGAAGAGCAGGAACACTGTATTTACCGCAGTTTTGCTCATATTCAATAAAGATTCTAATGCGTTACTTGACACTAGTGGCCTGGAGCACTCTTAATATATGACCATCAAGTATTGATCATTGCACTGAGTGGTCATCCCTGACCTATTAGATGACTGTATCAATTACATGATGAAGTACAATCAAGGCGCTAATACAACCTGCTACATGTTTGTCAGCAGCGGGTCTATGAGCAAAAATATTGTGTTCACCTACTGAACTCAGCCGAGTCCACTTTAGACACTGTACCCTATGAAGCTAATTAGTGTCTGAAGCTTCTTTACTATCCGGCTACTTTGTATTCAACTAGTGAATTCACTATTGGTGGCACATAATTTACAATATGCTATCGTAGACTACCTTATCTCTGTTACGATTGCTTAGGGCATATTTCAGCAGTTCATCATTCACCTTAGCACTGCTGCTTTATATACCAATCCTGATGATTGTCAGGGATTTTACTTACTTGGTCGGATAACTTTGGTACTTGCTTACATAGTCAACCACAATGAGAAAGTTTCAACTATTTCCATTCCAAAAACACTTAAGCCATTAAGAACTGTTGTTGGGTTGTTGAATTTTTCCATGATGTTCATCCCAGATTTTAATGTTCTATTATCTCCTTTGCATATTGCAATCTACAGAGATATTAAATCAGAGCAATCTGTCCCGAAGAATCCTTTTCAGTGGAATACAGATGAGGATCAGGCATTGCGTAAACTGTTAGAAGCTGTAAATGATGCTTCACATTCGGCTCAACGTGACTCAACAAAACCGTTGTTAGCTTATATTAATATTTCACCACTAGCAGCATATGTCAGAATTTATAATGCAATGGAAGTTACAACAATTATACTTCTGCCATATGTATTTTCAAGTACAGAAAATAAATATTTGATTCTGGAAAATTTGCTTACTGCCGTCACTATAACAGTGTAGAAATCAAGGGATTTAGCACATGGACAAGATATTTATATCTATACTGCTGTAGCATCACTTGCTACCTTACAACGACAGATCATACCAACCACACAAGAACGCATTGTGTCGCTGCTGGTTAAAATGGTTTACTTTAGTGGAAGATCCACAATTACATTTTGTACATGACAAAACATTGACTATATTGGATGACTACCATCACCATTTGACGGGGTGCGATGGGAAACACAAACACATCCTAATGATTTTTATCAATGTATTTATTACACCGATGGATCTTCAATAGATTCTAATAAAGAGAAAATCAATAAATCAGAAGGATCAGGAATAGTTAAATATGACAAGGAAATAAATTTATTACATAGTTGGCAATTACCCATAGGTGATTATTCCGCACAGTATGCTGAAATACATGGACTCACATTTGTTTTATAAGAAGCACTTACAAACAAAGGTCCTGTAATAATAGTTACAGATTCAGCATACAGTATTTAGCTCGTTCTGCGTTCCGGGACCTCCCCACATGAAATCAATGGGTTTTTAACTGCTAAATTAAAACCACTAACGCATATTGCTAAATAGAAGGCCATAGCTGCCTATCTTGACCAAAAGCCTGATATTGAAATTGTACATGAGCCAGCACACAGAACACTTGGTACGTCTGTTCTTATCATGGGTAATCAGTTTGCAGATTCTCTGCAAACTGTAAGTAAGAAATTTGCTGTTAACAAGGTGTTAAGTAGAGCACAAGCTAAACCAATCAGTCTCGATGCAGAGTTAAATGCTTGCTTGGGTATTACCAGGCCTAATCCACCTGTTTATCCTTAAAAATACTCATACAAGTTAGTCAACAATAATTGTATGGCTATAATTGATACACAGGAATTTATTAACCCACCAGTTGCAAACAGAATTGTCTTAGCCACTCAAGCTCATGATAGTGTGGGACACCCTCATTGTAACGTTGCTGACTGCAAACAGGATACGGACCCGCAGGGCAGAGGTAGGGTGTAATAGACTGACCTTGGCCTAGGATCAGAGGCCTGGGATGCATGTGTATTCAGGTATGTTCCGGGGTCAAGGCAGGTGGCAGGCAAAGGGTAGTCAGATCCAGTTCCGAGGTTTAGGCAGGCGGCAGGCAAAGGGTAGCAGGTCCAGTTCCAAGGTCGAGGCAGGCGGCAGGCAAAGGGTTGTCAGATTCAGTTCCAAAGTCAAGACAGGCAGCAGGCAAAACAAAGGCAAGGGGGAGCTCAGACAGGACAAAGTAACCAGTACTTTGCATGAGCAAAGACTAGTAGCAACTGCCTGACTTTTAAAGGCCAGAGGCAGCTGATGGCAATGATAACCAAAGAGAGGCTGATTTCCTGTCAGGGAGTAAGGGCAGAATTTGCCAGGAAGCAAAATGGCCATGGTGGCTTCAGACCAGATGATATTACTTCCTGTCAGCATTCAACCTGAATGTTCAGACATATCCCTTATACTCATCTAGGGAGAAAAAAGTATTGTTAATTCTGAAATAAAAGTATTAGTGGCCAAATATGAGAGACACGACCACACATTATTAAGGAGATACCAAACAAACCTTTTGATTTAATTTATTTGGATCACATTGGACCATTGCCTACATTACACACATACAAATATGTTTTGGTCTGTGTTGATGCTTGTACAAGGTTTACATGGTTATAACATGTTTGTAGTGTGACAGCCTGATCCACGATTACCTGTCTCATTTCCTTAATGAGTATTGGTAAACCGAAAGCCTTACATTCTGATGGGCAACCTGTGTTTACAGCAAAAGACTCCCAGGAATTAGCTAAGATACTAGATATTGAATAGGAAATCAGTGCTCCGCAACATCCTCAAAGCAGTGGGGTTGTTGAACGAAAAAATGCTGAGGTAAATGACTTTTGACCACGTTGTTGTCTAATCATCCTACACAGTGGTTTCCATTATTGGTTACGGTCCAAATAAGTCTAAATAATATTCCTATTAGTTCTAATGGTAAAACTCTGCAAGAGATGTAATATGGCATTCTGATGAATACACAATTTAATGCTGATTCTGTTTCTGTGCCAGGGAGACTAGAACAATTACAAATTTTACAAGAATTGAGGGATTCTTTTTCCCACCCAACCAACACGCTACGTAATCCTAAAGCTTGGACAACACAGATTAGTCAATTGGTCCAGGAGAGGGTGACAACGGCTAAAGCTTTGCGGTCAAAATGGAAAATACCCTCAACAATACTGAGAAAATTGAATGAAAGAACTTTTGTTATCCAGGATAAAAATGAAAAAGAAAGGACTGTGAGTATTGATAATCTTAAACCCACAGCACATTGCAGCGATCTGTCTGTAAAAGATAGAAGAAACAAGGAATCTGACATACTCAATCACAGTGGCTCTGGAAGCACCTAACCCGATGGAAGTCCAGCCACTTGAAGAGGTTCAGTCACTTGAAGAAGATAGTGGATATGTGGACCTCCAACATGATCTTGATGAGAGCGTGTACGCATTACCAGATACCACAGAACCAAGAAAAGACAATGTGGATGATCTTTCGCATATGGACTAAGGTAATCTCTAAAAAAAATTGATGCTACAGACATTTTTGTACCTGTTACTTTGTATCGTTTTTCTTTCAACACTTGCCAGTGTTGTTCTCAGGTTACAATGGCACTTTGTGAGGAACTGCATTAGGCATTAGACAGTGAGGCATTTAAAGTGAGCTTTTTAAGTGATAAATATAGGTAGACTATAGTTAATATTCTCACTTTCTTCATGCAAGACCAATAACCTCAGCTGATATGACATGGATCTAATTGCATTCTCTTCACAGGTATGTTCCTGATGTGCAAATCCTGTGTAAAAGACTGACTCTGACCTTGTAGCATTGATATAAGTTAGTATTTTTGAATTTAAAAAGGTTTATTTTTATTTTTTTCCCCTTTTAACTCTGTGCTGTTAATTGACCAACTGGAACAAGATGATTTATTGGGGAGGGGGAGGGTCATGTGACTGCTTTATCTGTATAATACCAACACCTTTCCTGCATTTTGCAGGAACTGCATTAAGCATTAGACAGTGAGGCATTTAAAGTGAGCTTTTTAAGTGATAAATATAGTTAGACTATAGTTTGACTACAGGTGAATGGGGACTGGATCTACTGCTAACTCTTTTACTCAGGACAACAAATGGTAAGCTATTCAGATCACACTATGATCCCATGCTTGCTAACCTGCATATTTCAACCCCCCACCCCTTTACAACTTATTCACTGTAGTCTCTCCCAAAACTGACTGCACAATACACTGAAACCCTGAATTGACTCTAGCATTGCAATACAGCTAAACATTTGACAAGGAGCAGGCACACACCTGCTGTTTAGTCTGCACACACTCACTCTGCTCACAACAGCTCCTTGCAGCACTGCCTACCTCTGGCATCATGAACCTGCTATGTATTTTAACTTTTTTCTTTCTCCTGGCCTCATGGAGATGTTATTCCCTCTATCCACTACAAACTCCTCCATCCTGGCCCACACCCAACATCACCATACACCCTGGACTACTCAAAAGCCTTGCACTATCTACTGAATGTTGGTGGAGAACTCTAAAAACCAGCACACCAACCACTGCTCACTGTAATGGCAAACACCACAAATTTACAACTTGCAAACAACTACCCACATTTCAACTCATACTATTACTCTCTTTAGCAGGTGATATTGAACCTAACCCAGGTCCTCCCATTTCAAATCTGTCCCATGCCCCTGAGAATTCCACTTTTAAATTCCAAAAAGGGCTATCTGTCGCCCATATAAACATCCGGAGCCTGCTGCCCAAACTGGATGAACTAAGGGCATGGTGCCTTATGCATAAACCCAAAGCCATCATTCTAACAGAAACATGGCTATCCCCTAAAACCACTGATGTAAATATCGCCATTCAGGGATACTCCATTTTTAGGAGAGATAGGTCAAAGAGAGGAGGAGGGGTGTGATTTTATATTGCAGACACCTTACAATTTACACTGTTAAATTGCCCACCAAGCCCACCCTCTTTTGAAATTCTAGTTGGCAAAATCTGCCTCCCCTTTTCTAAGCCCATCTTGCTTGCTGGCATCTACTGCCCCCCTAAAGCCCCTCACAATTCCCTGACTGATATCGCCCAATTTCTTGGCTCCATTTCCTCTCTGAATGAGAAGAGTGAGCTGCTAGTTCTTGGGGATTTCAACTTCAATTGGCTTGACCCTAAAAACCACAAAATCCAGATACAACTCAAGTCACTTAACCTATCGCAACTCATTTCCCAACCCACACGGATAAACCTGAAATCGCATAACCATTCCTTGCTAGACTGGATTCTCTCCTCAAACCCCAGCAGAATCCAATCCTCTGGCATCCTTCCTGATATTTTCAGTGACCATGCAATAGTGTACTGTGTAAGGAAAATTAAACCTGCCCATTCAAGCCCTAAAGTTCTCCTCACTAGAACATTTAAAAACTTTACCCCACAACAGTTTCTGGATGACCTTACCAACTGCCCATGGCACAGAATCGATTTAATTCCCGACCCTGATTCTGCGCTCGACTATTTCCAATCTGAGTTCTTAGAACTCTGCGATACCCATGCTCCACTATGCGAAATAAGGGTACGGGGGGCCCACCTTCCATGGGTTACACCTGACCTTATAGCACTCTACCAGTTCAGGGATGCCTTGTGGAAAAGCTACAAAGTAACTGGCACTACCAAGGATCTCAATCACAACAGATGCATGCGGAACATGTGCACAAGGCAAACAAGGCATGCAAAAGCACAATATTACTCTGACAATCTCCTCCAGAATACATCAAACCCAGCTAACTTCTGGAAGGTTATCAACAATATATTCCTGCCTCCTAACCATCAACAACCAAGTAATATCACTAAGGGGGATATTACTCTGACAAACCCCACTGACATTGCAAATGCATTCAATGATTACTTTGTGGGGTGTGCCACTAACTTATTAGCGAAACGCAGCCCAAACCACAAACCTGAATCTCATCCTAGGAGTACCCCTATAGTCCCACCCCCTCCCAACACTGCCCACAATTTTCAATTCGGCCCAGAATCTGAACAGGAGATTATACAAGCGCTCCTCAAACTAAAACTAAGCAGCCAATGTGGACCTGACTTACTACAATCTAGGTTCCTACGACTTTGTGCCCCAGCCATTGCCAAACCAATTGCATTCATAGTCAACTCTATCCTGTCTGCAGGCCATATCCCTAAGACCTGGAAAACTGCCAGAGTTGTCCCAATCTTCAAAAGTGGGGACAAAAACACTGTCTCAAACTACAGGCCAATCTCACTTCTCCCAATTCTATCCAAAGTCATGGAAAAATGTGTCCACTCCCAATTAAGCGATTTCTATATCAAGACAAATTTCTCTAGCCAATTCCAATCTGGGTTTCGTCCCAAACACTGCACCGTAACTACCCTGCTAAAAGTTTGCAATTAAATCCAGTGTGGAATGGAACAGGGACAACTCACTGGTGCAGTATTCCTAGATTTTGCAAAGGCTTTTGACACAGTTGATCATGCTATCCTGTATAACAAACTCCAGAGCTCTGGAATAGGGAAGCATGCTTTAAACTGGTTTCAGTCCTACCTATCAGGAAGATCCCAACATGTGTCCATCTCAGGCTCTAACTCCAACCCCCTGGATATCACCTGTGGTGTCCCGCAAGGCTCTGTTCTGGGGCCCCTACTCTTCTCAGTGTTCATTAATGATCTTCCCACAACTTGTAAGGAAGCCTCAATACACATGTATGCAGATGACACAATCCTATATGCACACAGCCATAGCCTCTCTGACCTTCAACACATAATTCAGTCTGACTTTTTGAGACTCGAAAACTGGATTTCCCAAAACAAACTGTTTTTAAACACTGACAAGACTGTAACAATGGTATTTGGGACCAAGACTAAATTTGTAAAGCTTCCAGTGACTGAGCTCATGATTAGAACCAACGCTAACACCACCCTAAAACCTGTCACTAGTTTTAAATACCTGGGCTTATGGTTTGACTCCCACTTAACATTCCGGATGCACATTGATACCCTGACAACCAAGACCTATGCCAAACTAGGGGTACTTTACAGGAACAAATCCTCCCTAAGTCTCCTGGTCAGAAAGCGTATCGCACAGCAGATGCTAATGCCAATTATTGACTATGGAGACATTGTATATGGCTCGGCACCTCAAACCCACCTTAGCAAACTTGACACCCTCTACAATTCAATTTGTCGTTTTGTTCTCCAATGTAACTACAACACACATCACTGCGAAATGCTCAAAGAACTAGATTGGTCAACACTAGAGTCTAGGCGCAAAGTTCACCTTTCATGTCTTGCCTTTAAATTCTTCATGGGCAAGCTACCCAGCTACCTGAACAAGCTCCTCACCCCTACCACTTGCAGCACTTATCACCTGAGATCAGACTCCAAAAGACTGTTCATGGTCCCAAGGTTCAACAAAGTATCCGGACGTTCCTCCTTCTCCTACCGTGCACCCAAAACTGGAACAACCTACCAGAGACTCTCACATCCACCACCAGTTTAAGCTCTTTCAAATCTAAGGCTGTCTCACATTTCTGGTCTGTAACTATTTCATACGCTCATAATATATATTTTCCTTAACTGTGCACGCAATGTCTTGTATATAATGTATACCCTGTTCATTTATGTATCTGTACTTGTAACCAGGTATTATTTATTTTACTCTGTGCCAAGGACATACTTGAATATGAGAGGTAACTCTCAATGTATTACTTCCTGGTAAAATATTTTATAAATAAATAAATTAATAAATAAAACAACAAGGACAAGTCATTGGATGGAATCTTACGGAAGCACACGATATTATCATACCTGACTCAAGACTCGTGAAAAGATTCCAATGAAGTGTATGTATAATCAGTGGGTATACCCCAAGGTGTGTATTGGAAACCATTTCCTAAACTGATCATCCAGAAGCAAAAGACTTTGGACATTTCACAGTTTGTACTGTTTGACTCGACAGTAATGGCTAAAGCTGCAGGTATTACTATGCTGGAAGGAAGGAAATTGGTGACAGATCATTTAAATGAGCAGATGCAGCAGATTCAAGCTACAATTTTGCAATTTGATCTACACTTGCATGACCATTGGAAACAACACAGCTACAGTGAAAAACGCTGTTATGCTACAGTACATTTGGACATTGCTATTTCGTGGATTTTCAAGGAACACATAAATGGACGACTAAAGCTGATCACTGCTCATGGCCCGGTGTAACCATAGACAAAGTAATGTGTAAACAATACCTTCTTTTTTATCTGAATACAGGACAAAATACTCAGGATTCCTACCAGATGGCTACAAAGACTCCCGCATACAATTCTGGGAAGGAGCAGAAGAAGAAGACTACAGAATCCCTGGTGGGCTAAGACCCTATAATGGTGTTATTTTGTGCTCTGACTGTATGTACTCAGAATGGTGGGATCAATCCACACACACACTGATGATGGCTATGATGAACTTTTACACCAACTAAAAATTGAAGTGGAGGATGCTACGACTGGGAAGTTATGTATACAAGTACTTCCGACTGAGAGGAATGACAAAGGTGGTGGTATGTTTTTTCGTGAACCAACTTTTTGGGACACTTGCACTCAACCACGCTTTGCAACATTAGCCAATTCTACATATTACAGCCACTCCTTAAAGGGTTCAATAATAAGTGTGGAATCACTTTGGTACTGTTGAAGACAAACAATCTTTGCAATGAGAACATTCTTTCAAAAGGCTACAGATGTATTCCCTGTTCCTTATACTACAATATCACAGATGGCTATTTTAAATGGCAACCAAAACAGATTGATCAGGGATTTTGAAAATGTTCTGATAACCAGGTTTATGGTGTATGGAAAAGATACAAATGATAAAAGCTACTGTAACTATACAGTTTACTCCCTGTTCCAGAAATGTCTCAATGATAGTTTATATATAAAGGTATACAATGTTATACATGCAATGTGTGATTCACTGAATTTGGAAATAGCTACAGATGATAAACCCTGTGAACATGACATTTGCACCACAGAAAATATTATTGATATGCCTTTGCAGAGGCAATATGGGGTACTAATCACACATCTAATGATCTTGTTTATTCTCAGGATGATGCATTTACCACAGATGAGTGTGAGGTTTCTAGTAAATCCAATACTAGAAAATTGCTGACAAATGCTGATGTTTTTATCACCACCGGACACTTGTTGAGTGAATATGTGTCTGTGATAAGTCAAATCTCTGATTCCAATGATGATGAATTACGGAGAGGAATTTTAGTTTTAAGAGATCATCTGGTTACAATAGCATCGGATGCAATGTCTGACATTAAAATGTTGTCTGAGGAAATTAAGGCATTTATTATTCTTAATCGCATAACAATACTTAGATTGACACTGCAGAATAATAAAATAGATACATCGCTTTTGAATCTATCATGGATCAGACAGAGTCTACTTTTAACTCAGAAAGAAATTGAGATCATGGCACATGTTTCACAAACCACAGTCTATGATATACAAGAAAAAAGACACAGGCAGGTTAAGACTCCTGAAGATTGTCAATGGGTAGTTTTTCTTTATTATGAGTTAATCATCCCAGTTGATGTCTATTCAACAAATTGGGAATTGGTTCATTTTGTTCATCTGACACAGACAGGACCATATTTTTCAAGAGTACAGATAGTTCAACCTTATCAATACATGTCTACTAAATGTGGTGAAGAATATTACTTAAGTACTTCGCAATGTTTTGATAAAGGTTATTTAGTCTGTGATGAAATACTACAAAATATGCCTTGTAATATTAAGTTGCAGGGTAGTAATTGTGCAATAATAACAACACCAGTGGATGCTCCTTTTACACTTATAGAGCCTCTGGAAAATGGATCTTACGTATGTAACGGCGATTGCCCCCCCCCCCCCAACCTCAGATAGGGTCCTCTAGGGCAGCGGTGCGCAAACTGTGGGGCGCGACCCCCAGGGGTGGCGCGAGACTGCCGACGGGGGGCACGGGGTTTACAGAGGCCCCGTGCGCTTCCCGAAGGCACTTAAATTAAGTGCCGGGGGAGCTGCAGGGCCTCTGTAAACCATACTTACCCGTGGCTCCGGCGGCTTCCTCCCGGCGTCGCCATGGCAACGCGGCGTCAAAATGACGCTGCGAGGTCATGTGACGACACGTTGCTATGGCAACGTGACGTCATTACGCCGGAGCGAGGGTACGTTGGGGTTGGGGGGGGGGGGGCGCGGGAGTGAGGGGACAGCCGGCAGGGGGGCGCAGGGAAAAAAGTTTGCGCCCCCCTGCTCTAGGGAATCCTACTCTCACGTTACATGTCTGTGTGTGGTGCGTACCTGCTGGCAGGGGGCCCTGAGTCTCCCGTGATGACATTGGGGGAAGCAGGACAGGTTTCTGGGGTTGTGCCTCCATTCTCTTCACTGGTGCAGCACCTGCATCTCCTGCAGCCCCCAGCAATATGGGGTGGAGAACCTCTAGAAGAATTGTCTCCCCCTCCACCTGAAATACTCCACTCTCAGGCAGGAGCTTGTATAAAAGTGTAATCTCTTTATTTCTCTTTCTTAGTCAGCATACAGTTGCACGCAGCTAGCCTTCTCCCAGCAGGATGTCCCTGACTCCACTGCAGGCCTAGGGCACCCAGAGTTGGTCTAGCTCTTCCACTACCCCCTAAGCAGGGTAGTAGGCATATAGTGCATACTCTCCCTCCCTGAAGGGAGGCCTCAAGCTGGCTAGTCCTTACAGCTCGGTCTGTATGACCCAGGTCCCTTCCACTCAAAGGACAGACAGAACAGACTAGCCAAGCTAGCCAGAACTGCCACACACTCTGAACTAACTCACTAAATAGGAAGTGAAAATGCCCTAAGTAGCTTCAGCAGGCACCGCCCCTGTGTCTCTTGATTGGACACAGGGTCAGGTGACCTACCTTCACTGCCTCAGTGCAATGCCTAAAGTGGGGAAAACCCATAATTACTCCTGGCAAAACTGCCCTTATGCAGGGATTACTGCCAGCAGAAGAGCAGAACTATAGCCCCAAACTACACAGGGCTACACGTAGTTATAACTACTGAAGTTGATTGTAACATCCCTTCTCATCGAGCATCAATTGTTACAGTTAATAGGATTGTACAATGTTTTGAATACACCACTCCTACGTTGCCAAATAAGACATTGTCAACTACCATACATATACAGGTACCAGCATTCACATTAACCCTGCCACATATGACTGCATTTTTGGCACAATAAAAAAATATGAAAATAACAATTGAATCCACCCATGATACACATACTCCTCCAATGGGTTCAAAGTGCCTTATTTTGTCTAAACCTCCACCCAGGTGATTTTCCACAGTGGATAACTACACTTGGTCAGTAACTGAAATCTTTTTGGCCAATCACAGGGGATTAATTGTCAAATATTGGGACCGGCTTACAAACTGTTGGGATATTTTTGGTGGTCTAGGAAATGTTTTTGGGATATTAGGTTATCTGCAACCAATATTTTTTCTCATTTTAGGGACCATAATGCTCGTTATTTTCATTAGTTTCTTGTCTTTTCTTCCAAAGGTAACAAGAAAACAAGACTAATTGATTTACTGTTTCTTTAATCAATGCAGAATTTGTAAATTAATTTACTTTACACTGATACTAATATATGTTTCATAAGCACACAGATTTCGTATTGCCTGCTTATAGCCATGGTATACTGTACATCATATTACAAGTGCGAATTTCACTGCTTACATGTTCTGTTGCGTGGACACAGAGGTGAACGAGACTTCATAAATTATGCAGCTTCCACGAGCTTATCAAGCGTACATGAGAACATACTTGCAACAGCTTGTATTACCAAATCAAAAGCCACTGAGACAGCAACAAGTCTTGGATTTGATGCAATACTTTATTTACCAAGAAAGCCTTACTCATGAAGGACTGTATTCAATTTTAACTCCTCGACGGACATTGCTACACACAGCCTCAAATGTTGTGCAACTTCTGGCAAGTGAAGGCTATGCTGAATTTTACTGACCAACCGTATTTTAAATGTTTGGACATTGCTCATCAAATATTCCAAATGACTATAAATACCGCTGAAGAAGGGGACATTAGTCAGCCATGGGTCTTTTAATTGTACAACATTACTAGTGTGTTCTGCAGGTGAACATGAATGTTGTTTTGGAGCTAGATGGAATAGTACAGTGTTAAGTTTGTATGAACCACACCAGACACCAATTTTTCAATTTGGTGATTTTTATAGATTAAGATCTTGACATGCACCTGTTAATTGTGCCCATATTCACAAATGTACATGTTTTGGAGTTTCACGAATGCTTTCCATGACTCCAAGATCTCCTTCACCGGAAAATATTGAGTATGTTCCTCCGGTTATTATTTCTTTGGAGAAAAAGGTCGCAGACATTGCTACTCGTTTGTGATAATAGTAATGTAAGGATTTTTCTCTATATGGATACTGTACGTGTTGGAAAGGGTGTAATAGGCATATACATCAAAATACATACATACAAGAAACTAGACAAACGTATTGATTTGCTAGAATGAGGCATAGGAGTTGATGCTATGTAGAAATAAGTTCTGCAAAATAGGAATTAGGAATTAGCATATTCTGCTTCACTACAGGAATGTGACGTATACAGACAAAATATAAGCTTTGCTTTCTGACATGACAGGGAAACAGACCAGAGACTTGGAATACTACTTTGGTGGTATGTATGAGCAAGCATACTTGTAATTGCACTCTGCTTTATGTAACAGATTGTATTATCTTTTTATTCAGTATTATTGTTGTATACAATAAATCATAGATTTTGCTTTATACTACTCTCGACTTCCTTTTTTCTTTTGTACTTACGATATCCTTTGACCAGGAAGTAAGGCCATTTCTACAGATACTGTACACCATCGTGATAAGATGCCTATTATTCAGAGTAAGAGCCTAATCTTGTCATGAGACATTATTCTGATGGAAAAGGTGTGACCCCCATTACAACAGTAGCACTTGCTACACGGAGTGACAATGGCGTACATGCAGAGTCACTGGGGACACTTAGATATAAATCTGGCTACATCTTTATGTATCAAATTCTACATCACTGTATTTCATTTAAAGAAATCCACCAGGTCTGAGGCAATCCTCTGGCTCATTTTCTCCTTCATATGTAAGAAACTCTGACATTTGGAACAGCTGTACTTAGAAAATGGTGCAGCGTATCAAAACACACTGTACTTTGTATATCTGTATCACCCCTTGAGTGATTATATAATGACAATAATCTGTAACAATATTTTAGGATATGTTTGTAAGAATGATGTAGGACAAGAGGAGGTATAAATGGCTCTGATGTATTAAATACACTTGGAAGTCTTTTGTGTGCTCCTTCTATTTTTTGTTTATTGCTAAGAATGATGTAGAGCAGGGGGGAGCAAACTTTTTTCCCTGCGCCCCCCTACCGGCGGTCCCCTCACTCCCGCGCCCCCCTAACCTGCGCTCCAGCATTATGACATCACGTTGCCATAGCAACGTGACATCACATGGCCTCGCGGCGTCATTTTGACGCCGCATTGCCATGGCATTGCCATGGCGACGCAGGAAGGAAGCCGCCGGAGCCAAGGTAAGTAAAGGTTTACAGAGGCCCTGCAGCTCCCCCGGCACTTAATTTAAGTGACGTCGGGAAGCGCGCGGGGCCTCTGTAACCCCCGCGCCCCACCGCCGGCAGTCTCGCGCCCCCCCTGCGGGTCGCGCCCCCCAGTTTGCGCACCGTGATGTAGAGTATAAAAGAGATGGAAGTCTTCAAATTATTTCAGAAGAGATTAGAGTAGAATCTATCCCACTAAGGCGTAGATTCATCAAACTCTGATATAGTATGGCTCATTTTGAAGTTTCATGATCTACCCCAAAGTAGATAGTGAGGACATTGTGCAGAAGTACACTAGGCTTATTGTGGTTCCGACTACTGTCTTTGGTGATGCAAAAGCATTACTACGGTATTTGACAATAGCATTAACCAGTTACATTTTATCTGATCCATAACAATTCATAATATATATTTTACTTTTAATATATAAATAAATAAAGAAACTATATTAAAATAGCAACTGCCCATCAAGATGAATGTTTTGAATTTTTTTCTTAAAGTATTTTTGACAAGTAGGATTTGGTCACGTCTCTTTGAGTGCTCTGCGAACAACACAAAGCTACAAAGCTCACAGCACAAAGGAATAAGGTGAAGGAGCACAGTCATCAAGGGAAGAAAAAAATGTGCCACAAGAAAGGCTGCTTAAGATCTTCAGGTTTCTTTGTCTCTTGGAGCTAGCGGGATATACAATAAATAAAATTGATGGGATAAAAAAAAACCAACATGTATAAATAAATAAAACAAAAATAACATTCTGCTGTAGGTATACTGAAGATGCTAAATAAAAACTTGTTAACCCTATTGGCTAATATTAAAAAGAAATTAAATGGAAATATTATCTGGTTGCGTTTAATAGTAATGCTATATGAGTTGTTTTTTTAAATGTAAGTCAAAGGTTAATATTACTTACCACCGTACACATTCATGCCAATATGCTTTCTTGAGTAAGATTAAATATTTAAGTATAAAGAAAATATATAATAAAATATGTTAGTGTTGATGCAGTATATGAGGAAACTCTAGTCCTTTAGACATACAGTAATAGGTAGTTTTATTCTTAGGTTTTGCAGAATGCTAAAAGTTTGGGAAAGGAGTTCCCATGCCCCTTGTTGTGTAAAATGGGTTAGTTTATGAACTGTAACAAATGTTTCACATGATGTAAGCCTTAGGAATTACACACTGCAAGATTTTTGAAAGTGGGTATTATTTTCCCAACATTTCTCGTAAGCATTTAACTCTACAGTAGGAGCACTTGTGCATCAATAAATGAGTACTTTTATAATTAGTGATACCATTCTTATTTGGACAAGAAGATTACTGTATTTCAGAAAAAGCTTTTGAGAGGTATACTATTTTCCTCAGGTAAAGCTACAAAGTATTTTTAGTAAGATTAAAGAAGTAGAGAAGTAGCGCTTACAAGAATCAGGAGAATTAGGATTGTACAAAGCAGTTGTAGGATATCTAGAAATTAGTAGGAGATTCAGTGAAGAAAAGCAAAATGCAGTTATTAATTGTTACAAATGCAAATGAGAGAATGTGCTGATTATGAGAGTGTCAGGTAGAAAGTATTACAGTGCCCATATGACAGTACAAAGGATGGCCAGTCAGTGGATCTTATGACTTCATGAGTTTTCCATTGCTTTTTCTCATTTTCTAGAGAAGATTGCCTTCACCTCTCCATCAGATATTCTCTGACTGACAGTGTGTAACATATGTGTAATTATTGAAAACATATGATCTGAGTATAGAGCTGCAGGAGGCGGTTGGGTGTGATCAAAAGCAATCTGAGACTTCAGGTACCGAAGCTGATTTAATTTATACTATAGTTTCTGTACAATGGAAATTCAGTGGTTCAACCGAACACAATGGAACAAACAATCTTTGTGATAGTGTTTCTTACCTTTACATATAATGTACTGAAGCACTGGCAGTAAAATTACATGAAAACAAAACATTTAAAGGACAGTAATTGCAACAGAAAATTTGCATGTTCTCGGTTAATAACTGAAACAAGATAAGCAAAAGTGTTTTTCCACGTAAAAATCCTTAGAGGGCCGTAAGTGGATATTCAGCATGGAAAGTTTCTTACGGAGTAGCGCTTCTTAGCAAATATGACCCTTTGGGGCCTATTCTAGTAGGTTTGATAACTTTGCTAAAACAGGATAACTTTGCTGCCATCTCTAATGGTTTGGCATGTTCCCACCGAACGGTTTGTCATTTGTGTTATCACGGTATTCAGAAAGAATCTGAAACCATTTCCACAAGTCCCAAATCGTGAGATAGGAAAATGCCAATACCGCTCGGGACAGCAGCGATGTGATCTCAGCCTCTCTCAAAGTTCTCCCCCGTACGATCTGGCCGCAGTCTGTAATAGCTGCATAAAGAGCTGCCCAAAGGGATACGCATCTCCCTGCACAGCTCTCACAGGCAATCGCACTGCTTTTATTTAATTGTAATACTAGTGTACGGGAGCAGGGAGTCTCCGGAGATGAACCGCATTCATTTCAGGTCCGGGACCCCCTGCTTCTCAAGTTACAGGCCCCGGAATGGGGTGCTGGTATCTCCTATGCGGTTAAATGTCCCGGTCACGTGATGCGTGAGGTTTAAACATTTCAGGGGGATACCGGTACCCTATACCGGGGTCTATAACTCAGGAAGCAGGGGTCCCGAGGCTGAAATTAATGTGGTTCAGCTCCGGAGACCCCCTGCTCTCGTGTAAATGATGTTTTGTAAATAAAAATAGCTTCATCACCTTAGCGGCTAGACCGTAAGGCAATGAAGGGGTTAAATATGATTACCCAGTTTGTTTCGGTACAGGGGGTGGATAAAGGGATAGTTGCCCCAGGGTGGGTGGTTAGGCCTTCTGGGAAGGTTGTGGGAGGAGTAAACCCCTTCAATACCATAGTGGTGGCAACCGTTATGGTAATGAAGGGGTTAACCACTCAGTTACCCACCCGAGAGGCCTAACCACCCACCCTTGGGGCAACTACCCCCTTCACCAAATCCCTCTACCCCCAAAAAACAATAAAATACAACAACCCTACTACCCACTACCTCTACCCCTAACAACTCCCCTCAACCCATACAGTACAATAATGGGCCAAATTACTATTATCCAGATGTGGATGATAGCTCATTTGCCCATTAAAATTAAAACATTATCCAGCCAGCATAAAGTAAATAAAAGTTCTACTTACCCATGCCAGGATGAAGGCCCTCCTCCTCGTCCTCCTTGTCTTCCTCCCATCCTCAGTGGCAGCAATATATCAATAAATAAACAAACTAATGGCCACTAACCTCTTAATCAACTTAGCGGTTAGTAACCACTATAGTAATTAAGGGGTTGACCCCCCTTCCCGGTGCTACCCCCACCCTCTACCCATTGATTGGCACCATGGTACACCATGACCATATAATATGGACATGATTTCCCACTATGGCAGTCAATGGGAACCTAAAAAAAAACAAGCACCAAAAATACAAAGCAATTAAAAAAAACAATCACCAAAAATACAAAACAATTAAAAAAAATAAGCACCAAATGAACACAACTAAAAAATGCAAGCATCAAAAAAACACAATTTGAGAAATCAAGCACCAAAAATACGCAATGAAAAAAGAAAGAAGAAGAACTTACCGGCTGTTGAGGAGCGCTGCGTCGAGTGTCAAGATGTTGCTGCTGGACTCGGAATCGAGGGTGAACACGTCAAAAGTAATTAAAACATTAATTGTATTTTTTTTTCATTGCATATTTTTGGTGCTTGATTTCTCGAATTGTGTTTATTTTGGTGCCTGTTTTTTTTTTTTTTTGGTGCTTGTTTTTTTTATTGCTTTATATTTTTGTGCATGTTTTTTTATTCCTTTGTATTTTTGGTGAATGTTTTTTTTATTGCTTTGTATTATTGGTGCTTTATTTTTTAGGTTGCCCATTGACTGCCACTAGATATAGATATAAAATAGTGCACTGAAAATTGTGAAATAACAAATCAATATTAATAACTGTGAAAGGTGTGAAAATATAAGGTCACAACTACAATGACCTTAGTAACGGAAATATAAACTGAGTTGGCTGCTGATCAAATGGCTCTGCAGCATTGCCCTTTGCTAATATGGTCATCTCTGCTACTAGCCAGTATAGAAGCACTTTCCCGTGCCATTTCTAATGGTAACTGTGCCATCGGGACTATTTTGTCATCTGTCATCACAACTGCAGTAAACAGTAACCAGCTACAAACCTGTGCAGGTCTGGGTTTGAGCCGCCATTCACCCCGCGGCGCAAGCTGTGTACCGGTGATCAGTTTGTGCTCGCCCGCTGCACTACAGGTAATTTATATTGGTGTGTGAGCCTTCACCAGTGACGTTTACTACTCCAAGGACACTCTTGACACTTTGGCCCTGTTCTCCTGCGGTTCCGGAGCCTGGACTTTATCTGCATGACATCCAGAGGAAAAGACTGATCTACATCTGAGCCAGCAGCTTACTCCTGTTTCCATCTGTAGGGTTGCTTTGACTTTCTATGGTACCATGCTGGTTTATGCATGACATGCATTACAGTTATATCTGTCCTGTACGTGCGATACTTACCATCACTTTTTCACTAAATACTACATTATTTAATACACTATGAGTTGTGCGTTTTTGTTAATTTTTTCTGCCATAATATACGAGCATGGTGTACCATGGTGCCAAACAATGGGTAGAGGGTGGGGGTAGTTGCCCTGGGGAGGGTGGTTAGGTGTCCCGGTTGTGTAGTGGGGAAGGGGTTTAATCCCATAATTATTATAGAGGTTACTGTAGTGCCGACGAGTATTTTAAAACAAATCTGGGGCAATCACCAACAAGACCTAGGTACATGCTGCAACATTTCAGTGACATTTCTGCAGACAGACTAATGGCCCATCGGATTAATAGTGGGGGTAACCTGGCAGTCCCAATCAAACTGAATGGGACTGCCAAGGACCCCTGCTGTGTTAATCTGATGGGCCATTAGTCTCTGCAGAAATGTCACTGAAATGTTGCAGCATGTACCCAGCATGTACCTGGGTCTTGTTGGTGATAGCCCCAGATTTTCCAAGGCAAGTTTAAGGCACATTTTAGAATACTCGTTGGCGCACCTGTACTAACTACTAAGGGGATTAAGGGGTTAGTGGCCATTCGTTTGTTTTTTTATTGTTATCTTGCTGCCACAGAAGATGGAGACATCCCTGGTCCCTGGGATCTAGTGTCAGTGAGGGGACAAATAAAGAGACCCTCCTTTGTCAAAGTGGATAGTTCCCCTCCGCAGCGGGGAGTACAAAACCGTGAAACTTACAGACATTCATAACTTCGTGGTAGAGGTGAAATACAACTTTTTCTTAACCTTCTTTTTCGTGCAGGTACTGATTTAAAAACTGCTTGTTCTTAATCTTGCAGATTGCTTTATATACAAGGTAGTGGAATATTAGCCTTTACCTTGATCGGTGTTTGGGTTAATGGAGGAATGAGGGGGGAGGGTGGAAGAGGAGGGGGGGAAGAGATTGCTGATATTTGTTGTTTGTTTTATATAATAGCTGAGAGATGTTTACGTTTAATTGTGGACATACATACTTTTTGAAACTGTTGTATCACATCCTGGGCATAATTTGGGATGGGGGAAGGGAAGGTAAGGAGGAGGGAGGGGGAAGGGGAATCAGAGGAGGGGGGCAAGGGGAGGAGGGGGGAAAGAGGAGGAGAGGGGGAAGAGATCACTGATCTTTGACCTATGGTTGACATAATAGCTGTGAGATGCTCACAGTCGAACGTGGGCAAGTATATTTGGTAAAATCATACATATCTATATAGTATCGGTTAAAAACAACTTGCTCTTCACATTGCAGGTAACTTTAAGAGCAGGGTAGTGGGATATCAACATTTCCCTTGACCGGTGCACGGGTTAATGGGGGAGTGAGGGGGGGAAGGGGGAGTGAAGAGGGGAGGAGAGGGTAAGGAGGGGGGAAGGGGGCAGTAGGGGGGGAGACGGGAAGGAGGAGGAGTGGGGAGGGGGGAGGGGGAAGGAGGGGGGAGGAGGGGGGAGCAGAAGGGAAGGGGAAAGGGAGTGGAGAGAGAGGGGAGAAGGGAGGGGGAGTAGGAGGGAGGGGGAGAGGGATGAGGGGGAGAGGGAAAAGAGATCACTGATAACTGTCATCGTTATCTGCAGACATATATATTTTGTACAACCGTTGTATTACTGTACAACTCGAGCCTAATTCATGGCGTAAGACTTTGCAATCAGAACCCTGATACCTATAGACATGGATATCTTCATAGTGTGGATTATCTACATCTTGCGCTTTACGTAGCAGATAACTTTAAATACAGGGTAGCTGAATATCAACATTACCCTTGGCTTGTGTGCGGGGTGACGGGGGAGTGAGGGTCCGTCTACATTATATCTTTTCTTATCGGGTTTATGAGATAATGGGGGTGGGGTAGGGGGATCGTGGTAGGAGGAGGGAAGCACATTGGGCGCAGTAGGAAGGGCTGGGTGGAGGGGGGTGGGAGTAGAAAAATTGAAGAACAGTGTAAATTAACAACTTTTTAACAATATCTCTATTGGTTAATATCTGCTAAATAGCAAATATGAACTAGGACTCTTTCAATAATCTCTTTCGCTTAGCAACTTGTGACAAACGCCCCTCTTTTGTAGCGCTGACATCTGTCTGGGATCTTCCCGACACAGTCTTCTAGGGTTAATATATGAATAACTGGATCATACAAAGCATTATGTTGTTTAACTCAGGCATCTGCCTGCTTTATTTTCATCCCAGTAAGGGACTGCAGCTTTAACAGGTGTAGGCAGGAGGCACTCAGACATGAACTTTCAGTGGTTTACTTATATCACCGTTATAACATTTCACACACTGTCACTTTTAAGAACCAAAAAAAAACATATAAAGAAATCCTATCCCTTTCAGGGATCTAACTACACAGCAGAATCAGCCTCTCTAACTGCTGCTGGGCCAACTAACCTGGTTCCCCAGCTTAAAACAATGCCCTCTCATTTAGGGTCACTAGATACAGCATACAGTCTTTTAGATACTGCAATAAACATTTGTTTGTCTTATCTGTTCTCCCAAGTGTCCAGGCAAATCCTCTGGTACTGTGATACTTGAAGGGGGCGTCCTCCCCGTACTGGATGCAGGGGAGCAGCGACACTCCCAGCCCCCAGGCTCTAAGAAGAGAGAGTGAAAAGCAACCCTCTCTGCTCTAACTACCTGTGCTAGTGATTAGGAAAGCAGGTGAGGGAGAACTAGACACATTGTAATATGTGGTCTGGATTTTCCATCCACCAGCCTGAGTAAATGCGAAGCTGTGGAATGGATCATTTTGCACTATTCCTGCACTTTCTGACCTAAAACAGGGCAGAAAGCTGCCTAACATTTTTGGACTATGTCACAAACTATATTTAGCAACTTGTGTGTATCTGTCAATGCTAGAAGACATTTTTCAGTATAATAAGGTCAAGACAAGGACAAGACAAAAATGCACAACTTAACCTGTCGAACTTAGAAGGATTATACTGTCTTTATAAGGCTTTAGGGCTTCAGTACCCTGGAGTCTCTTTAACCTCCTGGTCTACTGGAACTTATTTAAACTTTGTCAAACTTGAACAACCTGGAACCGAGAACTACGCAGCTTCTCATCTCTAGTTCTCAAACCGTATAGTAACGAGATTATTCTCTGGACCATTCCGAGGTAACGGCTTGTCACGAGCTACCAGACCTCATCCAGGCCCCTGCTTGACGGCAAGAGGATACCATATCAGAGAAGCTGCTTCAAATCCTCGTTGTCCCCTAACCCACCTCTCCAACCCCTGAACCTCGGGAACACCCGAGCGGCATCTCAGTGGGAGAACCAACCGGAAGGGAGGGGGAGGGGGAGGGAGAGGGAGGGGAGGCATACCCAACCGAGCCCGAGACTCCAGAGGAACGACCAAAGGCAGCCCAAATCAACCGGCAACTCAAGAGAAGTTCCCCCCAGTGGGATGGCGGTTCTTCAGGTGACGGATTTCTTAGGATCATTGTTGCTTCATCCTCATCAGGTGAGTAATGTTCTCCACGCTGTCTGCTGCTCTGGTTGGTTATAAAGTGCGGAGACCAGGTCGGAGATGAGCAGATAAGTGGCAAGGCTTCTCTTTTCCCTTCAAGTTTCCATATAGATGGCATATCGGTCGGCATATAGGTTTGTGGCAGGATGATCGATAGATAATCAGTCCTTATCTCCAATTTTTTGAGAGTTGTCCCACCAATCTCTCTGAGGCCCATGGCAGTCCTGCACCACGGCCAGCTCTCTGGGTCTTTGGGGGTTCTTTGGATTGCTAAGTCAGGGGCCCCAGAGACTTTAGCAAGTGTACTCTATCCCCTGGGTATCTGATGATGTGATGTTTGCCATTTCTGATGACAATGAGTTTAAATGGAATACCCCATTCATACTGAATATTATTTAAGGTTAAGGGTCTCAGTTCCCGTCTGAGTGTTATGGTCACCTTTGATAAGTCATTGAATACTTGCAGTGATTCATTTTCAAATAGTATGTCACCTTTTTCTCTGCATGCTGTTATAATCTTCTCTTTGGTGCCATAACTGTGAAGCCTCAGGATGATGTCTCTTCTGCATTTGGGGTCTTTGGATCTTGGGCCCAGAGCCCGTTGGACACGGTCAATTTTAGGGTCCCTCTACTGGAGTTCAGGGCAAATTGTAATTAGGAGCTTATGTAGACAAGGCCTTTTGGCAACAGTCTTGACTGACTCTAGGACATTCCATCTCCGCAGGTTCTGCCTCCTGCCCCTGTTCTCCTGATCCTCGAGGCTATCTTTAAGGTAACTTATTTCTTGACCCAATCATAGGACCTCGTCGTTCGCAGTACTCTGTAGCTGGAGCGCTCCATCCATTTTTGTTTCCAACTCGGCTGTTCTGTTAGTAAGGGAGTTGATCTCTGCTTTTAGCTCAGTCACTGCACCTTTTAAGTCATCCTGAAATGACTGGTGCATTTTATCACACATCTTTGAAAGCAGATCCTCAAAGTATGCTCCTGTTATTTCTCCGCCTTCCAGGGCGCTTGTATCCATCCATCCTGCTCTTTGTCGGGAGGGGCACCATGTGCTGTGCCGGCGCCATCTTGGGAACCTCTGCCCTGGCCTGACGGGCATTGTTGTCCTCCAAAATACCGCGACACGTCTTGTTTCTGGGGCTTTTTTAGTTTTCCTTCCATGCTGTGGTGGCTTTAATGGTTCTGCAGGTTGTTTTTTTCCTCATTGAGGGGGAGAATGTCCTATCGGATGCTTATGTACGAGGGTCTTGGGAGCGCCCTCTTTAACCGGCAACCCCTGTTGACGTCACTGGAAGTCTCTTATTAGAACATTTTGATGATATCTTGCAGACTACTGTGTAATCTTGCTTGTTGGAGCCCAAGAGGAATCCTATATTCTCTGGATGGAGAATGGGGGGGTGGAGGAAAAGGGCAGGGAGGACAGGGGCCCACTGCAGCGGCAGCACTGTTGCTCTACTCTCGGGAGATCAAAGCAGATGGGGAGGATCTCTCGAGCACCATCAGAGATTCTGAGGGAGGGAGTTGTGTTCACGCGTCTGCTCTACCTTTTCAACCCACAGCAGTTCACCTGAAGCTCCATCGCTCCCTTCTAAATGAACCGCGCGGTCCCTGCGGCCATCTTGGAAATTGGGACAGAGGGAGAAGGATCTCTGGCAGTTGTGGTTCGCAAAAAAGCTTGCCAGAGTGTTTGCAGAGGTCTTTGCAGATCGGGGTAGTAGCTTTTTTCTTTTTTTTCTTATTGTTTTTAATGGGTTTATCTACTTTTTTAATGGATTTCCGTCCGGAGCTGAGCTAATCTCCAGCCTTCCCACTTCAAATCCAGGCCACGCCCCCACCCCCCACTGCCCCCACCCCCCTCAAATTTCCATTTTTGGCTTGAGGATTCTTTTCATTACCAGGGCAGCTCCTGTGTGTGGTTTAATTATGGGATCCTTGCTGACACATTTGGCTAATGATGTACTGTACTTAAATTATACAATGACTTTGTAGTTGTGTTGGACTCTACACCCCACTTGTATATTAGTGGTGATCAGTTTGAGGTGGATATTTCACTATCCTCATGGGCTTATAATGTATTGCCCATGATTATAGCGTTCAGTAAAATATGACACATACAACTGCCTTGTTTATATTTCTATTGTTCCTGTGATGTTACAGCGTACAGTAGATTATTTGTTATATTTGGTGATACAGTATGGACAGTATTCATGATCATTTATTTACATTCTGATTCTGCTCCTTTTGCTCCAGACCTGTTATGTTATGCAGTAATACAATTTTTTAACCATACATTTATAAATATACACATACAGCACACTGTATACACATATACACCATATGTGTTATTGTATTTTTTGTATATGTGGTTGCTTGTGGTGTATTAGTTTCTGGTGTTTTTATTGGCCATTGGCGAGTAGAACTAATAACCAGTACTATGGGGGCGGGGTTGTTGGGAGGGTTAAATGTGTAGGTGTCCAAGGGGGGGGGAGGTTTGGCAGCCTTCATGGGTACTATGTCCACTAAGGGGTTAATAAAAAAATAAATTCAAAGTCTGATGCCAGGTATATATTGCATTACATAGGTAAAAATGGGTTGATACCTATATATACTGATAGACCAGTCACCCAAAAAGAATGTCAAAGGCTTAACACAAAAAACTGAAAAGTGTGAATCAAAACCTTAAACACAGATACCCGTAGCTCTGCACATAAAACCTATATGGACAGACGACATGAAGTTAAATATGCAAACAGCAAAACTGATGAGATATCATTGGCTATACTGAATTTAAAAAGACACTGTGTGATGCTCAACAAGTAAAACATTGCTCACTGAGAGCAAAAGGGCAAAGATTAGCACAAAAAACCCATAAAGCACAATGCACATTTCATCATATTGTAATAACTATAGTACTATTTGAATTTGTCCCACAGAGCTCTTCTGAAAAGACTACATTTGTATTGGGACATTTCGTTGTTGTTGACAAGACCTTTTATAGGAAAACACAATAGGTGGCCAATTTGTTTTCTGTCCTGTGCTTCAACTACATTCATCCTGCTTCATACCTGGTTATAAAAAATCCTCAATCTGACATGGTGGGTTACACATATTTTGAGCACAGAAACAGCCTTTACGTTCCTTTTTTCATCTGGTTCACATACTTCACACATCTCCTAGCAGTTTTCATTTTCAGAGAAATGTTGATATAAAATCATTGTGAATGGCCTTTTATATACTGTACTGTAGGTCTACCATTGCGAGTTCTCTATGAAATGCTATGAGTCAGCTCACATCATTGCAACTTTAGAATCCCTGTTGCATTATTGTATTCATTATTCTTTATATCATAACTAACCTCTCATATGAGTAATATATATATATATATATATATATATATATATATACTGTATATATAAAATGATATTGACTACTCACTAACCATGGCCTTCCTGCCACACACACTATATTATACGTACCTCTACTGCTCCCCTGACGAAGTATGCTGAGTCATACGAAACGTACGTAGGGTAATGACGTCATGACGGTGGCGTTTCTGAAAGTGGCGACTCGATTGGTGCTTGGTGGTTAACTTGTGACTGGTAATGTACCACAACACACACCAGGACACATAAGGTTGTTTAAGCGGCTACTTCAATTCAGATTTGTTACAATGTTGGTGAGCAAATGTCAACTGTAAGTAACTAATAACTGGCAACATTGAAGGATATACAAATGACACTGTGATCATTGTGCTCCCGATTGTGGGCACATTAAAGAGTATATATATATATATATATATATATATATATATATATATATATATATATATATATACAGTGTTCGACAAACCTATACATTTGCTCGCCCCGGGCAAGTGGATTTAACCCCCGGGCGAGTAAATATTGGCCCAAGCAGCACACGTTTGGTACTAGGTGCGAGTAGATTTTTTTGTGTGGTGAGTAGATTTTTTGGTGATTGTCAAGCACTGTGTATATATCTGTGTATATATATATATATATATATATATATATATATATATATATATATATATATATATATATATATATATATATATATATATATATATATATATATATATATATATATATATATATATATATACTGAGTTAAGTTATGGTGAGTAAAAAAAGTGACAAAAACCCTCCACAGGAAAGCAAATATGCAAATATAGCTGTATGCTCATCTGCATGTCTTAGGCAGGTCTGCAACCCCGCCTTTCCCCATTATCACCCAGCATACAGCACTTCCACTGCAGCAAGGGATTCTGGGAAATGACATGCAAATGAGCACACAGTGTCACTTTTTGCCTCAATAACCATTTTTAACATGGTTCCCTATAGGCTTAAGCTTGCTGCATGGTCACAGCTTTGAGCACAGCCAGGGTTAAGGTGCATACCCAGAAAACCGGAAGTGCTGTATGCTGGGTGATAATGGGGAAAGGCGGGGTTGCAGACCTGCCTAAGACATGCAGATGAGCATACAGCTATATTTGCATATTTGCTTTCCTGTGGAGGGTTTTTGTCACTTTTTTTACTCACCATAACTTAACTCAGTATTATGGTTTGGCCTATCCCATAAGCCTCTCTTGCATCCCAGTAAAATCAACCCCACACTGATGAGACCCATCAAGGTTGAAACAGCTGTCTGTGGGTGGTTTTCTGGGAATGCACCTTAACCCTGGCTGTGCTCAAAGCTGTGACCATGCAGCAAGCTTAAGCCTATAGGAAACCATGTTAAAAATGGTTATTGAGGCAAAAAGTGACACTGTGTGCTCATTTGCATGTCATTTCCCAGAATCCCTTGCTGCAGTGGAAGTGCTGTATGCTGGGTGATAATGGGGAAAGGCGGGGTTGCAGACCTGCCTAAGACATGCAGATGAGCATACAGCTATATTTGCATATATATATATATATATATATATATACAGTGCTTGACAATCACCAAAAAACCCTCTCTATCCACCTTAATACAAACACACACCTGTTGTGGTGGCTACAATCTTCAGGCTCAGTGTCGTACCTGATATATATATATATATATATATATATATATATATATATATATATATATATATCAGGTACGACACTGAGCCTGAAGATTGTAGCCACCACAACAGGTGTGTGTTTGTATATGTGGATGTTTTGCTTACCATCCAACGCTGTGAAATATATTCCACCCATACACTTTATACCTGCACAGTATCATATGTATTGTATTGTATGTCTTTATTTATATAGCGCCATTAATGTACATAGCGCTTCACAGTAGAAATACATGTGGCAATCGAATAAATAACAGATAATATAAATAACAGATCATGAGAATAAGTGCTTTAGACAAACATAACATTAAGGAAGAGGAGTCCCTGCCCCGAGGAGCTTACAATCTAATTGGTAGGTAGGGAGAACGTACAGAGACAGTAGGAGGGAGTTCTGGTAAGTGCGTCTGCAGGGAGCCAAGCTTTATGTATCATGTGTTCAGAATGTTCACAGTGCTATTCATATGCTTCTTTAAGCAAGTGTGTCTTAAGGTGGGTCTTAAAGGTGGATAGAGAGGGTGCTAGTCGGGTACTGAGGGGAAGGGCATTCCAGAGGTGTGGGGCAGTCAGTGAAAAAGGTTTAAGGCGGGAGAGGGCTTTAGATAAAAAGGGGGTAGAAAGAAGACATCCTTGAGCAGAACACAAGAGTCGGGATGGTGCATAGCGAGAAATTAGGCCTGAGATGCAAGGAGGGGCAGAAGAGTGTAAAGCTTTAAAAGTGAGGAGAAGAATGGAGTGTGAGATGCGGGATTTGATTGGAAGCCAGGAGAGGGATTTCAGGAGGGGAGATGTAAATCAGTATGAGTCCATTTTTTATTAAGTTTGAGCCGTGAAGGTCTACTGTATGCTGCATTAGTTAGCTGTATAACAAACAGTTACTGTATTTACTTCTAAGATCTTTCATTACCAAGCACCTCATTAATCTAAGGACATATACCTTGCATAGTATTTAAGGGTTATATAAGGAACTCATTCTGAGTCTGTTCACATGCAATGCAATTTACTTCATATCTACATTTGGTATATCTTGACTAAACCTGGAATATATTTTGTAGGTTTTAGTAAGGATTTACCTACCGCGTTAGCCTATTTAGACTGACTTTGAATGAATATTATTACCATCTAGTAGGCAGAAATGAAGATACTATTCAATGAGTAACCCAATATATTTAGTCACATCAATTGGAGTCCTGAGACCTAATATATCCTAGATTTCCCAGTGATTAGTATTATACTGAGAAACGACCGTGGTTACCGTGTACAGTAAGGATTGATCCATTCTGGTTAGTCTAGATTCACCATGAGTCGCCCTATAGGGGATTTTAACATTATTGTGCTACCTACTGTATGTATATATTTTAATGTCGTCGCTGTTGCAATTAAATAACATTTCTTTATTTTTCGTTTTTGTGAGATTATACTCACTCTACTGTGTCACTGGGAAGGGGTTAATAAACTCCACCTAGTGGGACAATTGGTATCCCAGGCTATTATGCAGTAGCTAATATAAAACACATGTAATACTTTGAGTGCAGATACCTGGGTTCTATTGTTAACCTTGAGTTAACTTGTTGTTTTGTTTATCGAGTAGCTTGTAAAGTTTTTTTGAAGGGTTATTTTTGTGTTGTTGTTCTAGTTTGATAATTTGATCTGTTATTTCCTTATTTTGTTTATTTTTTTCCCCTATATGAGGCTATGGATATAAGATCACCTCTAATTGCTGCTTTGTGGGCTTCCCACAACATTGCTGGAGCTCAAACTGTGCCCTTGCTTATTTTAAAATAGTCGGATAGTATTTATTTAATTGTGCTCTCTATATCTGGGAAGTTCAATAGAGAGTAATTAAGTTTCTACTAATATGACTTGTTTTTAACAAAGGGGAGAGAGAGAGTTAGGTCAATGGGGGTATGGTCTGACCAGGTTATTGGTCCTATGTTCGACTGGGAGGATTTGTAGAATATTTTTGGTACCCAGAAATTAATCAATCCTAGAGTAGGTCTGATGTTTGGCTGAGAAAAATGTGTAGTCCTGCTGACCCTGGTGCTGTGCTCCCCAAATATCAACCAATGAAAAGTCCTTCATCAGTTCCTTAAATTTCTTAGCAGCCTTTTGAATTTGAGTTGAGTGGGTAATACCCGAGTTGGTGGACTTGTCCTGTTCGGTGAACACACCATGTTCATATCCCCCGTTATTATCAAGGAGGAGAGGAACTGCTGCTCCAGAGATTCCAATACTTCTGTCAAGAAGGTAATTTGGTTCTGATTAGGGGCGTATATACATTAATTAAAGAGATTGGGGACCTTGAAAGGGAGGCCTGAACAATCAAATATCTACCCTCTGGGTCTGAGATAACCTTATTGGAGACAAAAGGAACGTTATTTTTAATTAAGATTGCATCTCCTCTCTTTTAACTAGAGAGTGAAGCGTAATATGCTTGAGGGAAAATGTTCTTAAAAGTATTAGGCGGAGAAAGGGAGTTGAAATGTGTTTCCTGAATAAACATTATGTCTCCTTTTGTTTTTTTAAATTCTAGAAGCACAAGTCCCCTTTTTTTAAGGGAGTTCAGTCCTTTGACATTAAGGAATACTAGTTTTAAGGAGGTCGTGTTTGACATGGTTTTGTTTTGGATAGAACATAATGGAGACCATCCACTTTCCCAAGGTGAGAACTCTGAGATGTTTCTCCTGCAGACTATGCTTGCTGCACAATCCCGATGGCCATTTTGGAATCCCGGACAGAGGGGGAATGTATCTCCAGGAGCTGGGGGTTTCTCCCGGTAAAGATGTCCTCCATCAGCAACTCTCCTCCCCACCCCCACTCCCCCCCCCCTGACTGCAGCCAGGCATCAGGTTGCTCCCCTAGATCTCAAGCCTATGCCTGATTATGCAAGGGAAGAGAGACAAGCGGTGCTCTCTGGGGACACAACAGCAGAGCGCCAAGGTAAGATGGCTGCCACTCCGCACTCTGGATCTCTATTTCTTTAAGGACAGCAGGAGGGCGAGCAGGCTGCCTGTCTGCCTGCCTGTTTGCCTGCCTGCCTGTCTGCGTTAGCTCTCCTCTGCTCTCTCTCATCTTCTAAGAGAGACTGCTCCACAGAAGCTTTTCCTCTTCCCTTTTTAAAGTAAGTCAGCTGAATAAATGAGGTTCACCTAAGGATTGGCTAGCCAGTGGGTTAACCTTGCTGCTTGATGGTGTAAGGCTTTAGTGCTTAGTTATATAATGCATTGAAACAAACACAGCTGAAGTGATAAAATACACTTTTTTAGAGGTTGCCATGCAACTGAAGAAGCCATTTTATCATTTTAAATATAATGTACTTTATTGTATAAAATATTCTATTATATAATATTGAAACCTCACATTTTATGTTATTTCTCCTATTTCCTGATGCAAGAGAACCCTAATGCCTGACAATATATGTAGTTTCTTTACATATTTTTATAGCTTTGGTGGCTATGACTAACTGTTTCCTAGCACATATTTGCCCTTGCTACAGATGTGTGAAATTCCCATCCAAATGTGTTTTATTTATGAATTTAGAGAGATATATAACCACATCTATATAACTCATGAAGAGATATCTTAGAATATTTAAATTAGCTAATTTGCCTATTTAAATTAGATTATTCTACATCCAAAGATAAAGCTACTGAAGGAATCTTATGTTTTTTAGCATACTGAATCAAATCTAGATTTTTACGGATGTTGTCAAAAATTTGACGTCCTAAAATAAATCCAGATTAATCATTATTAATACGAGCGGGAAGCAAGTTCTCTAGTCTCATGGCTAATATTTTAGTAAATAACTTAGCATCTAAATTAAGTAAAGCTATAGGCCTATAAGAGGAACATAATTCTGTATCCTTATCTGACTTAAGAAGTAAACAGATTGAAGCATCCATCATAGATGGTGTAACTTGTTCAGAAACTAGAAATGAATTAAAAAGATTAGTTAGATGAGGTGTAAGAAGAAAATATATATTTTTTATAAAAAGATGCAGTATTACACCTTTATGCATCTTTAAAGTTTTAATGGCCTTAACCATTTCTTCCTCTGATATTCGATACTCCAGTATTTCCCTATCCTCCACCGGAATCTGAGGTAGTGAAATAGACACCAGAAAGAAGATATTAGAGACAAGTACACTTTTTCACTAGTATCCTTGATTTGGTTCAATCCAAAATAATGAAGTTTGTATGGGATCATAAACCTCCTCGGGTAGCTAAACACGTTCTATTTCAGAAAAAAGGGGAGGGAGGATTAGGTTGTCCATTTATGCATAAATATTATTTAGCATCCCATTTAAGAACTCTTAGAGATTGGTATGCATGTGCTGGTATCAAACAATGCGTAGATATAGAGAATGCTATCACTAAAATTCACTTACATAAGACTATTTGGTTACTTAAAAAACATCGACCTAAGGAATTATATAAACATCCTATTTACAGGCTTAACTCGGGGGATATGGGACTCAACATTCAGGAAACTCAAATGATCTTGTTTTCCTTCTCCGCTGACTTCAATATTGCAAAATCTGGAATTTACAGTACTCCTGCATTGGCCTCAGATTTGTATGACCCCTGGAAGTCTGGAGGGTGCCATTATGTGACCAATTTTTATTACCAGAATCAGATTAAATCTTTTTCGCAATGCAAATCTGATTTTGATTCGGAAGAAAATAGTAGGTTTCAATACTTTCAAATTAGACATTGGATAGCACAACCAAATATTGAGAAAGCTGCAATACAAGAAACTACACTTTTTGAGGATATCATTACTCTTTCTACATCTACTTCAGGTTTTATATCATTGATCTACAATATACGTGTTCGCATCTACAGTATTGTAACATACAACCTAAGTACTTTTCAGTTTGGGAAAGAGATGTGGAGCATACAATTTCTGAAATTCAATGGTCTGAAATCAGGGTTAGAGCATCTTCATCATCCATGTGTACTCTACATAGGGAACATTCCAATAAGGTTCTTTTTCGTTGGTATTTGGTACCATCCAGATTAAAATAAATATATCCTATACAGTAGTCTCAGACAGACGTTTGCATAACTGTTCCATGAAAGGTTCATTTTTTTATATATATAGTGGTCTTGCTCTAAAATACAAACCTTTTGGATATAAGTTTTAGAAATCATAAGGAAATTACTGGTTTTAGTCTCCAGTTGGATCCTTTAGTGGTTTTGTTGGGTGCAGTAGATGTGGATAAAAAGTATGTCCTTAAATCTAACACCAGTTTTCTAATCACACATTTACTATTAGCCGCCAGATTGTGCATTGCTTCTAACTGGAAGAATGTATTGGCACCTTATACAGCACCGACATTGTTTATTGCACTAAATCACGACGGCACGCCGAGATCTACCCCAGCTGCCGCCAGTAACAACCGCGCGCCGCCGCGTTTCCCCCACACACCCCCCCTCCACTTCGCGCGCAATTTACCCCCCTTCCCGACCCCGTACCCGGCTCCTGCTCTGCCCCTCTGCTTCCCCGCACCCCCGCTTACCTTCATTTGATCTCCAGGGGTGTCGGGGAAGCCTGGGGAAGCCGGGAAAGACGGGGAAGCCGGGCGCGCATGTTACTGTGACGTCACAGTGCGCCGCCACGCGCCGCGGCTACCCGCTTCCCAGACGCATGTAGCCGGCGGCTTTTGCTGCAATAAACAATGTCGCTACTGTATGACACAATGGTTGATTAGAGCATGGGAGATATGTGCTTTAGAGAGCATAACTTTCTCCTTTCCTTAAGACAAAAACACTCTAAATTTCCAGATATCTGGTTTCCTTTTCTTATCTTATTTGGAAATACATAACTCTATTATAACGAGACCAGATGATGCTGGGAGTTATAATATATGGATTATAAAAATGATTGAAAAAAATGTCATATAAATGTATAGATTAATTTATTCTGAAATGAAGAGGTCTCAGAAATCGGGATGATGTCTTTTTTTGTTTTGTTGCAATATCTGGTGTTCTTAGATAATAATATGAGCTATGGTGTGTGTGTGGGGGTGTGTGTGGGAGTTTAGGGGTATAGTAGTTATTGATAAGTTTTTTATATGAATAATTGTATTTATATTGTTTCATGCTATTCAAAACCGAATAAAATTATTTTTTTTAAAATGTGTTTTATAATAATTTCCAAGATATTCCAGGTGCGTTCATGGGTATCGCTTCACATGTTACATGAGTAAGATGAGTGTTATGGAAGTCAATGGGTATTTTTTTAAATTAGGCCATCCACCTCTTCCTTCTTTCCCCTTAAAATCCATATTTCAAGTAAAAATATTCTGTAGCAAATGTTTTTCATTTTCTAACTTTTCAGAAAGTTTGAGGGAATTTGGACATTTTTCTAGACCATACCAGTCTCTAAATGTAGTCTTCTCTTTAAAGATCATTTTGCCACTTCAGTGCAAGACTGCACAAATTGAACTCTAGAATGGTCTCAATAAATATTCACATTGCTGTTTCTGCTTAACATCTTTTGTGTTGTAGCATCCCACTGACATCTTTGTATTGCCTGTTTCAATGTGTTATTCAATTTACTATAGAATTACTGTATGCATTTTCTTTATTCTTTTTCTAGCTCTAATGTCCATTCCTTTTATGGGGGCCAGCTGTGAGACAAATGAATGGTAATTAATGATATCCAGACCCAGAAAGATTCCAGGCTTTTTTTCCTCATAGCTGCTGAAAATATAAAAAGCTGTACATCATAACACTGCATAAAACACTTTTAGGTATTTTAAACACTGCATGGAACTCCGAAAAATATGTAATGAAATTAAGCTGTGAGCTCAAAGCACTGTTGTTCTGGTCAGTTGAATAAATTACATTTACTCTAAGAATTTGACTTCTCTTACCTGTAAGGGAAATGCCCAAACCATTTATTAGTGTATCCTGTAAATATACTGTAGGCATCCATTAGTCATTGTTGCAGTACAGTATTTGCTCTTTCTTCACTGGGAGACAAGTATCTATTATTACCGTGTATGCCTCTTCCTCCAAAAACCTATTTTGGGGATGCATACTAAAAAATATCTTCATGTTATTAGGATCTTTATACATTTCTAATTAACTACTTTTTGTCTGGTGAATATGTCAGCTTTAATGAAAGGCAATTTGTTCCTGGCTTCACCGAATGGAGAAACAAACTGAAAACTGTGAGAACATAACTAGCAAGATCAAAGGTAATAAGTTGTGTCTACATTCTTTTCAGCTAATCACTGCATGATTGCTATTGTGCTTTCAAAAACCTTTATATGACATTGTATATCAATATCAGAAGTATAACATTATTTGTCTATCATGAGAGTCTACTGTAGTTCATTCTCTTACTACATTGACAGAATTTCCTCTTAGTGAGCATGTTGCTGAATAATTTTCATCTATGCACTGCATGGTTCCTATTGTGCATTCGTAAACCTTTGTACTTTATTGTACTACTCTAGACATGGCTTTCATTTAAAGCCACAGTAATTTCAGAAAATATTTTGGAGAAAAACTTAAAAAAATTAAGGTAAAGCACCACATAAATCTCTTTCTTTAAATGTTTCACATATGCCCTTTCTCATTACAGCACCGTATATACTGGAGATAAAATACTAATAAACAATCCATAGAAGAACTCACTGCTAGGGCCATATACGCCCTTTCCTCTGTTGCTTGACTGCTAAAACTTTTACTCAGGCCCTCATTCTCTCCCGTCTCGACTACTGTAACTTCCTGCTGTCCGGGCTTCCTGCCTCTCACCTGTCTCCCCTACAATCTATCCTAAACGCTGCTGCCAGAATCACTCTACTCTTTCCTAAATCTGTCTCAGCGTCTCCCCTGCTGAAATCGCTCTCCTGGCTTCCTATCAAATCCCATATCCCCACCCCTCCCCCCTCCCTCTCCCTCACTGACTAAATCCCGTATCACACATACAATTCTCCTCCTCACTTTTAAAGCTTTACACTCCTCTGCCCCTCCTTACATCTCAGCCCTAATTTCTCGCTAAGCACCATCCCGACTCTTGCGTTCTGCTCAACGATGTCTTCTCTCTACCCCTTTGGATCTAAAGCCCTCTCCCACCTTAAACCCTTCTCACTGACTGCCCCACACCTCTGGAATGCCCTTCCCCTCAATACCCGACAAGCACCCTCTCTATCCATCTTTAAGACCCACCTTAAGACACACTTGCTTAAAGAAGCATATGAGTAGCACCGTAGATATTACTAGACACATGATACATAAAGCTTGGCCCCCTGCTGAAGCACTTACCAAAATGCCCTACTACTGTCTCTGTACGTTCCTCCTACTGTACATACCAATTAGATTATAAGCTCCTCGGAGCAGGGACTCCTCTTCCTAAATGTTATGTTTATGTCTGAAGCACTTATTCCCATGACCTGTTATTTATATTATTTGTTATTTATATGATTACCACGTGTATTACTACTGTGAAGCACTATGTACATTAATGGCGCTATACAGAAAACGACATACAATACAATATACACAGAGCTCCCTTAATTCAGGACTCACAATGTCATGTTACATAACCAGTAAAGGACATTATTTTTCCTGAGATTAACACATTTCCATGCATATCTCAGGAATGTTCAGTTTTGTTCATTGTAATTCTCCCCACATGTTGCATATGAATGTTTGAGGAGCTATATTAATAACTGATCACTTTATTAAAATAGGACTTGCTCTCCGGCAAAACGAATATTTCAGGAACTGGATAGGATTAACTCCACCTTTAAGTATGACCTAATTCATGTCACGTTAAATGTCTGTATTAATGGACTTACAGTACAGTATATGGATAGGCATTATTAGGGGGTACGCTTCTTTTGCATATTTTTATCACTAACATCTGCTTTACTGTAGTTGTTGCAATGACCTTTCCGGACTGAAAGTTAACTTATTGAGATTTGAGGTTAAGGTAACTCAGGTTAACATCATGCTAGCTCACTTGAAACAACTCTGTGGATCGGGGCCATAGGAGGTTATTCATTAAACTTTGAGTGCCAATCGGGGGACTCTTACATGAAAACTCATATTGTCTCCAATGGGAGTTTCCTTGCGACTATGTTCCATTTGGCACTTAATTTTTTTTATCTGTTTTTGAACAATAACTTATCATTTTTTTGTACCTGTCATACTTATTTGAGTGAATGGAGAACAAAAAACCCGGGCGCTACCTAGGGGGATGGTAGGTATAGTAAAGGGGGATATAGCAACCTTGGTGGTAGGCAAGGTATCCCTCTGCTTCTTTTCCGCCTGTGACTCTAAAGACCCCAATAAAGGATCTACCCTTCATATTGTCATATAACATTACACAACCAATTTAGGTTTTATACCAGCCTTCCACCGGTGCTCCCCCATCCCCCCTTTTTTTCTTGTCAAAACGTGCAGCGCTACATCCGGACGCGGAGGCAGTTCAGCTGCAGTACCACAAGCCCTGCTCGATTCCCTAAAGACTGGCTTTTTAACTTTCCACAGAGTAACTCACGGGCTGAGTTAGCTGTGCTTTGTTGTTTTATTGTTCATTTCATTTAATAAAGACCTTGGCCTTGAATTTCTCGGGCTCAGAACTTTTTGACCCATTGGGGGGGGTGAGGACCCACGTTCAGCACCAGTAGACCCTTTCCAGCTGGGACCTTAGAAGGAGAACCCAAAGATACCATATCCAAGTGTGCACTCACACTTGGCCGTGTGAGTAGTTACATTTTATTTTGTTTCTGCAATTTTTAACTAAGGTGTGGCTTTTGACTTTCTGTTTTTAGAGCTTATACTTTACTTTAAGAAGTGGGATTGCCCCTGAAAGACCAAGATACCATCCCTTAGAGCGCACGCACACACGCCCGTGTGAGTGTTTTATATATATTCTTACTATATATCCTGACACCTTCCCATATAAAATCACAGTTTGCTCACATATTTTTGTGTATATATTTATTCCGAGGGTGAGATAAACATCAAAGAAGTAGGAGAAGAAGAATACAGACGCAAGGCGGCAGAAAAAATCCAGAAGACAGAAAGGAGACGAAAGAAGGAAGAAGAAAAAAGAAGAAAGAAAAGGGAGTCTTAAAGATACCTTGATGCGACAGCATTCGCACAAAGCCGTGTGAGTGTTAACAATTATTTTACACCCACAAAACCCTTCATATTGTCATATAACATTACACAACCAATTTAGGTTTTATACCAGCCTTCCACCGGTGCTCCCCCATCCCCCCTTTTTTTCTTATACTTGTAGCGGTCATGTAAAATGCCTACAGTCATCTCTCCTGCTGGCAGTAAGGCCTGGTAAGTGTGGGCATGCCAGCAGTAATCATGGAGGTTTTCCCTCACACCCTGGTGGGGTGCTCTGTGTATGGCTGGGACTGGTCACATGCTCTGACTCCATGGTTAGTGATGTCAGAGATGTGTCAGCCTCAGAAGCTTACATAAGGCACAGCACTGTGTTCTAAAGTTAGTTGCTGCTGAGTTGCTGTGGAGTTGCTGGAAAGTTCTACCTGAGTTGCTGTCTAGTTCAAGTCCAGTTGAGGAAGAGTTCTGTCAGTTATGATATAGTAACTCCATGGGAGGCTGTGTCCAGGGACCTGGCACAGTACAGTGATTCCTGCGGGAATAGTGAATCCCTGATCTAGGTGATATGCCTATCTAAAGGGAGCACTGGCGAGATGAGCGGCTGAAGATACTACTTGTGGAGGGCAGTTGCCCTGCCGTGTCAATAAAGATGAGTTCAGCCAGAAACCCTCTCGTGTATCTATCTGGAAAGAGTGTACAGAGAGGAGCACCACGGAGGCGTTCCTCGCCAGGATCATTCCCTTGCGGACGCAGGGACCCTGGTGAGGTGGAGGCGCTGCACTGGAACTAGGTGAGACTCAGCACACTACCTCAGTTGCCTGTCTGACGGGTTCTCCCCACACACCATCATGCGGGAGACTCAGGAGTCCTGTAGCCAGCAGGTGCACCATCAGGCATATTCACACTGTAATGGGGTCCGGTTAGACCACAGGGGCCAATGTGAGATTGGGTGGGTCAGGCCGGGCCAGAAATACCGTTACATACTTATTTGAGTGTCCTGTGTTTGGAGTTTCGGCAATTCTCCATCTTTTGGGTTTTGCACCTTCTTCCTTTTTACCTAAGAAGCTTTCAGAGTCTCTGGTAGGTTGACCCAGTCGTGAAGTACACGGCAACAGAAGGAGGAGCGACCAGATTCTTTGTTGAACCTTGGGAACGTGAAAAGCCTTTTGGAGTCAGATATCATGTGTTAAGTGCTGCATGTTGTAGGGGGGAAGAACTCATTCAAAAATAGCCAGGTTGCCGACCCAGAAAGTATTTGAAGGCAAGACTGGAAAAATGTACTTTGCACCTGGACTCAAGGGATAGACAATCTAGTTCTTGGAACATTTCACAGAGGTGAGTGTTGTAGTTAAATTGTAGGACAAAGTTGCACATTGAGTTGTAGAGGGTACTCATATACTATGTTCCCATTGTCTTTACTTGGCATTAGCATCTGCTGAGCGATGTGCTTTTCTGACAAGTGGCCTTAGGGAGGATTTGTTTCTAAAAAGTAAACCCAGTTTGGCATAGATTTTGGAGAATATGGAATTACCCAGTATACCGAGGCTGCTAACAGGTAGTGCACACACTTTATGGCAACTTGATTGAAGAGAGACCCAGCAATGATTAATGAAACAATAAGCCTCCGGTATTGAAAACAGGGAGTTGGGTAATAGTAAGCCGGATAGAGGTACAGGGGGACACCTCCCTAAGGGGCGCCCCCAAGTAAATCACAGCCCGGCACTAACCGCCTCAATAATCTCCCTGAAATACCGTGTGGAGGTTAGGAGTACTCACGAAAAAGCCGTCCCTGTTGGTGCAGGGAATTCTGCAGCGGCTTCCTCCTCTGGTGTAGCTGGCGTCAGCGTGCTCCTCCGGAAATGATGACACAGGAAGAAGGGGGTAAGATGGTCCGTGGTTCACAGCAACTTCAGCAGCCAACGCATGGATGTCTAAAAAAACTTTATTGATCGCTAGCAGCAAACATCAGGCAACCACTCTAACATGTTTCGTCCAGGCTATGGACTTTTTAAAAGAGTGCTGATAGTGTATGGCAGCCAAATAGATATAGGGAGTGGTGAGTGTATGCCACCAATAGAAACAGGGAACGTATTTAAACCTCACCTGTGGTAGATTAATCATTAAAGTGGATAACTATCTCCCCAACAATCCCCATAGCAATGGCTGCACAACAAGGTATTTACAACATACACATGAAAAATTTAAAAACAAAACAGAACATATAATAGATAAATTTAAAAACACAACTACTGATGTTTTAAGTTACCAGCATCATTATTATTATATAAAGCTATATCAATTAATGGAAGTATACAGATGTATAACAAAGGATTTCATATATCTAGTACTTATAAAATCTTTTTTGTACTTATAAAGCATTTTCAGTATCAAGATTCACTTTAAAGGGATATAAACATTTTATCAATTTATTCACATAATTCATATCCATGAATACAGTGGCAACCGCATGACAGACAGTAACTTAATATGTCACCTCCCAGATCACAATGTAATTGGGTGAACACTGTGAACCCACCCCAAAACTTAGCCATTACCCCATCAGGAAGTGTTTCAGTTCCCACTCCTGATTGATGCCGGCCGGATGGAGTGTGTTCAGAGTGTACACCCAATACATTTCCTGTTTATTTAATACCCCCTCTCTATGGCCTCCTCTAGCGTTACAAGGGATATGTTCAATTGCCATATAGGAAAAGTTGGCTATTCCCCCTTTAGGGCATCTGGAGAAGTGTCTGGGAACTGGATGAGACACATCATTCTTTTTAATAAGCCTGACATGCTCGGCAATGCGGGTCTTGACTGGCCGAATGGTTCGTCCCACATATAATTTTTTGCAACCACATCTCAAAAGATAAATGGTGTAGGATGTATTACAATTCAAAAATTCTTTAATAAAATATTTTTTTCCATTGATGTCAGTTTGGACAAATTTTGTACTATGAACATATTTACACATGGAACAATTTCCACATGCATAAAAACCTTTAGGAATACTACCAATTCTTTTAAGATCAGTTTTAGTTTGAAAGTGACTTGGCGAGAGGTGTGATGCTAGTGTCTTAGCCCTACGGAATGAAAATTTTGGTCCCTTCAAGGTAAACTCAGCAATATCCTTATCAAGGCACAGGGTGTGCCAATGTTTATGCACAATGTCGCATATAAGCTTGGATTTACGACTATAAGTCGTGATGAATAATGGACTCATATTACTATACTTGCTCTTAGATTGTATGTACCCCTTATGATGTTTGTCTTTTTTCTTTTTATCGAGGATTCCAGGGTGATCCAAAGTCATAGCGTACTCGTATGCTGTCTGGATATCTGTATATTTGTAACCCCTGGCTTGGAATCTCTCAAATAGTGCTTGTGACTGCAAAGAGAAATTCTCGTCATCAGAACATATCCGTCTCAACCTTACAAATTGGGCCCTCGGAATACTTTTGATTAAAGATTGTGGATGACAACTTTTGGCTGACAGTAGTGTGTTTCGGGAGTTTGGCTTGCGAAATATGTCAGTTTGGATTAGCATGTCATGGTCTATGTAAAGGAGCAGGTCCAGATAATTGATGCAATTTATATTTTGTTCATAAGTGAATTTGATATTAACATTATTGATATTAAGTGTGTTTATAAATGCTACAAGTGATGATTCATCGCCGTCCCATATAATAATGAGATCGTCGATGAATCTTTTATAGTAAATAATTTGTGAACGATAAGAATTATTACTGTGATATATATATTGTGCTTCCCATAACCCCATGAATAAGTTTGCATATGATGGTGCTAAACTTGTGCCCATTGCAGTGCCTAATAATTGTAAATAAAAACGTGAATCAAATAAGAAATAATTGTGAGTTAATAAAAATTTAATAGATTCTAATAGAAAAGTGCAAAGTGAAGTGGACAGATGTGATAAATTTAAAAAGTGCGTGATAGCTAATAACCCGTGATCGTGATTAATGATGGAATACAGAGAGATCACGTCAAGGGTGACCCATCTGTATTCTTTTTTCCAGACCAGATCCTTTACATCTACCATGAGGTCCGTGGAATCCTTAATGAATGACGGTAATGCCAGTACCAATGGTTTGAGATAAGAGTCCACATACCGCGATAACCCATCTCCCAAAGATCCAATACCTGCCACTATAGGACGACCAGGAGGGTCGACCAGTGACTTATGGATCTTTGGGAGATGGTGGAATACCGGAATCACGGGATGTGGACTTCTCAAAAATTCAATCTCATGTTTGTCTAATGTACAGAGTATCTTTCCAAATTCAATAATTTCATCTAGTTGACTAATAAAGTCCTGTGTTGGATCCTTTTTAAGAAGTTTATACTGATCCGGATTCCCTAGCTGCCGTAATGCCTCCTGTTTGTATTGTAGGGTGGATAAAACCACAAGGGCTCCACCTTTATCAGCATTTCTAAACATGATGTCTTTGTTATGCTTCAAGGTGTCTAGTTCATGAATCTCCGTGTATGTCAGGTTATTGGCATGCATAGATGAGCAGGAGAAACCTTTAGATAAAATTTGAAGGTCTCTTTCTACCAACCTTTCAAATGCCGTAATGAAAGGCCCCCTATTGGCATTGGGGCAGAAGATAGACTTCTTTTTAAATCCTGAGGAGTGGGTGCCAAAGAAAGGTTGGGAGAAAGCATTGATTTCTTCGCCTTGCTGCTCAAGTAATGCGTCCAAGTCTGATAATACACAGGTTTCCTGAAAGGTATCAAGAGAAATATTAGTTAATGCATCATTAGTAACAATATTAGGTAGTTCATCATCAGTATTGGGTAATACAACATCATTATCAGAGTCAGACAAGTTATTAGTTTGAAAATGTCCTCTTGATATAAAAAACTTTTTTAAGGATAATTTGCGAGTAAACCTTTGGAGGTCAATCACAGTCTGGAACAAGTGGAAGTCCTGAACCGGGGCAAAACCCAGTCCCTTATTTAGTAGAGATAATTGTGCATGGGAGAGTTCCACTCCTGAGAGATTAATGACGTTATTATCACACTCATCTATGTGTACTTCTTTCTTTTTGGTCTCCCGCGAGTTTCCACGTTTTCTCCGCGATCGTCTGGTTCGCGGCGTGATCGTGTTCCTGTGGATAAAAAAGAAGACAAAGAGGGAGCCTGTTCCTGATTTTTTGATCTGGCCCCATTAGATGTGATGGATGACCTGCTGTCGCTCCTAGATCTCCCATGGTTATCCCGTATACTAGTAGTAGGGAGGCATACATTATGTCAAACTTTTTTTGACAGGTACCACGCCCCCTTTTCCCCTAAGCCCCGCCCCTTTTGGCCTTAAACCCGCCCTATGTCCCGCCCCTTCCGTATCCGGTCCCGCCCCATCCGTATCCGGCCCCGCCCCCTGCGCATTTTTAGGTTGCCGCCCCCTGCGCCAAAAAAACGCGGTTGACGCCCCCTACGCCAAAAAACCGCAGTTGACGCCCCCTACGCCAAAAAAACGCAGTTGACGCCCCCTAAGCCAAAAAACCGCGGTTGACATCCCCCAGACTCCATTTTTTATTATGATGTGCATTTTTTATTCTTTTTTGTGATTGGTGCGTACTGTTGACGTAGATTGGAGGGGGCGTATACATACGCGGGGCATGTCCGGGCATGTTTATAGGCTTTTGGGGCATGCCCGAACATGTTTTTTTCATACTGGGGCATGTCTGGACATGTTTATTCTGAAATAACGCCGTGCGCATGTCAGAAAAGTTCAAATGACGTTGAAAAGAGGGCGTAGCATTTTTTTTTAAATTCAGACAGAATACGGCTTTAAGAGGCTAAACCCTCAAGTGTCAGGGTGGCCGAGTGGTTTAAGGCGTTGGACTTAAGATCCAATGGACGTATGTCCACGTGGGTTCGAATCCCACCCCAGACATAATATTTTTATATATTTTTTTTTTATTTGTATATATATTTTTTATTTGTATAGAGACGGTACAGGGATTAGCCGCAACAGTCGGGGGTTACATATAAATAAAAAGCACAATTGTATGAGTCAAAAATTGCTTATTTTATTTTTTAAAAGATAACACAGTTTTCACCAGGAAATAATTACAAGACGTATTTACAAGTAAAAAAGTAAAACGGCTGTTAAGGCCTTAATAGACTAAAATCATCTAGAGGCGTTGAGTTAGTACGATACATAGTATAGAGGGACAGCAATACAATGTCTTATTTTACAGAGGGAAAAAAAAAAAATTAAACAGCTTATTTACAGTTTCAACCAGGCAATAATTACAATTCGTATTTACAAGTAAAAAAGTAAGTGAGTCATTTCAAAAGTCTTTGAAAAGCTTTTCATAGCAATTGATGCAATAACCTCATTAGCAGATGTTGTGGGGCCATAGTAAAAAAAGTAAATAAGTCATTTCAAAAGTCTTTGAAAAGCGTGTCATAGCAATTGACGCAATAACCTCATTAGCAGATGGTGTGGGGTCATAATGACAAGAAGCTAGACAAACACCATGGTTGTTAACTGAGAGCAGAGGTGTCGTGGGAACAGCCTCATTAACAGCGGTAAATAAGGCATTTCAAAAGACTTGGAAGAGCCTTGAACTGCGGGAGATTGTTTTAAACAGAAGCTGAAAACACCATAGAAGCATTATATTGTTTTATGAAATACTATTAAAGAATGCATAGCCATACAAGCTCAAAAAAAGTGGATGCACAATTACGAAAAATATATTACACGCCGAAAACGCCTGGTTCCTTTGGCGGCATACAGAGTTTAAATAATGCAGCACAAAAATACGGTATTTCAAACGCAACGGTCAAAAATTATCTTTCAGAGCAAGATGTCTATACGTTATACAAACCGGCGCGAAAAAATTTCAAAAGGAATATGATTTTAGTGTCCAATATCGATTCGCAGTGGCAAGCCGACCTCGTATCAATGATTGATTTTGCCAAGTGTAACGACGGAAATCGTTATATTTTGACCGTTATCGATATTTTGTCAAAATACGCCTGGGCAAAATTGTTGCAAAATAAAAAAGGGTTAAGCGTCGCTAATGCGTTACAAGAGATTTTTTTAGAGGGAAGGGTGCCTCAAAAGTTACAAACTGACGGGGGTAAAGAATTCTTGAATAAGAATGTTAATTTACTGCTCCAAAAATATGGCGTTAACAGGTTCATCGCCGGCAACGCCGTTAAGGCAGCCATTATTGAACGCTTTAATAGGACATTAAAAACGAAAATGTGGCGTTTTTTCACAGCACATAATACGCACAGGTACAGCGATGTGTTATCAGACTTAATATACAGCTATAACCACACGCCACATCGCACCATTAAGTGTGCGCCAAAGGATGTAACACAAGCGAATTCTCTCACCGTTTGGAATACTATTTATAGGTCACATGTGTGTTCTAAGAAACTTAAGCCACTTTTAAAAATTGGAGACCACGTTCGGATATCAAAATATAAAGGAGTTTTTACAAAGGGTTATGAACAGTGCTTTACAGATGAAATATTTATTATTGCTGATGTACGCACGAAAGGCGTAAAACCGCTGTATAAGATCACAGATAGCGCTGGTGAGGCCATAGAAGGCTCATTCTACGCTGAAGAGATACAAAAAATACCAAAGAATTTAAATCGCGTTTACAGAATTGAGAAGATATTAAAACAAAAAAGCGTAAGGCGTAAAATCGTCTACTACGTTAAATGGTGTGGATACCCTACAAAATTCAACAGCTGGATAGAAAAAGCACAACTAACTCGTTTGTAAAAAGACGTCACCATGGAGGATATTGCCTTTTATGTAACGCTGCCTAGTAATGCGTCATACGAAACGTTCCCCCAAAATGACATTTCTAATTATACGACAAAACTAGCCAAGCCCATTATTTTAAAAGGTGAATGGGAGGTTGCTTTAACAGAAATACAGTATCCGCATACTTGGAATACATTTGAAAACGTGGACGGTAACGTATCTGTAACACAACTAAGACCGCCGTTACGGAATGCTGCGCCAGACAGCACATTACATGTATCAACGCTAAACGCCATTAAATCAAACTTCATGGTAAAAGCGGGGTATTATAGTGATATTAATGAATTGATTAGGTCTATTAACGAGGCGATGGCCATCAGTAAAGTGAAATTGAAATATGACGACTTTGAAAGAACAGTATCTGTTCCGGGTTCACATCGCTTTACAGCCTCAGAGCGTATGATGAACATTCTAGGCATGGATTCTAATAATATCGATAAAATTGAAAAATGTGATAAAATATGTGCAGATATAAAAAACGGCTTTTATACAATATTTGTTTATACCGATATCATTATGCATCAACGCGTAGGTCACAGTTTTGTCCCCCTACTGCGGACTGTTGAAATCACCGGCAATAATAATGATATCATTACGCAGCGCTACATAAAGCCTGATTACATACCCGTCAGTAAATATCACATCGATTGCATTACAATCGAGATAAAGAACGACCAAAATAAGAACGTCTCATTCAAGTACGGGAAGGCCATTGTAAAACTGCACTTTCGCCCGCGCAAAGGCTCTCTGTATTGAGGGTCCGGCAACATGGTGGCTGTTAAAAACTATGGAGAACCACAGGTTTACAGTATGTACTATAGAGCACAAGCGGGAAATGGCTTACAGGGCTTTCATGGGAGCCCTTATATGTACGGCCGTGGATTAGCAGGCGTTTTCCGCAGTCTCTTTAGACGGGCGGTGCCTTTATTCAGGCGCGGCTTTGATATTGTAAAACCTCATGTAAAAACTGCAGCACTAAATATCGCTAGAGACGTTGTGGGTCGTGTTTCAACCGCTGTGACGAATAAAATGGGTGGTGCAGCACAAGACGGATCAGGACTCGTGTACATCAGTAGAAGCAGTGCTAAAGGCAAACGCAAGCGCAGCGTTGCATTCCCACCCAGCACAACCCGTTATCAAAACAAAAAGAACAGTCGCAACGTCAGAAAGAAGAAAAAAACCTCGCGACAGAACTTAAACGACATCTTTTGATTCATTTGACAAGACAAAAAAATAAATAAAAGTTATTTCAGCATGGCGTTTATTCACACCAACTCCATAGAATGCGCTAAATCTGAACTGGATATCTTTGAAATACAGCCTACACAGACGAGCATAGAAAAAAGTCTGTATGTGGAAATACAACCGTTGGCCGCCCTTTCAGAAACGGCTATATTAGACCTAAAAATGTGATATAATATACCTAAACCCTTGATATATTATTTTATAGACTGCTAATTACTGTATTTTAAGGGCATTGAATGTATTTTTATGTAAACTTTATGTAATATACAGGACCTTTTTTTTTTTATTAGCGTATATTGAGTGTATTGTTTTATTCATATATGTCTTTTCAAAGTAGCATTTAATGTTTTTCTAAAAAGTGGCCCCGTTGATAATATAGTACATACTGTAGAACCTAAGGCCATAATATATTAGACCTAAAAATGTGATATAATATACCTAAACCCTTGATATATTATTTTATAGACTGCTAATTACTGTATTTTAAGGGCATTGAATGTATTTTTATGTAAACTTTATGTAATATACAGGACCTTTTTTTTTTTATTAGCGTATATTGAGTGTATTGTTTTATTCATATATGTCTTTTCAAAGTAACATTTAATGTACTTTATTTTTCTAAAAAGGGGCAAGTGTATTGTTTTATTCATATATGTCTTTTCAAAGTAACATTTAATGTACTTTATTTTTCTAAAAAGGGGGCCCCCGTGATAATATAGTATCATCTATTTTATATCATGATATTTAGTGTATTTTAATAGCATTGATTGTTTTGTTTTTTGTCCGTTTTTTTATCAGACTATATTGAAGGACTTTTAATGATAATATTTAAAGGCCTAGAATTGATTGTACTTTATAATACATGCAGGCTGACCGCTTCCAAACATATATTGCCGAAAATACACAGGGGAGTTCCACAGAGGCAGACCAAGAATGTAAGAATCGACAGAGGCCGCTTAAGACAGCTCTTTTTTTTTATTTTTATTTCTTTATTATTATTTATTTATTTTTGTAATTTTCTTTCATGTAGTTTTGGCTGCTGCACTTCAAGCTGAGCGGTTGGCTAATGACGCTCTAGACTGTCGATTTGGAAAACAGGTTACCGATGGTGCGTATTTATATAAAAGCGGTTGCATATACTTTTTTTTTTTTACTTTTAAAGTTACCTGTGTACATGAATAAACGCCTATGCGGTCTTTTATGCCGTACAGAACAAACCAAGGGGGGTACGGAAAACGGTGTACGATCTGTCAAACGTACGATCAAACAGCACAACCCTGATCCGTCCATAATGACAAATCAAAAACGGGGTATGTATGACAATGTATCGCTGTTATATTTAAAACTAACACTATAGACATGTTTTGAACTTATTTAAAACTTTATAGATTACGGCTGTAATTATATATCTAAGTGGACTAAGATAGTGTTTCTATTCATTTTATTACACTTTTTTTTTATAGCCGACATTAGGGGTCATGCAGCCACAATAATTGTGTAGTTATTTTTTTTATTTTTAAATGCTGCTGTCTATTATAAAACTTTTTAATAATGAGGTCATTGTTCACAGCTTCAAAAATGCACCGGCACCAAAGCGTTAGAAGCCCAAAAGTCGCCGCTGAAATGCAAATCCAGAACAAGAAACCACGGGCCCCGCAACCTGAAAAGAAAGTCAACGCTGAAATGCAAACCCAGAACAAGAAACCACGGGCCCCGCAACCTGAAAAGCATGGTGAGTCTATTGTGCTGTAATTCAAGCATCTATATACGTGATGTTGCGTAATGTAGTACTAACATAGTTCCTCAAGCTGTCTGGACTTTAATCTATTAATGAAATGAGCTGACAGTATTCTTTTTTTTTTTTTGTTGTTGATGTTTTTAGCCTCAAAGACGACCGTAAGGCATGCCACTAGACGTGTTCCTGATAAATGTACCCCTGCACACGACAATGAGCAGCCCAGCACATCAAAAGCTTTGTACGGTGTAAAGCGACCAACAACAACGGTTACGGTTACAATCGAACCACCACCAGCTACAATGTTGAACTCCCCAACAGCAAAGGCGGATATCATTTCGCGTGCCACCGGCGGTGAGTCAGCACGCATAAACACAACACCTGTATCAGGCCTGCAACAAGCCCAGTTGGAAAATATATTGCGTAGAATTGACTTTGGCAGACGCCCACGTGTAAATGACCCTGCTGTTGCACAGCCAACAATTAAAAGACGAAGGGTGCCTTTACAGGACATCACACCGGTCACAAACAGTAAAAGTCAAGGGTTTCCTTTACAGGACATCACGATTGTCACAAACAATGATCATGGGGCGCAGAAAGGTCAGTCAGGTAACTGTACGACGATTAATGACATTGATACACCGCATTATTGGCGATGGTTCTATAATCATTTTGTTTTTTGGATAGATTTAAATCGGCTTATAGAAAATGTAATAAGCGACTTGAAAACATTGATTTTTGTGAAAGAGCATGAACGCGATTTAGAGCGCATGAAAGCCTTGTTATTAAGGCTTCGCCGTTCAAGCGATATATTTCACAAGGGTGTAATGCATCTAAAGGGGGATTCAGGGGCCAACAACCAAAACATAATACACGACGTAATAATAACAACACCGTGTACTGACAATACACACCCAAAAGCCACAACAGCGCTGTGTATAGAGGACGAATCTGACATTGAGAGCCGGGGTTGTACTGAATCCCCCTTTAGATGCATTACACCCTTGTGAAATATATCGCTTGAACGGCGAAGCCTTAATAACAAGGCTTTCATGCGCTCTAAATCGCGTTCATGCTCTTTCACAAAAATCAATGTTTTCAAGTCGCTTATTACATTTTCTATAAGCCGATTTAAATCTATCCAAAAAACAAAATGATTATAGAACCATCGCCAATAATGCGGTGTATCAATGTCATTAATCGTCGTACAGTTACCTGACTGACCTTTCTGCGCCCCATGATCATTGTTTGTGACAATCGTGATGTCCTGTAAAGGAAACCCTTGACTTTTACTGTTTGTGACCGGTGTGATGTCCTGTAAAGGCACCCTTCGTCTTTTAATTGTTGGCTGTGCAACAGCAGGGTCATTTACACGTGGGCGTCTGCCAAAGTCAATTCTACGCAATATATTTTCCAACTGGGCTTGTTGCAGGCCTGATACAGGTGTTGTGTTTATGCGTGCTGACTCACCGCCGGTGGCACGCGAAATGATATCCGCCTTTGCTGTTGGGGAGTTCAACATTGTAGCTGGTGGTGGTTCGATTGTAACCGTAACCGTTGTTGTTGGTCGCTTTACACCGTACAAAGCTTTTGATGTGCTGGGCTGCTCATTGTCGTGTGCAGGGGTACATTTATCAGGAACACGTCTAGTGGCATGCCTTACGGTCGTCTTTGAGGCTAAAAACATCAACAACAAAAAAAAAAAAAGAATACTGTCAGCTCATTTCATTAATAGATTAAAGTCCAGACAGCTTGAGGAACTATGTTAGTACTACATTACGCAACATCACGTATATAGATGCTTGAATTACAGCACAATAGACTCACCATGCTTTTCAGGTTGCGGGGCCCGTGGTTTCTTGTTCTGGGTTTGCATTTCAGCGTTGACTTTCTTTTCAGGTTGCGGGGCCCGTGGTTTCTTGTTCTGGATTTGCATTTCAGCGGCGACTTTTGGGCTTCTAACGCTTTGGTGCCGGTGCATTTTTGAAGCTGTGAACAATGACCTCATTATTAAAAAGTTTTATAATAGACAGCAGCATTTAAAAATAAAAAAAATAACTACACAATTATTGTGGCTGCATGACCCCTAATGTCGGCTATAAAAAAAAAGTGTAATAAAATGAATAGAAACACTATCTTAGTCCACTTAGATATATAATTACAGCCGTAATCTATAAAGTTTTAAATAAGTTCAAAACATGTCTATAGTGTTAGTTTTAAATATAACAGCGATACATTGTCATACATACCCCGTTTTTGATTTGTCATTATGGACGGATCAGGGTTGTGCTGTTTGATCGTACGTTTGACAGATCGTACACCGTTTTCCGTACCCCCCTTGGTTTGTTCTGTACGGCATAAAAGACCGCATAGGCGTTTATTCATGTACACAGGTAACTTTAAAAGTAAAAAAAAAAAAGTATATGCAACCGCTTTTATATAAATACGCACCATCGGTAACCTGTTTTCCAAATCGACAGTCTAGAGCGTCATTAGCCAACCGCTCAGCTTGAAGTGCAGCAGCCAAAACTACATGAAAGAAAATTACAAAAATAAATAAATAATAATAAAGAAATAAAAATAAAAAAAAAGAGCTGTCTTAAGCGGCCTCTGTCGATTCTTACATTCTTGGTCTGCCTCTGTGGAACTCCCCTGTGTATTTTCGGCAATATATGTTTGGAAGCGGTCAGCCTGCATGTATTATAAAGTACAATCAATTCTAGGCCTTTAAATATTATCATTAAAAGTCCTTCAATATAGTCTGATAAAAAAACGGACAAAAAACAAAACAATCAATGCTATTAAAATACACTAAATATCATGATATAAAATAGATGATACTATATTATCACGGGGGCCCCCTTTTTAGAAAAATAAAGTACATTAAATGTTACTTTGAAAAGACATATATGAATAAAACAATACACTTGCCCCTTTTTAGAAAAATAAAGTACATTAAATGTTACTTTGAAAAGACATATATGAATAAAACAATACACTCAATATACGCTAATAAAAAAAAAAAGGTCCTGTATATTACATAAAGTTTACATAAAAATACATTCAATGCCCTTAAAATACAGTAATTAGCAGTCTATAAAATAATATATCAAGGGTTTAGGTATATTATATCACATTTTTAGGTCTAATATATTATGGCCTTAGGTTCTACAGTATGTACTATATTATCAACGGGGCCACTTTTTAGAAAAACATTAAATGCTACTTTGAAAAGACATATATGAATAAAACAATACACTCAATATACGCTAATAAAAAAAAAAAGGTCCTGTATATTACATAAAGTTTACATAAAAATACATTCAATGCCCTTAAAATACAGTAATTAGCAGTCTATAAAATAATATATCAAGGGTTTAGGTATATTATATCACATTTTTAGGTCTAATATAGCCGTTTCTGAAAGGGCGGCCAACGGTTGTATTTCCACATACAGACTTTTTTCTATGCTCGTCTGTGTAGGCTGTATTTCAAAGATATCCAGTTCAGATTTAGCGCATTCTATGGAGTTGGTGTGAATAAACGCCATGCTGAAATAACTTTTATTTATTTTTTTGTCTTGTCAAATGAATCAAAAGATGTCGTTTAAGTTCTGTCGCGAGGTTTTTTTCTTCTTTCTGACGTTGCGACTGTTCTTTTTGTTTTGATAACGGGTTGTGCTGGGTGGGAATGCAACGCTGCGCTTGCGTTTGCCTTTAGCACTGCTTCTACTGATGTACACGAGTCCTGATCCGTCTTGTGCTGCACCACCCATTTTATTCGTCACAGCGGTTGAAACACGACCCACAACGTCTCTAGCGATATTTAGTGCTGCAGTTTTTACATGAGGTTTTACAATATCAAAGCCGCGCCTGAATAAAGGCACCGCCCGTCTAAAGAGACTGCGGAAAACGCCTGCTAATCCACGGCCGTACATATAAGGGCTCCCATGAAAGCCCTGTAAGCCATTTCCCGCTTGTGCTCTATAGTACATACTGTAAACCTGTGGTTCTCCATAGTTTTTAACAGCCACCATGTTGCCGGACCCTCAATACAGAGAGCCTTTGCGCGGGCGAAAGTGCAGTTTTACAATGGCCTTCCCGTACTTGAATGAGACGTTCTTATTTTGGTCGTTCTTTATCTCGATTGTAATGCAATCGATGTGATATTTACTGACGGGTATGTAATCAGGCTTTATGTAGCGCTGCGTAATGATATCATTATTATTGCCGGTGATTTCAACAGTCCGCAGTAGGGGGACAAAACTGTGACCTACGCGTTGATGCATAATGATATCGGTATAAACAAATATTGTATAAAAGCCGTTTTTTATATCTGCACATATTTTATCACATTTTTCAATTTTATCGATATTATTAGAATCCATGCCTAGAATGTTCATCATACGCTCTGAGGCTGTAAAGCGATGTGAACCCGGAACAGATACTGTTCTTTCAAAGTCGTCATATTTCAATTTCACTTTACTGATGGCCATCGCCTCGTTAATAGACCTAATCAATTCATTAATATCACTATAATACCCCGCTTTTACCATGAAGTTTGATTTAATGGCGTTTAGCGTTGATACATGTAATGTGCTGTCTGGCGCAGCATTCCGTAACGGCGGTCTTAGTTGTGTTACAGATACGTTACCGTCCACGTTTTCAAATGTATTCCAAGTATGCGGATACTGTATTTCTGTTAAAGCAACCTCCCATTCACCTTTTAAAATAATGGGCTTGGCTAGTTTTGTCGTATAATTAGAAATGTCATTTTGGGGGAACGTTTCGTATGACGCATTACTAGGCAGCGTTACATAAAAGGCAATATCCTCCATGGTGACGTCTTTTTACAAACGAGTTAGTTGTGCTTTTTCTATCCAGCTGTTGAATTTTGTAGGGTATCCACACCATTTAACGTAGTAGACGATTTTACGCCTTACGCTTTTTTGTTTTAATATCTTCTCAATTCTGTAAACGCGATTTAAATTCTTTGGTATTTTTTGTATCTCTTCAGCGTAGAATGAGCCTTCTATGGCCTCACCAGCGCTATCTGTGATCTTATACAGCGGTTTTACGCCTTTCGTGCGTACATCAGCAATAATAAATATTTCATCTGTAAAGCACTGTTCATAACCCTTTGTAAAAACTCCTTTATATTTTGATATCCGAACGTGGTCTCCAATTTTTAAAAGTGGCTTAAGTTTCTTAGAACACACATGTGACCTATAAATAGTATTCCAAACGGTGAGAGAATTCGCTTGTGTTACATCCTTTGGCGCACACTTAATGGTGCGATGTGGCGTGTGGTTATAGCTGTATATTAAGTCTGATAACACATCGCTGTACCTGTGCGTATTATGTGCTGTGAAAAAACGCCACATTTTCGTTTTTAATGTCCTATTAAAGCGTTCAATAATGGCTGCCTTAACGGCGTTGCCGGCGATGAACCTGTTAACGCCATATTTTTGGAGCAGTAAATTAACATTCTTATTCAAGAATTCTTTACCCCCGTCAGTTTGTAACTTTTGAGGCACCCTTCCCTCTAAAAAAATCTCTTGTAACGCATTAGCGACGCTTAACCCTTTTTTATTTTGCAACAATTTTGCCCAGGCGTATTTTGACAAAATATCGATAACGGTCAAAATATAACGATTTCCGTCGTTACACTTGGCAAAATCAATCATTGATACGAGGTCGGCTTGCCACTGCGAATCGATATTGGACACTAAAATCATATTCCTTTTGAAATTTTTTCGCGCCGGTTTGTATAACGTATAGACATCTTGCTCTGAAAGATAATTTTTGACCGTTGCGTTTGAAATACCGTATTTTTGTGCTGCATTATTTAAACTCTGTATGCCGCCAAAGGAACCAGGCGTTTTCGGCGTGTAATATATTTTTCGTAATTGTGCATCCACTTTTTTTGAGCTTGTATGGCTATGCATTCTTTAATAGTATTTCATAAAACAATATAATGCTTCTATGGTGTTTTCAGCTTCTGTTTAAAACAATCTCCCGCAGTTCAAGGCTCTTCCAAGTCTTTTGAAATGCCTTATTTACCGCTGTTAATGAGGCTGTTCCCACGACACCTCTGCTCTCAGTTAACAACCATGGTGTTTGTCTAGCTTCTTGTCATTATGACCCCACACCATCTGCTAATGAGGTTATTGCGTCAATTGCTATGACACGCTTTTCAAAGACTTTTGAAATGACTTATTTACTTTTTTTACTATGGCCCCACAACATCTGCTAATGAGGTTATTGCATCAATTGCTATGAAAAGCTTTTCAAAGACTTTTGAAATGACTCACTTACTTTTTTACTTGTAAATACGAATTGTAATTATTGCCTGGTTGAAACTGTAAATAAGCTGTTTAATTTTTTTTTTTTCCCTCTGTAAAATAAGACATTGTATTGCTGTCCCTCTATACTATGTATCGTACTAACTCAACGCCTCTAGATGATTTTAGTCTATTAAGGCCTTAACAGCCGTTTTACTTTTTTACTTGTAAATACGTCTTGTAATTATTTCCTGGTGAAAACTGTGTTATCTTTTAAAAAATAAAATAAGCAATTTTTGACTCATACAATTGTGCTTTTTATTTATATGTAACCCCCGACTGTTGCGGCTAATCCCTGTACCGTCTCTATACAAATAAAAAATATATATACAAATAAAAAAAAAATATATAAAAATATTATGTCTGGGGTGGGATTCGAACCCACGTGGACATACGTCCATTGGATCTTAAGTCCAACGCCTTAAACCACTCGGCCACCCTGACACTTGAGGGTTTAGCCTCTTAAAGCCGTATTCTGTCTGAATTTAAAAAAAAATGCTACGCCCTCTTTTCAACGTCATTTGAACTTTTCTGACATGCGCACGGCGTTATTTCAGAATAAACATGTCCAGACATGCCCCAGTATGAAAAAAACATGTTCGGGCATGCCCCAAAAGCCTATAAACATGCCCGGACATGCCCCGCGTATGTATACGCCCCCTCCAATCTACGTCAACAGTACGCACCAATCACAAAAAAGAATAAAAAATGCACATCATAATAAAAAATGGAGTCTGGGGGATGTCAACCGCGGTTTTTTGGCTTAGGGGGCGTCAACTGCGTTTTTTTGGCGTAGGGGGCGTCAACTGCGGTTTTTTGGCGTAGGGGGCGTCAACCGCGTTTTTTTGGCGCAGGGGGCGGCAACCTAAAAATGCGCAGGGGGCGGGGCCGGATACGGATGGGGCGGGACCGGATACGGAAGGGGCGGGACATAGGGCGGGTTTAAGGCCAAAAGGGGCGGGGCTTAGGGGAAAAGGGGGCGTGGTACCTGTCAAAAAAAGTTTGACATAATGTATGCCTCCCTACTACTTATACTCTCAGTAGAACCTTCAAAAGATACAGAGTGAGATCTCAATTCGCACTCTGAGTAGTCTGACTCCGCACCTGAGTTGTCAGCTGATCTTCCCTTTAAGATAGACTTATTAGGGTTGCTTTTAGACCATTCTTTGGATTGAGGTTTAAACCCCCTTGCTGTATTGGATCCCACATTCTCTCTTGTTTGAGGTTTCTGCCAACAATAAATTTGTCCTTTTATATAATCTACACGGTCTCGTTCGAACTTGCTGTGTTTTTTGTCACTTATTGTGTCCTCTATGGTCTCAATATTAGTCAGCAGGGTTTTGTCGTTTTTTATAAATTGATCCATTTTAGTAAATGGCTTCAAGTTGTTCCTCAAAAGGTTTATTTCCAACATTAATTGCTCCTTTTCTTTTGACTTCTGCTGAATGATTAGTTCCATTAGCTTTAAGGAACATTGGTTTAGAGTATCAGTTCAGTCCTGCTCAAATTGCATATTGGTAAAGCCAAATGTTGGTGTCTTTTTTATTCGCAAACCTCGTGGTATTCTTTTACATCTAATATAGTTGTTCAATGAGGTGATGTACCACCATAGGTGTATATTCAACACCAACAGTCTTTCTAGCTTTACAAAGTAATGTGTGAGGTCTGAAGGCTCCTCACATATAACCTCAGTACTTTCATTAAACAAGTGGGCAGCTTTTTTTGAACGTTTGGCATTATCCCCGCATGCATTGACATATGTATCCACATTTGTATCCTCTGATTCAACATCAATATCTTCCATGGCAAAAAAACAATATAATAGTATTGAATTAAAAATAAAAATTATTTATTAATATCTTGTTAAAAACTCTCATGCGTTGGCTGAAGCCTAAGTGCAAAAAACAGTAATCCTTAAATTCTTGAGTAAATAATGTCCTTTATATTTTGGAATTTTCCAGGATAGTCCAAATAAGCATATACAATTTACTTATTCACTTGCCCGTGAGCCATCAGGTAGAAATAGATTGCTAGAGAATATGGAATTACCCAGTATACCGAGGCTGCTAACAGGTAGTGCACACACTTTATGGCAACTTGATTGAAGAGAGACCCAGCAATGATTAATGAAACAATAAGCCTCCGGTATTGAAAACAGGGAGTTGGGTAATAGTAAGCCGGATAGAGGTACAGGGGGACACCTCCCTAAGGGGCGCCCCCAAGTAAATCACAGCCCGGCACTAACCGCCTCAATAATCTCCCTGAAATACCGCGTGGAGGTTAGGAGTACTCACGAAAAAGCCGTCCCTGTTGGTGCAGGGAATTCTGCAGCGGCTTCCTCCTCTGGTGTAGCTGGCGTCAGCGTGCTCCTCCGGAAATGATGACACAGGAAGAAGGGGGTAAGATGGTCCGTGGTTCACAGCAACTTCAGCAGCCAACGCATGGATGTCTAAAAAAACTTTATTGATCGCTAGCAGCAAACATCAGGCAACCACTCTAACATGTTTCGTCCAGGCTATGGACTTTTTAAAAGAGTGCTGATAGTGTATGGCAGCCAAATAGATATAGGGAGTGGTGAGTGTATGCCACCAATAGAAACAGGGAACGTATTTAAACCTCACCTGTGGTAGATTAATCATTAAAGTGGATAACTATCTCCCCAACAATCCCCATAGCAATGGCTGCACAACAAGGTATTTACAACATACACATGAAAAATCTTAAAAACAAAACAGAACATATAATAGATAAATTTAAAAACACAACTACTGATGTTTTAAGTTACCAGCATCATTATTATTATATAAAGCTATATCAATTAATGGAAGTATACAGATGTATAACAAAGGATTTCATATATCTAGTACTTATAAAATCTTTTTTGTACTTATAAAGCATTTTCAGTATCAAGATTCACTTTAAAGGGATATAAACATTTTATCAATTTATTCACATAATTCATATCCATGAATACAGTGGCAACCGCATGACAGACAGTAACTTAATATGTCACCTCCCAGATCACAATGTAATTGGGTGAACACTGTGAACCCACCCCAAAACTTAGCCATTACCCCATCAGGAAGTGTTTCAGTTCCCACTCCTGATTGATGCCGGCCGGATGGAGTGTGTTCAGAGTGTACACCCAATACATTTCCTGTTTATTTAATACCCCCTCTCTATGGCCTCCTCTAGCGTTACAAGGGATATGTTCAATTGCCATATAGGAAAAGTTGGCTATTCCCCCTTTAGGGCATCTGGAGAAGTGTCTGGGAACTGGATGAGACGCATCATTCTTTTTAATAAGCCTGACATGCTCGGCAATGCGGGTCTTGACTGGCCGAATGGTTCGTCCCACATATAATTTTTTGCAACCACATCTCAAAAGATAAATGGTGTAGGATGTATTACAATTCAAAAATTCTTTAATAAAATATTTTTTTCCATTGATGTCAGTTTGGACAAATTTTGTACTATGAACATATTTACACATGGAACAATTTCCACATGCATAAAAACCTTTAGGAATACTACCAATTCTTTTAAGATCAGTTTTAGTTTGAAAGTGACTTGGCGAGAGGTGTGATGCTAGTGTCTTAGCCCTACGGAATGAAAATTTTGGTCCCTTCAAGGTAAACTCAGCAATATCCTTATCAAGGCACAGGGTGTGCCAATGTTTATGCACAATGTCGCATATAAGCTTGGATTGGCAACTATAAGTCGTGATGAATAATGGACTCATATCACTATACTTGCTCTTAGATTGTATGTACCCCTTATGATGTTTGTCTTTTTTCTTTTTATCGAGGATTCCAGGGTGATCCAAAGTCATAGCGTACTCGTATGCTGTCTGGATATCTGTATATTTGTAACCCCTGGCTTGGAATCTCTCAAATAGTGCTTGTGACTGCAAAGAGAAATTCTCGTCATCAGAACATATCCGTCTCAACCTTACAAATTGGGCCCTCGGAATACTTTTGATTAAAGATTGTGGATGACAACTTTTGGCTGACAGTAGTGTGTTTCGGGAGTTTGGCTTGCGAAATATGTCAGTTTGGATTAGCATGTCATGGTCTATGTAAAGGAGCAGGTCCAGATAATTGATGCAATTTATATTTTGTTCATAAGTGAATTTGATATTAACATTATTGATATTAAGTGTGTTTATAAATGCTACAAGTGATGATTCATCGCCGTCCCATATAATAATGAGATCGTCGATGAATCTTTTATAGTAAATAATTTGTGAACGATAAGAATTATTACTGTGATATATATATTGTGCTTCCCATAACCCCATGAATAAGTTTGCATATGATGGTGCAAAACTTGTGCCCATTGCAGTGCCTAATAATTGTAAATAAAAACGTGAATCAAATAAGAAATAATTGTGAGTTAATAAAAATTTAATAGATTCTAATAGAAAAGTGCAAAGTGAAGTGGACAGATGTGATAAATTTAAAAAGTGCGTGATAGCTAATAACCCGTGATCGTGATTAATGATGGAATACAGAGAGATCACGTCAAGGGTGACCCATCTGTATTCTTTTTTCCAGACCAGATCCTTTACATCTACCATGAGGTCCGTGGAATCCTTAATGAATGACGGTAATGCCAGTACCAATGGTTTGAGATAAGAGTCCACATACCGCGATAACCCATCTCCCAAAGATCCAATACCTGCCACTATAGGACGACCAGGAGGGTCGACCAGTGACTTATGGATCTTTGGGAGATGGTGGAATACCGGAATCACGGGATGTGGACTTCTCAAAAATTCAATCTCATGTTTGTCTAATGTACAGAGTATCTTTCCAAATTCAATAATTTCATCTAGTTGACTAATAAAGTCCTGTGTTGGATCCTTTTTAAGAAGTTTATACTGATCCGGATTCCCTAGCTGCCGTAATGCCTCCTGTTTGTATTGTAGGGTGGATAAAACCACAAGGGCTCCACCTTTATCAGCATTTCTAAACATGATGTCTTTGTTATGCTTCAAGGTGTCTAGTTCATGAATCTCCGTGTATGTCAGGTTATTGGCATGCATAGATGAGCAGGAGAAACCTTTAGATAAAATTTGAAGGTCTCTTTCTACCAACCTTTCAAATGCCGTAATGAAAGGCCCCCTATTGGCATTGGGGCAGAAGATAGACTTCTTTTTAAATCCTGAGGAGTGGGTGCCAAAGAAAGGTTGGGAGAAAGCATTGATTTCTTCGCCTTGCTGCTCAAGTAATGCGTCCAAGTCTGATAATACACAGGTTTCCTGAAAGGTATCAAGAGAAATATTAGTTAATGCATCATTAGTAACAATATTAGGTAGTTCATCATCAGTATTGGGTAATACAACATCATTATCAGAGTCAGACAATTATTAGTTTGAAAATGTCCTCTTGATATAAAAAACTTTTTTAAGGATAATTTGCGAGTAAACCTTTGGAGGTCAATCACAGTCTGGAACAAGTGGAAGTCCTGAACCGGGGTAAAACCCAGTCCCTTATTTAGTAGAGATAATTGTGCATGGGAGAGTTCCACTCCTGAGAGATTAATGACGTTATTATCACACTCATCTATGTGTACTTCTTTCTTTTTGGTCTCCCGCGAGTTTCCACGTTTTCTCCGCGATCGTCTGGTTCGCGGCGTGATCGTGTTCCTGTAGATAAAAAAGAAGACAAAGAGGGAGCCTGTTCCTGATTTTTTGATCTGGCCCCATTAGATGTGATGGATGACCTGCTGTCGCTCCTAGATCTCCCATGGTTATCCCGTATACTCTCAGTAGAACCTTCAAAAGATACAGAGTGAGATCTCAATTCGCACTCTGAGTAGTCTGACTCCGCACCTGAGTTGTCAGCTGATCTTCCCTTTAAGATAGACTTATTAGGGTTGCTTTTAGACCATTCTTTGGATTGAGGTTTAAACCCCCTTGCTGTATTGGATCCCACATTCTCTCTTGTTTGAGGTTTCTGCCAACAATAAATTTGTCCTTTTATATAATCTACACGGTCTCGTTCGAACTTGCTGTGTTTTTTGTCACTTATTGTGTCCTCTATGGTCTCAATATTAGTCAGCAGGGTTTTGTCGTTTTTTATAAATTGATCGATTTTAGTAAATGGCTTCAAGTTGTTCCTCAAAAGGTTTATTTCCAACATTAATTGCTCCTTTTCTTTTGACTTCTGCTGAATGATTAGTTCCATTAGCTTTAAGGAACATTGGTTTAGAGTATCAGTCCAGTCCTGCTCAAATTGCATATTGGTAAAGCCAAATGTTGGTGTCTTTTTTATTCGCAAACCTCGTGGTATTCTTTTACATCTAATATAGTTGTTCAATGAGGTGATGTCCCACCATAGGCGTATATTCAACACCAACAGTCTTTCTAGCTTTACAAAGTAATGTGTGAGGTCTGAAGGCTCCTCACATATAACCTCAGTACTTTCATTAAACAAGTGGGCAGCTTTTTTTGAACGTTTGGCATTATCCCCGCATGCATTGACATATGTATCCACATTTGTATCCTCTGATTCAACATCAATATCTTCCATGGCAAAAAAACAATATAATAGTATTGAATTAAAAATAAAAATTATTTATTAATATCTTGTTAAAAACTCTCATGCGTTGGCTGAAGCCTAAGTGCAAAAAACAGTAATCCTTAAATTCTTGAGTAAATAATGTCCTTTATATTTTGGAATTTTCCAGGATAGTCCAAATAAGCATATACAATTTACTTATTCACTTATTCACTTGCCCGTGAGCCATCAGGTAGAAATAGATTGCTAGAGAATATGGAATTACCCAGTATACCGAGGCTGCTAACAGGTAGTGCACACACTTTATGGCAACTTGATTGAAGAGAGACCCAGCAATGATTAATGAAACAATAAGCCTCCGGTATTGAAAACAGGGAGTTGGGTAATAGTAAGCCGGATAGAGGTACAGGGGGACACCTCCCTAAGGGGCGCCCCCAAGTAAATCACAGCCCGGCACTAACCGCCTCAATAATCTCCCTGAAATACCGCGTGGAGGTTAGGAGTACTCACGAAAAAGCCGTCCCTGTTGGTGCAGGGAATTCTGCAGCGGCTTCCTCCTCTGGTGTAGCTGGCGTCAGCGTGCTCCTCCGGAAATGATGACACAGGAAGAAGGGGGTAAGATGGTCCGTGGTTCACAGCAACTTCAGCAGCCAACGCATGGATGTCTAAAAAAACTTTATTGATCGCTAGCAGCAAACATCAGGCAACCACTCTAACATGTTTCGTCCAGGCTATGGACTTTTTAAAAGAGTGCTGATAGTGTATGGCAGCCAAATAGATATAGGGAGTGGTGAGTGTATGCCACCAATAGAAACAGGGAACGTATTTAAACCTCACCTGTGGTAGATTAATCATTAAAGTGGATAACTATCTCCCCAACAATCCCCATAGCAATGGCTGCACAACAAGGTATTTACAACATACACATGAAAAATCTTAAAAACAAAACAGAACATATAATAGATCAATTTAAAAACACAACTACTGATGTTTTAAGTTACCAGCATCATTATTATTATATAAAGCTATATCAATTAATGGAAGTATACAGATGTATAACAAAGGATTTCATATATCTAGTACTTATAAAATCTTTTTTGTACTTATAAAGCATTTTCAGTATCAAGATTCACTTTAAAGGGATATAAACATTTTATCAATTTATTCACATAATTCATATCCATGAATACAGTGGCAACCGCATGACAGACAGTAACTTAATATGTCACCTCCCAGATCACAATGTAATTGGGTGAACACTGTGAACCCACCCCAAAACTTAGCCATTACCCCATCAGGAAGTGTTTCAGTTCCCACTCCTGATTGATGCCGGCCGGATGGAGTGTGTTCAGAGTGTACACCCAATACATTTCCTGTTTATTTAATACCCCCTCTCTATGGCCTCCTCTAGCGTTACAAGGGATATGTTCAATTGCCATATAGGAAAAGTTGGCTATTCCCCCTTTAGGGCATCTGGAGAAGTGTCTGGGAACTGGATGAGACACATCATTCTTTTTAATAAGCCTGACATGCTCAGCAATGCGGGTCTTGACTGGCCGAATGGTTCGTCCCACATATAATTTTTTGCAACCACATCTCAAAAGATAAATGGTGTAGGATGTATTACAATTCAAAAATTCTTTAATAAAATATTTTTTTCCATTGATGTCAGTTTGGACAAATTTTGTACTATGAACATATTTACACATGGAACAATTTCCACATGCATAAAAACCTTTAGGAATACTACCAATTCTTTTAAGATCAGTTTTAGTTTGAAAGTGACTTGGCGAGAGGTGTGATGCTAGTGTCTTAGCCCTACGGAATGAAAATTTTGGTCCCTTCAAGGTAAACTCAGCAATATCCTTATCAAGGCACAGGGTGTGCCAATGTTTATGCACAATGTCGCATATAAGCTTGGATTGGCGACTATAAGTCGTGATGAATAATGGACTCATATCACTATACTTGCTCTTAGATTGTATGTACCCCTTATGATGTTTGTCTTTTTTCTTTTTATCGAGGATTCCAGGGCGATCCAAAGTCATAGCGTACTCGTATGCTGTCTGGATATCTGTATATTTGTAACCCCTGGCTTGGAATCTCTCAAATAGTGCTTGTGACTGCAAAGAGAAATTCTCGTCATCAGAACATATCCGTCTCAACCTTACAAATTGGGCCCTCGGAATACTTTTGATTAAAGATTGTGGATGACAACTTTTGGCTGACAGTAGTGTGTTTCGGGAGTTTGGCTTGCGAAATATGTCAGTTTGGATTAGCATGTCATGGTCTATGTAAAGGAGCAGGTCCAGATAATTGATGCAATTTATATTTTGTTCATAAGTGAATTTGATATTAACATTATTGATATTAAGTGTGTTTATAAATGCTACAAGTGATGATTCATCGCCGTCCCATATAATAATGAGATCGTCGATGAATCTTTTATAGTAAATAATTTGTGAACGATAAGAATTATTACTGTGATATATATATTGTGCTTCCCATAACCCCATGAATAAGTTTGCATATGATGGTGCTAAACTTGTGCCCATTGCAGTGCCTAATAATTGTAAATAAAAACGTGAATCAAATAAGAAATAATTGTGAGTTAATAAAAATTTAATAGATTCTAATAGAAAAGTGCAAAGTGAAGTGGACAGATGTGATAAATTTAAAAAGTGCGTGATAGCTAATAACCCGTGATCGTGATTAATGATGGAATACAGAGAGATCACGTCAAGGGTGACCCATCTGTATTCTTTTTTCCAGACCAGATCCTTTACATCTACCATGAGGTCCGTGGAATCCTTAATGAATGACGGTAATGCCAGTACCAATGGTTTGAGATAAGAGTCCACATACCGCGATAACCCATCTCCCAAAGATCCAATACCTGCCACTATAGGACGACCAGGAGGGTCGACCAGTGACTTATGGATCTTTGGGAGATGGTGGAATACCGGAATCACGGGATGTGGACTTCTCAAAAATTCAATCTCATGTTTGTCTAATGTACAGAGTATCTTTCCAAATTCAATAATTTCATCTAGTTGACTAATAAAGTCCTGTGTTGGATCCTTTTTAAGAAGTTTATACTGATCCGGATTCCCTAGCTGCCGTAATGCCTCCTGTTTGTATTGTAGGGTGGATAAAACCACAAGGGCTCCACCTTTATCAGCATTTCTAAACATGATGTCTTTGTTATGCTTCAAGGTGTCTAGTTCATGAATCTCCGTGTATGTCAGGTTATTGGCATGCATAGATGAGCAGGAGAAACCTTTAGATAAAATTTGAAGGTCTCTTTCTACCAACCTTTCAAATGCCGTAATGAAAGGCCCCCTATTGGCATTGGGGCAGAAGATAGACTTCTTTTTAAATCCTGAGGAGTGGGTGCCAAAGAAAGGTTGGGAGAAAGCATTGATTTCTTCGCCTTGCTGCTCAAGTAATGCGTCCAAGTCTGATAATACACAGGTTTCCTGAAAGGTATCAAGAGAAATATTAGTTAATGCATCATTAGTAACAATATTAGGTAGTTCATCATCAGTATTGGGTAATACAACATCATTATCAGAGTCAGACAAGTTATTAGTTTGAAAATGTCCTCTTGATATAAAAAACTTTTTTAAGGATAATTTGCGAGTAAACCTTTGGAGGTCAATCACAGTCTGGAACAAGTGGAAGTCCTGAACCGGGGCAAAACCCAGTCCCTTATTTAGTAGAGATAATTGTGCATGGGAGAGTTCCACTCCTGAGAGATTAATGACGTTATTATCACACTCATCTATGTGTACTTCTTTCTTTTTGGTCTCCCGCGAGTTTCCACGTTTTCTCCGCGATCGTCTGGTTCGCGGCGTGATCGTGTTCCTGTGGATAAAAAAGAAGACAAAGAGGGAGCCTGTTCCTGATTTTTTGATCTGGCCCCATTAGATGTGATGGATGACCTGCTGTCGCTCCTAGATCTCCCATGGTTATCCCGTATACTCTCAGTAGAACCTTCAAAAGATACAGAGTGAGATCTCAATTCGCACTCTGAGTAGTCTGACTCCGCACCTGAGTTGTCAGCTGATCTTCCCTTTAAGATAGACTTATTAGGGTTGCTTTTAGACCATTCTTTGGATTGAGGTTTAAACCGCCTTGCTGTATTGGATCCCACATTCTCTCTTGTTTGAGGTTTCTGCCAACAATAAATTTGTCCTTTTATATAATCTACACGGTCTCGTTCGAACTTGCTGTGTTTTTTGTCACTTATTGTGTCCTCTATGGTCTCAATATTAGTCAGCAGGGTTTTGTCGTTTTTTATAAATTGATCCATTTTAGTAAATGGCTTCAAGTTGGTCCTCAAAAGGTTTATTTCCAACATTAATTGCTCCTTTTCTTTTGACTTCTGCTGAATGATTAGTTCCATTAGCTTTAAGGAACATTGGTTTAGAGTATCAGTCCAGTCCTGCTCAAATTGCATATTGGTAAAGTCAAATGTTGGTGTCTTTTTTATTCGCAAACCTCGTGGTATTCTTTTACATCTAATATAGTTGTTCAATGAGGTGATGTCCCACCATAGGCGTATATTCAACACCAACAGTCTTTCTAGCTTTACAAAGTAATGTGTGAGGTCTGAAGGCTCCTCACATATAACCTCAGTACTTTCATTAAACAAGTGGGCAGCTTTTTTTGAACGTTTGGCATTATCCCCGCATGCATTGACATATGTATCCACATTTGTATCCTCTGATTCAACATCAATATCTTCCATGGCAAAAAAACAATATAATAGTATTGAATTAAAAATAAAAATTATTTATTAATATCTTGTTAAAAACTCTCATGCGTTGGCTGAAGCCTAAGTGCAAAAAACAGTAATCCTTAAATTCTTGAGTAAATAATGTCCTTTATATTTTGGAATTTTCCAGGATAGTCCAAATAAGCATATACAATTTACTTATTCACTTATTCACTTGCCCGTGAGCCATCAGGTAGAAATAGATTGCTAGAGAATATGGAATTACCCAGTATACCGAGGCTGCTAACAGGTAGTGCACACACTTTATGGCAACTTGATTGAAGAGAGACCCAGCAATGATTAATGAAACAATAAGCCTCCGGTATTGAAAACAGGGAGTTGGGTAATAGTAAGCCGGATAGAGGTACAGGGGGACACCTCCCTAAGGGGCGCCCCCAAGTAAATCACAGCCCGGCACTAACCGCCTCAATAATCTCCCTGAAATACCGCGTGGAGGTTAGGAGTACTCACGAAAAAGCCGTCCCTGTTGGTGCAGGGAATTCTGCAGCGGCTTCCTCCTCTGGTGTAGCTGGCGTCAGCGTGCTCCTCCGGAAATGATGACACAGGAAGAAGGGGGTAAGATGGTCCATGGTTCACAGCAACTTCAGCAGCCAACGCATGGATGTCTAAAAAAACTTTATTGATCGCTAGCAGCAAACATCAGGCAACCACTCTAACATGTTTCGTCCAGGCTATGGACTTTTTAAAAGAGTGCTGATAGTGTATGGCAGCCAAATAGATATAGGGAGTGGTGAGTGTATGCCACCAATAGAAACAGGGAACGTATTTAAACCTCACCTGTGGTAGATTAATCATTAAAGTGGATAACTATCTCCCCAACAATCCCCATAGCAATGGCTGCACAACAAGGTATTTACAACATACACATGAAAAATTTAAAAACAAAACAGAACATATAATAGATAAATTTAAAAACACAACTACTGATGTTTTAAGTTACCAGCATCATTATTATTATATAAAGCTATATCAATTAATGGAAGTATACAGATGTATAACAAAGTATTTCATATATCTAGTACTTATAAAATCTTTTTTGTACTTATAAAGCATTTTCAGTATCAAGATTCACTTTAAAGGGATATAAACATTTTATCAATTTATTCACATAATTCATATCCATGAATACAGTGGCAACCGCATGACAGACAGTAACTTAATATGTCACCTCCCAGATCACAATGTAATTGGGTGAACACTGTGAACCCACCCCAAAACTTAGCCATTACCCCATCAGGAAGTGTTTCAGTTCCCACTCCTGATTGATGCCGGCCGGATGGAGTGTGTTCAGAGTGTACACCCAATACATTTCCTGTTTATTTAATACCCCCTCTCTATGGCCTCCTCTAGCGTTACAAGGGATATGTTCAATTGCCATATAGGAAAAGTTGGCTATTCCCCCTTTAGGGCATCTGGAGAAGTGTCTGGGAACTGGATGAGACACATCATTCTTTTTAATAAGCCTGACATGCTCGGCAATGCGGGTCTTGACTGGCCGAATGGTTCGTCCCACATATAATTTTTTGCAACCACATCTCAAAAGATAAATGGTGTAGGATGTATTACAATTCAAAAATTCTTTAATAAAATATTTTTTTCCATTGATGTCAGTTTGGACAAATTTTGTACTATGAACATATTTACACATGGAACAATTTCCACATGCATAAAAACCTTTAGGAATACTACCAATTCTTTTAAGATCAGTTTTAGTTTGAAAGTGACTTGGCGAGAGGTGTGATGCTAGTGTCTTAGCCCTACGGAATGAAAATTTTGGTCCCTTCAAGGTAAACTCAGCAATATCCTTATCAAGGCACAGGGTGTGCCAATGTTTATGCACAATGTCGCATATAAGCTTGGATTGGCGACTATAAGTCGTGATGAATAATGGACTCATATCACTATACTTGCTCTTAGATTGTATGTACCCCTTATGATGTTTGTCTTTTTTCTTTTTATCGAGGATTCCAGGGCGATCCAAAGTCATAGCGTACTCGTATGCTGTCTGGATATCTGTATATTTGTAACCCCTGGCTTGGAATCTCTCAAATAGTGCTTGTGACTGCAAAGAGAAATTCTCGTCATCAGAACATATCCGTCTCAACCTTACAAATTGGGCCCTCGGAATACTTTTGATTAAAGATTGTGGATGACAACTTTTGGCTGACAGTAGTGTGTTTCGGGAGTTTGGCTTGCGAAATATGTCAGTTTGGATTAGCATGTCATGGTCTATGTAAAGGAGCAGGTCCAGATAATTGATGCAATTTATATTTTGTTCATAAGTGAATTTGATATTAACATTATTGATATTAAGTGTGTTTATAAATGCTACAAGTGATGATTCATCGCCGTCCCATATAATAATGAGATCGTCGATGAATCTTTTATAGTAAATAATTTGTGAACGATAAGAATTATTACTGTGATATATATATTGTGCTTCCCATAACCCCATGAATAAGTTTGCATATGATGGTGCAAAACTTGTGCCCATTGCAGTGCCTAATAATTGTAAATAAAAACGTGAATCAAATAAGAAATAATTGTGAGTTAATAAAAATTTAATAGAGTCTAATAGAAAAGTGCAAAGTGAAGTGGACAGATGTGATAAATTTAAAAAGTGCGTGATAGCTAATAACCCGTGATCGTGATTAATGATGGAATACAGAGAGATCACGTCAAGGGTGACCCATCTGTATTCTTTTTTCCAGACCAGATCCTTTACATCTACCATGAGGTCCGTGGAATCCTTAATGAATGATGGTAATGCCAGTACCAATGGTTTGAGATAAGAGTCCACATACCGCGATAACCCATCTCCCAAAGATCCAATACCTGCCACTATAGGACGACCAGGAGGGTCGACCAGTGACTTATGGATCTTTGGGAGATGGTGGAATACCGGAATCACGGGATGTGGACTTCTCAAAAATTCAATCTCATGTTTGTCTAATGTACAGAGTATCTTTCCAAATTCAATAATTTCATCTAGTTGACTAATAAAGTCCTGTGTTGGATCCTTTTTAAGAAGTTTATACTGATCCGGATTCCCTAGCTGCCGTAATGCCTCCTGTTTGTATTGTAGGGTGGATAAAACCACAAGGGCTCCACCTTTATCAGCATTTCTAAACATGATGTCTTTGTTATGCTTCAAGGTGTCTAGTTCATGAATCTCCGTGTATGTCAGGTTATTGGCATGCATAGATGAGCAGGAGAAACCTTTAGATAAAATTTGAAGGTCTCTTTCTACCAACCTTTCAAATGCCGTAATGAAAGGCCCCCTATTGGCATTGGGGCAGAAGATAGACTTCTTTTTAAATCCTGAGGAGTGGGTGCCAAAGAAAGGTTGGGAGAAAGCATTGATTTCTTCGCCTTGCTGCTCAAGTAATGCGTCCAAGTCTGATAATACACAGGTTTCCTGAAAGGTATCAAGAGAAATATTAGTTAATGCATCATTAGTAACAATATTAGGTAGTTCATCATCAGTATTGGGTAATACAACATCATTATCAGAGTCAGACAAGTTATTAGTTTGAAAATGTCCTCTTGATATAAAAAACTTTTTTAAGGATAATTTGCGAGTAAACCTTTGGAGGTCAATCACAGTCTGGAACAAGTGGAAGTCCTGAACCGGGGCAAAACCCAGTCCCTTATTTAGTAGAGATAATTGTGCATGGGAGAGTTCCACTCCTGAGAGATTAATGACGTTATTATCACACTCATCTATGTGTACTTCTTTCTTTTTGGTCTCCCGCGAGTTTCCACGTTTTCTCCGCGATCGTCTGGTTCGCGGCGTGATCGTGTTCCTGTGGATAAAAAAGAAGACAAAGAGGGAGCCTGTTCCTGATTTTTTGATCTGGCCCCATTAGATGTGATGGATGACCTGCTGTCGCTCCTAGATCTCCCATGGTTATCCCGTATACTCTCAGTAGAACCTTCAAAAGATACAGAGTGAGATCTCAATTCGCACTCTGAGTAGTCTGACTCCGCACCTGAGTTGTCAGCTGATCTTCCCTTTAAGATAGACTTATTAGGGTTGCTTTTAGACCATTCTTTGGATTGAGGTTTAAACCCCCTTGCTGTATTGGATCCCACATTCTCTCTTGTTTGAGGTTTCTGCCAACAATAAATTTGTCCTTTTATATAATCTACACGGTCTCGTTCGAACTTGCTGTGTTTTTTGTCACTTATTGTGTCCTCTATGGTCTCAATATTAGTCAGCAGGGTTTTGTCGTTTTTTATAAATTGATCCATTTTAGTAAATGGCTTCAAGTTGTTCCTCAAAAGGTTTATTTCCAACATTAATTGCTCCTTTTCTTTTGACTTCTGCTGAATGATTAGTTCCATTAGCTTTAAGGAACATTGGTTTAGAGTATCAGTTCAGTCCTGCTCAAATTGCATATTGGTAAAGCCAAATGTTGGTGTCTTTTTTATTCGCAAACCTCGTGGTATTCTTTTACATCTAATATAGTTGTTCAATGAGGTGATGTCCCACCATAGGCGTATATTCAACACCAACCGTCTTTCTAGCTTTACAAAGTAATGTGTGAGGTCTGAAGGCTCCTCACATATAACCTCAGTACTTTCATTAAACAAGTGGGCAGCTTTTTTTGAACGTTTGGCATTATCCCCGCATGCATTGACATATGTATCCACATTTGTATCCTCTGATTCAACATCAATATCTTCCATGGCAAAAAACCAATATAATAGTATTGAATTAAAAATAAAAATTATTTATTAATATCTTGTTAAAAACTCTCATGCGTTGGCTGAAGCCTAAGTGCAAAAAACAGTAATCCTTAAATTCTTGAGTAAATAATGTCCTTTATATTTTGGAATTTTCCAGGATAGTCCAAATAAGCATATACAATTTACTTATTCACTTGCCCGTGAGCCATCAGGTAGAAATAGATTGCTAGAGAATATGGAATTACCCAGTATACCGAGGCTGCTAACAGGTAGTGCACACACTTTATGGCAACTTGATTGAAGAGAGACCCAGCAATGATTAATGAAACAATAAGCCTCCGGTATTGAAAACAGGGAGTTGGGTAATAGTAAGCCGGATAGAGGTACAGGGGGACACCTCCCTAAGGGGCGCCCCCAAGTAAATCACAGCCCGGCACTAACCGCCTCAATAATCTCCCTGAAATACCGCGTGGAGGTTAGGAGTACTCACGAAAAAGCCGTCCCTGTTGGTGCAGGGAATTCTGCAGCGGCTTCCTCCTCTGGTGTAGCTGGCGTCAGCGTGCTCCTCCGGAAATGATGACACAGGAAGAAGGGGGTAAGATGGTCCGTGGTTCACAGCAACTTCAGCAGCCAACGCATGGATGTCTAAAAAAACTTTATTGATCGCTAGCAGCAAACATCAGGCAACCACTCTAACATGTTTCGTCCAGGCTATGGACTTTTTAAAAGAGTGCTGATAGTGTATGGCAGCCAAATAGATATAGGGAGTGGTGAGTGTATGCCACCAATAGAAACAGGGAACGTATTTAAACCTCACCTGTGGTAGATTAATCATTAAAGTGGATAACTATCTCCCCAACAATCCCCATAGCAATGGCTGCACAACAAGGTATTTACAACATACACATGAAAAATCTTAAAAACAAAACAGAACATATAATAGATAAATTTAAAAACACAACTACTGATGTTTTAAGTTACCAGCATCATTATTATTATATAAAGCTATATCAATTAATGGAAGTATACAGATGTATAACAAAGTATTTCATATATCTAGTACTTATAAAATCTTTTTTGTACTTATAAAGCATTTTCAGTATCAAGATTCACTTTAAAGGGATATAAACATTTTATCAATTTATTCACATAATTCATATCCATGAATACAGTGGCAACCGCATGACAGACAGTAACTTAATATGTCACCTCCCAGATCACAATGTAATTGGGTGAACACTGTGAACCCACCCCAAAACTTAGCCATTACCCCATCAGGAAGTGTTTCAGTTCCCACTCCTGATTGATGCCGGCCGGATGGAGTGTGTTCAGAGTGTACACCCAATACATTTCCTGTTTATTTAATACCCCCTCTCTATGGCCTCCTCTAGCGTTACAAGGGATATGTTCAATTGCCATATAGGAAAAGTTGGCTATTCCCCCTTTAGGGCATCTGGAGAAGTGTCTGGGAACTGGATGAGACACATCATTCTTTTTAATAAGCCTGACATGCTCGGCAATGCGGGTCTTGACTGGCCGAATGGTTCGTCCCACATATAATTTTTTGCAACCACATCTCAAAAGATAAATGGTGTAGGATGTATTACAATTCAAAAATTCTTTAATAAAATATTTTTTTCCATTGATGTCAGTTTGGACAAATTTTGTACTATGAACATATTTACACATGGAACAATTTCCACATGCATAAAAACCTTTAGGAATACTACCAATTCTTTTAAGATCAGTTTTAGTTTGAAAGTGACTTGGCGAGAGGTGTGATGCTAGTGTCTTAGCCCTACGGAATGAAAATTTTGGTCCCTTCAAGGTAAACTCAGCAATATCCTTATCAAGGCACAGGGTGTGCCAATGTTTATGCACAATGTCGCATATAAGCTTGGATTTACGACTATAAGTCGTGATGAATAATGGACTCATATCACTATACTTGCTCTTAGATTGTATGTACCCCTTATGATGTTTGTCTTTTTTCTTTTTATCGAGGATTCCAGGGTGATCCAAAGTCATAGCGTACTCGTATGCTGTCTGGATATCTGTATATTTGTAACCCCTGGCTTGGAATCTCTCAAATAGTGCTTGTGACTGCAAAGAGAAATTCTCGTCATCAGAACATATCCGTCTCAACCTTACAAATTGGGCCCTCGGAATACTTTTGATTAAAGATTGTGGATGACAACTTTTGGCTGACAGTAGTGTGTTTCGGGAGTTTGGCTTGCGAAATATGTCAGTTTGGATTAGCATGTCATGGTCTATGTAAAGGAGCAGGTCCAGATAATTGATGCAATTTATATTTTGTTCATAAGTGAATTTGATATTAACATTATTGATATTAAGTGTGTTTATAAATGCTACAAGTGATGATTCATCGCCGTCCCATATAATAATGAGATCGTCGATGAATCTTTTATAGTAAATAATTTGTGAACGATAAGAATTATTACTGTGATATATATATTGTGCTTCCCATAACCCCATGAATAAGTTTGCATATGATGGTGCAAAACTTGTGCCCATTGCAGTGCCTAATAATTGTAAATATAAACGTGAATCAAATAAGAAATAATTGTGAGTTAATAAAAATTTAATAGATTCTAATAGAAAAGTGCAAAGTGAAGTGGACAGATGTGATAAATTTAAAAAGTGCGTGATAGCTAATAACCCGTGATCGTGATTAATGATGGAATACAGAGAGATCACGTCAAGGGTGACCCATCTGTATTCTTTTTTCCAGACCAGATCCTTTACATCTACCATGAGGTCCGTGGAATCCTTAATGAATGACGGTAATGCCAGTACCAATGGTTTGAGATAAGAGTCCACATACCGCGATAACCCATCTCCCAAAGATCCAATACCTGCCACTATAGGACGACCAGGAGGGTCGACCAGTGACTTATGGATCTTTGGGAGATGGTGGAATACCGGAATCACGGGATGTGGACTTCTCAAAAATTCAATCTCATGTTTGTCTAATGTACAGAGTATCTTTCCAAATTCAATAATTTCATCTAGTTGACTAATAAAGTCCTGTGTTGGATCCTTTTTAAGAAGTTTATACTGATCCGGATTCCCTAGCTGCCGTAATGCCTCCTGTTTGTATTGTAGGGTGGATAAAACCACAAGGGCTCCACCTTTATCAGCATTTCTAAACATGATGTCTTTGTTATGCTTCAAGGTGTCTAGTTCATGAATCTCCGTGTATGTCAGGTTATTGGCATGCATAGATGAGCAGGAGAAACCTTTAGATAAAATTTGAAGGTCTCTTTCTACCAACCTTTCAAATGCCGTAATGAAAGGCCCCCTATTGGCATTGGGGCAGAAGATAGACTTCTTTTTAAATCCTGAGGAGTGGGTGCCAAAGAAAGGTTGGGAGAAAGCATTGATTTCTTCGCCTTGCTGCTCAAGTAATGCGTCCAAGTCTGATAATACACAGGTTTCCTGAAAGGTATCAAGAGAAATATTAGTTAATGCATCATTAGTAACAATATTAGGTAGTTCATCATCAGTATTGGGTAATACAACATCATTATCAGAGTCAGACAAGTTATTAGTTTGAAAATGTCCTCTTGATATAAAAAACTTTTTTAAGGATAATTTGCGAGTAAACCTTTGGAGGTCAATCACAGTCTGGAACAAGTGGAAGTCCTGAACCGGGGCAAAACCCAGTCCCTTATTTAGTAGAGATAATTGTGCATGGGAGAGTTCCACTCCTGAGAGATTAATGACGTTATTATCACACTCATCTATGTGTACTTCTTTCTTTTTGGTCTCCCGCGAGTTTCCACGTTTTCTCCGCGATCGTCTGGTTCGCGGCGTGATCGTGTTCCTGTGGATAAAAAAGAAGACAAAGAGGGAGCCTGTTCCTGATTTTTTGATCTGGCCCCATTAGATGTGATGGATGACCTGCTGTCGCTCCTAGATCTCCCATGGTTATCCCGTATACTCTCAGTAGAACCTTCAAAAGATACAGAGTGAGATCTCAATTCGCACTCTGAGTAGTCTGACTCCGCACCTGAGTTGTCAGCTGATCTTCCCTTTAAGATAGACTTATTAGGGTTGCTTTTAGACCATTCTTTGGATTGAGGTTTAAACCGCCTTGCTGTATTGGATCCCACATTCTCTCTTGTTTGAGGTTTCTGCCAACAATAAATTTGTCCTTTTATATAATCTACACGGTCTCGTTCGAACTTGCTGTGTTTTTTGTCACTTATTGTGTCCTCTATGGTCTCAATATTAGTCAGCAGGGTTTTGTCGTTTTTTATAAATTGATCCATTTTAGTAAATGGCTTCAAGTTGTTCCTCAAAAGGTTTATTTCCAACATTAATTGCTCCTTTTCTTTTGACTTCTGCTGAATGATTAGTTCCATTAGCTTTAAGGAACATTGGTTTAGAGTATCAGTTCAGTCCTGCTCAAATTGCATATTGGTAAAGCCAAATGTTGGTGTCTTTTTTATTCGCAAACCTCGTGGTATTCTTTTACATCTAATATAGTTGTTCAATGAGGTGATGTACCACCATAGGCGTATATTCAACACCAACAGTCTTTCTAGCTTTACAAAGTAATGTGTGAGGTCTGAAGGCTCCTCACATATAACCTCAGTACTTTCATTAAACAAGTGGGCAGCTTTTTTTGAACGTTTGGCATTATCCCCGCATGCATTGACATATGTATCCACATTTGTATCCTCTGATTCAACATCAATATCTTCCATGGCAAAAAAACAATATAATAGTATTGAATTAAAAATAAAAATTATTTATTAATATCTTGTTAAAAACTCTCATGCGTTGGCTGAAGCCTAAGTGCAAAAAACAGTAATCCTTAAATTCTTGAGTAAATAATGTCCTTTATATTTTGGAATTTTCCAGGATAGTCCAAATAAGCATATACAATTTACTTATTCACTTATTCACTTGCCCGTGAGCCATCAGGTAGAAATAGATTGCTAGAGAATATGGAATTACCCAGTATACCGAGGCTGCTAACAGGTAGTGCACACACTTTATGGCAACTTGATTGAAGAGAGACCCAGCAATGATTAATGAAACAATAAGCCTCCGGTATTGAAAACAGGGAGTTGGGTAATAGTAAGCCGGATAGAGGTACAGGGGGACACCTCCCTAAGGGGCGCCCCCAAGTAAATCACAGCCCGGCACTAACCGCCTCAATAATCTCCCTGAAATACCGCGTGGAGGTTAGGAGTACTCACGAAAAAGCCGTCCCTGTTGGTGCAGGGAATTCTGCAGCGGCTTCCTCCTCTGGTGTAGCTGGCGTCAGCGTGCTCCTCCGGAAATGATGACACAGGAAGAAGGGGGTAAGATGGTCCGTGGTTCACAGCAACTTCAGCAGCCAACGCATGGATGTCTAAAAAAACTTTATTGATCGCTAGCAGCAAACATCAGGCAACCACTCTAACATGTTTCGTCCAGGCTATGGACTTTTTAAAAGAGTGCTGATAGTGTATGGCAGCCAAATAGATATAGGGAGTGGTGAGTGTATGCCACCAATAGAAACAGGGAACGTATTTAAACCTCACCTGTGGTAGATTAATCATTAAAGTGGATAACTATCTCCCCAACAATCCCCATAGCAATGGCTGCACAACAAGGTATTTACAACATACACATGAAAAATCTTAAAAACAAAACAGAACATATAATAGATAAATTTAAAAACACAACTACTGATGTTTTAAGTTACCAGCATCATTATTATTATATAAAGCTATATCAATTAATGGAAGTATACAGATGTATAACAAAGGATTTCATATATCTAGTACTTATAAAATCTTTTTTGTACTTATAAAGCATTTTCAGTATCAAGATTCACTTTAAAGGGATATAAACATTTTATCAATTTATTCACATAATTCATATCCATGAATACAGTGGCAACCGCATGACAGACAGTAACTTAATATGTCACCTCCCAGATCACAATGTAATTGGGTGAACACTGTGAACCCACCCCAAAACTTAGCCATTACCCCATCAGGAAGTGTTTCAGTTCCCACTCCTGATTGATGCCGGCCGGATGGAGTGTGTTCAGAGTGTACACCCAATACATTTCCTGTTTATTTAATACCCCCTCTCTATGGCCTCCTCTAGCGTTACAAGGGATATGTTCAATTGCCATATAGGAAAAGTTGGCTATTCCCCCTTTAGGGCATCTGGAGAAGTGTCTGGGAACTGGATGAGACACATCATTCTTTTTAATAAGCCTGACATGCTCGGCAATGCGGGTCTTGACTGGCCGAATGGTTCGTCCCACATATAATTTTTTGCAACCACATCTCAAAAGATAAATGGTGTAGGATGTATTACAATTCAAAAATTCTTTAATAAAATATTTTTTTCCATTGATGTCAGTTTGGACAAATTTTGTACTATGAACATATTTACACATGGAACAATTTCCACATGCATAAAAACCTTTAGGAATACTACCAATTCTTTTAAGATCAGTTTTAGTTTGAAAGTGACTTGGCGAGAGGTGTGATGCTAGTGTCTTAGCCCTACGGAATGAAAATTTTGGTCCCTTCAAGGTAAACTCAGCAATATCCTTATCAAGGCACAGGGTGTGCCAATGTTTATGCACAATGTCGCATATAAGCTTGGATTGGCGACTATAAGTCGTGATGAATAATGGACTCATATCACTATACTTGCTCTTAGATTGTATGTACCCCTTATGATGTTTGTCTTTTTTCTTTTTATCGAGGATTCCAGGGCGATCCAAAGTCATAGCGTACTCGTATGCTGTCTGGATATCTGTATATTTGTAACCCCTGGCTTGGAATCTCTCAAATAGTGCTTGTGACTGCAAAGAGAAATTCTCGTCATCAGAACATATCCGTCTCAACCTTACAAATTGGGCCCTCGGAATACTTTTGATTAAAGATTGTGGATGACAACTTTTGGCTGACAGTAGTGTGTTTCGGGAGTTTGGCTTGCGAAATATGTCAGTTTGGATTAGCATGTCATGGTCTATGTAAAGGAGCAGGTCCAGATAATTGATGCAATTTATATTTTGTTCATAAGTGAATTTGATATTAACATTATTGATATTAAGTGTGTTTATAAATGCTACAAGTGATGATTCATCGCCGTCCCATATAATAATGAGATCGTCGATGAATCTTTTATAGTAAATAATTTGTGAACGATAAGAATTATTACTGTGATATATATATTGTGCTTCCCATAACCCCATGAATAAGTTTGCATATGATGGTGCTAAACTTGTGCCCATTGCAGTGCCTAATAATTGTAAATAAAAACGTGAATCAAATAAGAAATAATTGTGAGTTAATAAAAATTTAATAGATTCTAATAGAAAAGTGCAAAGTGAAGTGGACAGATGTGATAAATTTAAAAAGTGCGTGATAGCTAATAACCCGTGATCGTGATTAATGATGGAATACAGAGAGATCACGTCAAGGGTGACCCATCTGTATTCTTTTTTCCAGACCAGATCCTTTACATCTACCATGAGGTCCGTGGAATCCTTAATGAATGACGGTAATGCCAGTACCAATGGTTTGAGATAAGAGTCCACATACCGCGATAACCCATCTCCCAAAGATCCAATACCTGCCACTATAGGACATACTCTATAATATCAAATTCACTTATGAACAAAATATAAATTGCATCAATTATCTGGACCTGCTCCTTTACATAGACCATGACATGCTAATCCAAACTGACATATTTCGCAAGCCAAACTCCCGAAACACACTACTGTCAGCCAAAAGTTGTCATCCACAATCTTTAATCAAAAGTATTCCGAGGGCCCAATTTGTAAGGTTGAGACGGATATGTTCTGATGACGAGAATTTCTCTTTGCAGTCACAAGCACTATTTGAGAGATTCCAAGCCAGGGGTTACAAATATACAGATATCCAGACAGCATACGAGTACGCTATGACTTTGGATCGCCCTGGAATCCTCGATAAAAAGAAAAAAGACAAACATCATAAGGGGTACATACAATCTAAGAGCAAGTATAGTGATATGAGTCCATTATTCATCACGACTTATAGTCGCCAATCCAAGCTTATATGCGACATTGTGCATAAACATTGGCATAACCACTATAACTCCTGCTGTGTTAATCCAATGGGCCATTTAGTCTGCAGCAGACCATCTCAGACCACCACGCACTATAGTGCATGTTTCAACCCGAGAAATGTTTGGATAACGACCGCTGCATCTGTAGCTAATCCACCCGCTAGAGTCAGCAATCACACTAGCACTGAAATCGGCTGCAACTCTTATAGGTTTCCCATCTCCAAAGAAAAACATGGAAAATGGGCCAGTGACCAATCACCACACGGATGCAGTGTGGTGGTCCAAGACAAGGGCTCATCTGTATTGGCCAATCAGGACAGGGGTGTGACAGGAATTATGAACTGACAATTGAGAAAAGCGCCTACCTCCTCCTTTTGCCAGTGCCAGCTCGCTATCTCTTGATGAGATAGGTGCCTCGATGTCTGGGAAGACAATGGCCCTGCTTATTGGACCAATGGCTCCCAGATAGGAGGACTACTGATACACACCCTCCATTGTCCACAACCTCCACGTGAGACGAGCGGAACTCGGACAACTGTGTGTTCAAGTTGGGTAAGTATTTTACGAAAGAATACAACGTTTATACATCAAGTGGCAACCATTTTATACATACACAATTGGCCTGATGAGCCACAATTGGATGAATATACAGGGCTACCCTTTATATTCATTCAGACGATAGGCCAATGGCTGGACTATACCTTTATGATAAGATCCTTATTGCACCTATCGTCACACCACTGACTTGAGTTTTCTCTTGATCGCGGTGGGATCAGCCACCTGGGGCTCTTTGCATAATCCCTTAAATCAGACGTGGTAGAGAATTTAATGCCACCTTAGACCTAACATTTAATTGCTACAACCTTGCTTCATTACATTGATGCAAATTTTGATGGATCTTTATACTACGGCTCCAATCAATTTGTTCCATAATTGCTCCAAAACTAATGCATAAATTATACCACTGGAGCAAAACTTACTCATTGATACATTGATGCAAGAGTTGCACTATTGCAAAATGGTGCAATTTGTGTAGTTTTTGGATCAATGCTCCAGATTTGCTCAAATTGTTATACTTGATATATATATATCCTTCACAGGGCCGTAGACAGCTTTCTCTAGAGTTTCCACCGGGGCCCCCCACCTACATGCCAGCAGCCTTGTGAGAACCACCCCCTCCCCCACAATTTTCTCTTAGACTTCCCCCTTCTCACACACCTCCTCGCTCTCTCACCCCCCACCATCACCCTTTCCTTCTCCCCTTCTGCCTCTCACTCTCCCTCTCTCACACCCCCACCTCTCCTCCCCCCTGTTACACCCCTGTCTCTCAAACTTCCCCACATGTGTTTCTCTCCCACTCCGCAACCCCCTTACCCAATATACAAACACATATTTACCTTCAACAGAAATCAAACTGCAAATGGAAAACCTTACAGCTGCATGCTGAAAATGTAAACACTGAACTTTGCACAGGATTGATTAATGGCATTTGCAATGACCTTTCCCAAATATTAGGAAAGCTATTGACCACTTACTGTATTCTAAAAAACCAAGCACTGAAACGGACTGGGTTGCACCCTAATTGCATCTGCCACGATAATTTACCTGTACTTCTTATTATTGTCAGAAGATGGCAATAAGCTCCATGATCTGTAGTGCAAAATGTGCAAATTATAATCTATAAACAAAAATATTTGGGAATAAAATATTTCCAATAATGAAAAATTGATGAAAGGTAAATTAACTGCTTCTTTAAATGCATTAGTGCAGGGGGGCGCAAACTTTTTTCCCTGCGCCCCCCTGCCGGCTGTCCCCTCACTCCCGCGCCCCCCTCCCAAACCCAACTTACCCGCGCTCCGGCGTAATGACGTCACGTTGCCATAGCAACGTGACGTCACATGACCTCGCAGCGTCATTTTGACGCCGCGTTGCCATGGCGACACAGGGAGGAAGCAGCTGGAGCCACGGTAAGTTAGGTTTACAGAGGCCCTGCAGCTCCCCCGGCACTTAATTTAAGTGCCTTCGGGAAGCGCGCGGGGCCTCTGTAAACCCCGCGCCCCCCGTCGGCAGTGTCACGCCCCCCCTGGGGGTCGCGCCCCACAGTTTGCGCACCGCTGCATTAGTGGATAATGAAACCATGTGGGTTTTTTTTAGATTAAATACAATTAACATTTTTAGTGTTTCTGCAGAAAGAAGAAAAGTCAGCAGATAGCTTAAGACAAATTGCCCTAATAAACACTACTAGAAACATGACAGCTTTTTTAAGACAGGGAGTGAAATAATGTTATGGTGCTTTTTATACAATATTATTGGGGGTTTTTTGCTTGGATTTCCATTATATGCTGGCATTTTCTACTATTTGAAGCTTAACATTTTTGGGCACACTGTCTTTCATATTTTCTCTAGAATACTGTAGACGAGTCATAGTTATTTCTCTTTGTTACTGACCTGTAACACATAACTCTGTTTCTTTGACAGTGGCACTCGTAATAAAAGGGTTAACAAAAAGACAGCATTTTATTTTGCTTAGTACTGTTTATTTGCAGAAGTTAGGTGATTAATGAGTGCTGTCAACCTTTCAAACAATAATTTTTATTTATAATTTTCTAGTAGCATGACATAAAATGGAATCGTGTTTTCTCATTTCAGACTTATTTCCATTCTGCCACCGTATTCCAATGCTTTCTAATGTTATATTAACTCAAATAAATGTTCTTTATTTTATTATTTTACTTGTTTAAGAAGGAAGCCAATGGAAAAAAGCACAAGGAGCAGCATTTGCAAAGGTCTTGCAAATGAAAAGATAAAAATAATACAGTCAATGTTGCATTGAATCTGTTTAACAGAATCTACCACAATTAAAGCAACATCCCATGTATTAAATATTACTTGTCCCAGGCTAAAAACTACTGCCCAACTGCAACAGAGCTATTATACTGTAATATTAATGTCTCATTGATATGTCTGTCTGAGTTGATTTGGTACAACCCCTCCCTTCATTTTTATTGTCATGTGAGTATTTATTGTCAGTTAGAGTATTTAAGTTAATCTACAGTATATTGTCTGTGCCATATGGCTGTGTAACATCTTAAGTGTCACATACCTGTATGAAGTGTCTGTGGAGTAGAAATTGTATTTCAGTTGGAGATGACGTTACATAGTTACATAGTTACATAGTTACATAGTAGATGAGGTTGAAAAAATACGTAGTCCATCAAGTTCAACCTATGCTAAATTTAGACAACAGATACTTTATCCTATATTTATACTTACTTATTGATCCAGAGGAAGGCAAACAAAAAACCCCATTAAGGGGAAAAAATAATTCTTTCTTGACTCCAAGAATTGGCAATCGGATTAATCCCTGGATCAACATCCTTTGCATGTTTACTTATTTGGTATATCCCTGTATACCTTTCCCATCTAAAAAGATGTCCAACCTTTTTTTGAACAAATCTATTGTATCTGCCATCACAGTCTCCATGGGTAATGAATTCCATATTTTAACTGACCTTACTGTAAAGAATCATTTCCTTTGTTGCTGGTGAAATTTCCTTTCCTCCAACCTCAAGGGATATCCCCGAGTCCTTTGTACTGCCCGTGGAATGAATAGTTCTTTTGAAAGCTCCTTGTATTGTCCCTGAATATATTTGTATATAGTTATCATATCCCCTCTTAGACTCCTCTTTTCTAATGTAAATAAATCTAATTTAGCTAGCCTTTCCCTTCATAAGTTAGAATGTCCATCCCCTTTATTCATTTGGTGGCTCTTCTCTTCACTCTCTCTAGTTCCATAATGTCTTTTCTTAGGATTGGTGCCCAAAATTGTACTCCATATTCAAGGTGTGGTCTTACTAATGCGTTGTAAAGGGGCATAATTATGTTTACTTCCCTTCCATCCATTGCCCGTTTGATGCAAGATAAGATCTTGTTTGCCTTTGCAGCTACTGCATGACATTGGGCACTATTGCTAAGCCTGCTGTCTACAAGCACTCCTAAATCCTTCTCCATCAAGGATTCCCCCAATATATCTCCATTTAATTTGTAAGTCGCCTTTTTATTCTTGCATCCCAAATGCATAACCTTACATTTATCTGTGTTAAACCTCATCTGCCATTTACCTTCCCACGTTTCCAGTCTCTCCAAGTCCTTCTGAAAAGAAATTACATCCTGCTCTGATTCTATTACCTTACACAATTTAGTATCATCAGCAAAGATGGAGACTTTGCTCTCGATCCCAACCTCAAGGTCATTAATAAACAAGTTAAAAAGCAGGGGTCCCAGTACCGATCCTTGAGGTACTCCACTAACGACTATAGCCCAATATGAAAAAGTTCCATTTATGACAACCCTCTGTTGTCTGTCCCTTAACCAGTTTTCAATCCAGGTGCATATATTATTACTGAGTCCAATTTTCTTTATTTTGTACACCAACCTCTTGTGTGAAACCGTATCAAAAGCCTTTGCAAAATCTAAGTATACCACATCACCTGCATTACCCTGGTCTAAATTCCTACTTACCTCCTCAAAGAAACAAATAAGGTTAGTTTGGCAAGATCTATCCTTCATAAATCCATACTGACTATTACTAATAATTTTGTTTTCCATGAGGTATTCCTGAATATTATACCGTTTTAAACCTTCAAGTAGTTTCCCTACTATTGAAGTCAGGCTTACAGGTCTGTAATTTCCCGGTTGTGATCTAGCTCCCTTTTTAAATATAGGCACCACATCTGCTTTACGCCAATCTTGTGGTACTGAGCCTGTGGAAATGGAGTCCTTGAATATTAAATATAATGGTTTTGCTTTTACTGAGCTTAACTCCTTTTGAACTCTTGGATGTATGCCATCGGGGCCAGGTACCTTATTTACTTTAATTTTTTCAAGTCGCTTATGAACTTCTTCCTCAGTTAACCAATTGTTCATAAACATGGAGGTTGTGGCTTCCTCCAGAGGCACTACTATTGAACTTGATTCTTCCCTGGTAAACACAGAGGCAAAGAATTTGTTTAATACCTCAGCTTTTTCCTTATCTCCAATAATCTGCCTACCCATCTCACACTGAAAGGGTCCTATATTTTCGTTTCTCATTTTTTTGTTATTAAGGTTAAAGAAGTTTAAGTTGGGTAACATTTGTTACCCAAATGTTCCAGGACTTGAATATTTGTTATTACTTCTACATTGTTTAATTTGACCAAATCCAGAACTGCCCTTCTCCTGGTTGGTTCCTCAATAATTTGGGTCATATAATTGTCTTTAAGCACCCCCAAAAACCTTTTTCCTTTTGTTGTAACGCTAATCTCATTGCCCCAGTCTATGTCTGGATAATTAAAATCCCCCATTATGCAAACATGACCCAGTTTTGGTGCCTTCTCCATTTGCAAAAGTATTTTAGCTTCGTCAATCTCACAGATATTTGTTGGTTTATAGCATAGTCCCACAAACATTTTTTTTATACTTTTATCTCCACTGCTAATTTCTATCCACAAAGTCTCTGCATTTTCATCATTCCCTTCATAGACATCATCCCTTATAATATGTTGTAGATCCGGTTTAACATATAAACATACTCCACCTCCCCTTCTATTTGTTTGATCCTTCCGAAAAAGAGAATAACCCTCTAAATGAATTGTCTAGTCATGAGTTTCATCCCACTATGTTTCAGTAATGCCTATGATATCATACTGCTCCCTTGCAGCTAATAATTCAAGCTCCCCCATTTTATCTGTCAGGCTTCTTGCATTAGCAAGCATGGATTTAAGGTTTTTTTCAGCCTGTACTATTATCTTATCTGCTCCTTCCTTTCTGCTCCCACTTGGTTTAGTCTTTAGAAGTTTTCTAGTATTATCTGTATTTACTATGGGTGCCTCACTGCTTGTCAAACTTGCACTTGCCCCCATTCTACCTCCATACCACCTATACAATACAAGACGGAACTGGGTTCTGCACTTCATCAACAACTCTTCAACTATGAGAACGTGGCTTTCTAATGCTTTGTCAATTTTTACACATTTAAAGGCTAACTTTCTAAGCTGCTGTTTAACCTTCAGTGCTACACTGCCCTCCCAGGCCTGATTTATACACCAACTTCTACTCCTCATATTCTCCAATACCTGTAAATCTTTCATCCTACCGTTTCACTCCCTTTATCTCATTATGCCCTCCCTATTGCGGTTTCCTTGCTTCTTCGTAAACTTTTCTATTCTCTCCAACTTCCCCACTCTCCTCCTTCTATCCACATTTCTTCATCTCTCCTTCCCTCTCCCTATGCTTGTGCCCATACACTGCACCACTATTTATACACCTCTTTACCAACAGCTTCTACACCCCTCAATACTGTAAAAAAACAACACACCCACAAAATCTCTTCTCACCCCTCTCTCTCTACTCCTTCTTGCTGCTGAGGATCTCTCCCCTAATCCTTTACCCAGCCATATAGATACCTGCCCTTGCCCACGCCTCTCTGCCTCCTCCATCTCTGCTAATTGTGTAACCCATCTAATTTAATACTGAACAACCATAAAACTCACCCCTTTCAAAAGAAGCATCACAATAGCCAGGACTCATGGCTACTGTCCCACACCCACAGTCACTCCTTCCAAACATTGTGGCCAAGCACTGCCATCAACTGCACTTATTCCCTCACCTGCTGTCTCTGTAAGTATCCCAATATACCATTTATATTGTAAACTCTTCGGCAGGGATTTCCTTTCCTATTGTCTGACTTTGTTGCGCTTATTGTATTATTATAATTTTGGCTACTGTATTGTCATTGTAAAGTGCTGGGTACACTGTCGACGCCATATAAATAAACATACAGCACATACATTCTTATCAGTGGGAGTGCCCTATTTTAAGCCCAGTGCAAACTGTACTAATACAGGGTAGCAGCCAATCTGGGGTATGAGCTATTATATGGTCACTGAATATTTTAATTACTTATACAAATGGTGCAAATTCTCCTTAATCTGAGTCATTTCAAATTAACCCCAAATCAGGTAAAATAAATAGATGGATGCCTAAAAAATAAATAAGGGTAGTGATTTGAGGCATTTGTTGTAAAAATGTCTACTAATGTTACATTACTTGTTTGTTTTTTTTATTCACATTTGCAAGTTTGCAAAAGATGTGGGTACCAGGCTAAATGCTTGTTCCAAGTAAACCCTTTTCAACCATTTTTAATTGTTTTATTATTTATATTTAAGGTCAATTATTATTTAAAGAATAAACTACAGATGGGATCCCAAGACTCAGAGACACAAGAATTCTTCCAACATAATCAGCACTCCTGATCCACAATCTTATATCAGATTTATTAAACATGCCACATTAGTTACACAAAGAAAAGTCACATCAATTAAAATGATGATGCTGTAAAATGTATATATAGTACAGTACATAAAACATGTCACCGCCATGAAAAAATTAAACCGCACAACATATTAAAGTACTATATAATCCACCAAACTCATCAAATGACTGGCAACATTTAATCGAATTTTGCACTGATTAAAAAAATTGTTCTGAAGTTTGATTTGCAGTTTAAATCAGGTGTTGAAATCTTTAACTGCTAGACTCAAACCAATCATAAAATCCACAAAGTTAGGATTTTTAAACCACAAACGGGTCCATCGATTTAATTTACAAGTTTAGAACATTGTGAATTATATCTACTAAGCACTGTTCTGCAGTGAAAAACCTTCCCATGCTGGAAGACATCTTCAAGTTAATGTACTGTAAGTTGTTTTTCAGTTCTGGTAAGTATCCTATGGCAGAATATTGCTTATGTGTTCTTAACAATTTTCCAATTTTATTCATTTTGATGCACATACAAAATGAAAATTACAAAATACCCTATTTCCTCGATTCTACGACGCATCTTTTTTCCGATTTTCACATGTCTGAAATTGGGGTGCATCTTAGAATCGATGTATTAAAAAAATCTTTTTTTTTAAAAGGTGTCTACAGTACTAACCCCCTCTTTTCCCTTACCATGTTTCAGGAGAGATCCCACGTCTGCAGGAGAGGTCCCATGTCTGCAGGAGAGGTCCCATGTCAGCAGGAGAGGTCCCACGTCTGCAGATGGTTGAAGATGGACAGCGGGTGGGTGTGCAGTGGCAGGACAGGTCCCAAGTCTGCAGGTGAATGAAGATAAGAAGACAGAGGCGGGCATGCGGTGGCGGCGGAAGATCATAATAGCAGGAGAGCTGAGCAGGAGCAGAGCGGCATAGGGGAATGGCTTGGGAGGTGCACACTGTAACCGGAAGTCAGACACCGGCCAACTTCCGGCGTTACAGTGGGCTCCTCCCAAGCCATTCCCCTATGCTGCTATGCTTCTGCTCAGCTCTCCTGCTATTATGATCTCTTGCCGCCGCCGCCGCCGCACGCCCGCCCGCCTGCTGTCTTCTTATCTTCATTCACCTGCTGACATGGGACCACTCCAGCCACCGCCTCCCCTCTTCATCCTCCGCTGACATGGGACCTCTCTTGAAAATTAGTGGTGAAAAGTGATAAAACGGCGCAAAAAAATTAATAGGTGAACACTGTAAATTCAGTGAAGTGAATATAACACTCTTAAAATTAATTAATTAAAGTGCACGTATATTATATAACACATAAATATTGTGAAGATATAAAAACAAAAAAATGTGGTGAAAAGAATAATAACGTTTTGACCCCCTGCTCGAACCCTCTGGTGGGATATGTTTTCACTTGTCCCTGAGTGTTGTAGTAGATTCACAGATTCCAGTGGGAGCATAGAGGAAAAAACACAAAAGCACAGAAAATCTAAGTGCAGGAGAAAAACAAAGTGAAACAAATGTCAGCTCCAATCTTGGCTCTTGTGAAAGGCCTACTTACAAACTGTAAGAATATCAACAGCAGTGTGTAATCAAGGCTTTAGGCAGTCTATCCAAGGTGAGTGTCAGCTCCGCATGGATTGATGGAGAAGCAGCTCCAATACTCAAGAAGATGTAGCCCCAATATAGAGAGAGGAAAAAGTTACATAGCACAGATCAACCAGGTTTAAAAGGTTTTTATCTAAGGCTGAGTCCATAGAAGGACAAGCCGCGCTGAGCAGTGCGGACGCTCCGTGCTGAGCCCTGGCATCCTCAATGAGGATGTCTTTAGAGGGGGCTCACGGCTGTCGGCTGAAAACATCCAATCAGCGCGAAGCAGCGTCAACGTCACGGCGCCTTGACGTCAGCGGGTCTGGGCGTCTGGCGTCAGATCCGGTTTTCAGGTAGCACCCTCGCGGCCTGTGGCTCCTCTCCAAGAATGCTCCGTATGGTGAAAGGACTCCCACTCAACCGGTTTCGCCACGTGATACGGTCAGCTTTGTCAGGAGAGACGTGATGGAGTAAAGGCTGGAGACAGAGATCTTATGGTGGCTGCAGGATGGTGAGCTGGTGTGCCAAGCTGTCTCTTCAATATACTATTGCAGTGTGATATGCCCTTTTTTATTGATATATTGTAAGTGCGATTTTTACACTTAGATTAAAACCTTTTAAACCTGGTTGATCTGTGCTATGTAGCTTTTTCCTCTCTCTATATTGGGGCTACATCTTCTTGAGTATTGGAGCTGCTTCTCCCTCAATCCATGCTGAGCTGACACTCACCTTGGATAGACTGCCTAAAGCCTTGATTACACACTGCTGTTGATATTCTTACAGTTTGTAAGTAGGCCTTTCACAGAGCCAAGATTGGAGCTGACATTTGTTGCACTTTGTATTTCTCCTGCACTTAGATTTTCTGTGCTTTTGTGTTTTTTCCTCTATGCTCCCCCTGGAATCTGTGAATCATGGGACCTCTCCTGCTGCCGCCGCCCCGCTTCATCCACCGCTGACATGGGACCTCTCCTGAAACATGGTAAGTAAAAAAGTAATTTCCCTTGATTGTAAGGGCCAAATTGATGGTGTGTAATACAATCTATGGCGTTTTAAACTCGAGGCAATATGGTAATGTATAGCAGATATTAATATGAATATTTATATAAATATAACAAATGTTTATTATTTTTGATTTTTTTTTTTTGTAAAAAATAATTTTATGTTATCTATATTTTATATTGTTAGAATCTAATTATGCCTTTCCCCTGAATTACATTTCTTCTACTTTTTTCTTTTTAATACCCATCCTTTTAACATAGTGTACAATTATATTATTCAACCGTTTGTAAAGATTTTTTATGTATTCATTATTTGCTTAAGATACATCCTGAAAAAGCAATATAAATGCAGATTGTCATGGTCAGTAAGCTCATATAACTTTAGAAACAAGCAAATATATTGTGACGTATGGTAGTTTTATGGTTCAAATGCATAACTCTTGATTTTGCAACATTATGAGTGTAACGGATATTCCCCCACCCAATCGCATATACAGTGTATGTGAGGGGGAGCCTATATGTTACCAGGTGTGGTGCAGTATACCTGTCAGGCTCACAGGAGGTCTGAGCCTCCGCTAGTGAGAGCCTGGGGTGAATCCTCTGGAACGATCTTTTAATTACAATGCCTCCACCTGTGCAGGATTCTAGGAGTGTAGAATGTCCCCTACACAGGACCCATATATGAACCACATACACCAAGGTATATATAAAACAGGTTTACTATATGGGCAAATAACACAATAACATCACATCACATCATACTGTATAGCAACACAGCCGTGTTACCCTCTGCCACTAGCTGGCAGCTATAACCTTGCCCCTAACTGGGCTATACCTTTACACCCCCTTCCAACCCCCTGTCCAAAGAGTCCAAGCCCAACCCAAGTGTGTGAACAGGCCTGTCACATGTGAGGAGCAAGTTAAAGTTGGTGCACGTGTGGAAGTTTGTAAATACCTGCCCAGGTGTCTCTACACCTAGGTGTCTTCGCAAAGGGTCTACCGGGCGCCGCTTGGTCCAGCGCTGATCTGTACTTCCGCGTGGGATGGGGTCCCGCCGGATGTCCCACCGTAAGGACAGTCTCTGGATCAGCAACACAGCTTACAGGTACTTGCAGCAAACCCTTTCACTGGGTCCCTGCACTAAGGAACTACACAGGGTCTCTCCCTGCTCTAAGGAACTACACAGGGTCTCTCCCTGCTCTAAGGAACTGCACAGGGTCTCTCCCTGCACTAAGGAACTACACAGGGTCTCTTACTGCTTTATGGAACTGCATAGGGTCTCTCCCTGCTCTAAGGAACTGCACAGGATCTCTCCCTGCTCTAAGGAACTGCACAGGGTCTCTCCCTGCTCTAAGGAACTACACAGGGTCTCTCCCTGCTCTAAGGAACTGCACAGCTGAAGGGGTACAGGGTCCTTACCTAAGGGCCTGTCCCTATGAACACCCACCCTCACTAGTGGGGTGTCAGGGCCTCAGCTCTAGCCCGGGGATTTCTGGCCTAGGGCAGAAGCTTGCAGCTCTCTGCCCCCTTTTCTTCCCCCACTGTCTCCTTAGCCTGACTAACTCATGTGCTTCACAGTCTGCTTCCTGACTCTGCACACAACAATGTATCCTTCTCCAGCAGGAGAAGTTGCAAGCTCTATTGGCTGTCTGGCTGCCTGTGACCAAGGTGAAAGTGCAGTCTCCAGAGGCTGCTGGGAATTGTAGTCCTTTATGGCCCTCTTCAACATTGGGGCCGCGTGTGCGCACTATAATGGCCGCCGCTACTCTCCATGGAGCCTGTGCAAACCTGTAATGGCCGCCGCATCGCCCTAACTGCGCATGCACAACTTCTAGGGGTCCTTTCTGCCTCCCTACATTTTCATGCGCTAGATGTAATGGCCGCCGTGACTGCAAACGTGCACCGCGCATGCGCAAACGTGCACAAGATGGCAGCGCCCTGTCACTGATGCCCCCGGGAACCGCAATCGGCCCTGTAACTGCCTGACATGGTGCGGGGGTACCCGCTACTCTGCGCAGGTAAGGAGGGCCAGGGGGGGGCCTACTACACGAGGAAAAAGCTATAGATTCACTAGCTGCACTCTACTGTACTTTTCTTGAATAAGATCTTGTACAATCACAGTTTACTGGACACAACAACAAAACTGCTGAATACAAATGTGTGTTTGATTTAAAATGTCAACTACGTTTTTGGGCAAGATCTATGCAGAACTGAATTAGTTTTTAGTTTTAAGTCCTCAAATGGCTCTATGTTTGGGAGAATATGATGCATTTTTCTCTAAAAACTGTATTGGGTGAGTGTTACAAAACCAGTGTTGCTTGAGCAATAGACCTTACAAGAAAAATCTTGATGGTAATTTTAATCTTGAATGTTGGAAAACAATTATTACACAGATGTAGGATAGAGACTGTGAATCATGTCTGGAGTACAAACAGGATAGCTTTACGTGATGTGCTGTATGCATATGTATTTTAACAATTTGTATCCAAGTAGCAACATTTTGAAGAATAATTCTGTGCATATTTTATGTTGTCCTGGAAACCAGTTCCTTGTGACATTCCAGAGTTTGAATAAGTCATAATTGATCTCTGCATAAAATGTATTTATGATTTGCTTTGTGGGAAGTAATTATTTTCAATTATATTTTAAATGTTACATGTATATATTTTCCCAACATAGAGAAAAAATATTTATATTTTCTTTCAATAAGAAATCATTCGTTATTCAACTGTAGCATTAATTATAATTAAGAAATATTAACAATAATTATCTAATCTGTCTAAAAACATTACTAAAACATTTCAATAAATGGTTGAAGATTGTCATATTATGACAGCAAAAAACACATTATTGACCCTCTTTTACATTTTTATATTTTCCTTTTACTCTGTCTGCTTTTAAAACTTGTTTGCATAATGGTAACAAATCAATTTGTATAAAAGAAAGTTATTTTACATTATTCATCCACATTATTTCAGATAATATATTTCTTTGTAGAAACCAGTGCGCTTTAGAAATCATTTCAATAAAATGTAACATAGTGACAAGATAATAGTCTCCCATTTCCCTATTTTCAATGAGTTTCAGTGGGAGATCATTACCCTATCACAACATGTCTGTGAAATTACTTTCTTTCTATTACACGCAATGATTGACGGTAAAGTTTGGCACAGGAATGTAAGTAAAATGATAATGCCAATAGTAAAAAAAATCTAATACTCTAGTTTTAGGTCTGGACAGTCATAAAGAAAATAGCATACCCCAGAAGTCAGTTTGGATATACTATTGTGACTACTTGTAAATCGTGGTGACAAAGACGGGGCAATGTTTTATCATCTGTTAAGTCGACAACTTTATTGTTTATTCAAGTATATTGTAGCTATGAATATGCTGCATTTTTATTTTCAAATCGTGTTGACCATCTCTGGCATATATTAATATTTTATAATCATATACTGTCAAACGTTACCCTGCTCTCTGAGATGTGCTTATCTGTTACTAATAGTGTTTGCCAACAAGATTTGGGATCACAAACAAAGACAATGCTTTATGTCTAAATGATTTGCATATCTTGATGAGTACAGTAGTTTCTCAAATCTGCTCAATGCTTCAGTCAAAGCAGTTCTGGCATTTTCGGAGAGAGGAATCAATTGCAAAACATATTGCCAAAGGAGGAAGCCACAACTAGAGTTGGGCCAATCTTTTTTGCGGATTTGAATTCAACGCGGGATTGGCCAGTTCCTTTGAGCTGCAGATTTCCGCTGATCATTCTCGTAAAGTGAAATCCAATATTATTTTTTCAAACACTGACAATCCGCATGGCGGAATTAATAATTTGAATCTGAAAATGTAAACCTCAATCTGAAAAATGTAACTACAGTATAATAGGTTAAGGCAGGGGAGCCGAAAAGAGGAGTATAAATAGTGGTGCACCCTCAAGCTGAAACTATTTGTTGTTAGGTTTAATTGTGGGCTGGTTAGCCTGTTGCTGCTATAGTACTATGTCTTAAAAATGTATACATTATTTACGTAATAAAAGTTGTATCTTAACCATTAATTACCAGGAATTAGCATGTGACTGACTGGAGTTCCATTTAAGTGGGCTCTAACCTTCCTGGACATGTTTCTTTTTGTAGTATAATAATTGGATATAGCTGGTTTATTAATAACATAAATGATATCACTCTGAAATAATCCCAAGAATATTTCTTAATATTCAGGAACGTTTTCGTATGTTAATGATTTGATAATTTTAGGGAAAAACTGGTCCCCATTGAGTTTCTACCAGTCTCTCTCTGCTAATAGTATTGGCGGTGGGCACGGCAGTAACTTGTACAGTAAAAAAAAAACACATTAACAACCAGGAATTAACCTGTGACTTACTGGAGTTAATTTAATATTAAGTACTATTACTATAGTGACTTATACTTGGTCAGTGTGGTGTGTGTTCTGACCCAGTCCTGGTCCTGGAAAAAATTCTGTTTGTAGTATATTAACTTGTATCTAGTGGTAGGCAGTTATTTACAGTCATACACGGTTTAAGGACACTCACTTTAATTAAGTACACTCACGAGTAAGGACATATTTCCAACAGCACAATACTCCTATGTACGTACGCTCGCTTCGCGAGTACGGACACTTATTCTGCCATACAGACCGCCGTAGTAGTGATGTGCTGATTCCCTCACCCAGTAGGCAAATGGCAGCTCGTGCATGCGCCTGTCAGCACATCCAGAATAGCAATACCGGCTCCCCACCTGTACGGAAGCATCAAAAAGTACATTTTCGCTCTTCATACATGCTCTGGACCCATTGCGTACATGAATGCAGGGTATGCCTGTATATTATGAAGAGAAAAAAAGGGGGAGCAAGGGATTAGAGGAGATTGACCTGTATTAACGGTACTAAGATGACTTCATAGCATATCTAGCTGTTTAATAAAGGTGTGGTGATGAAATGACAGTAGTTGATAATCAAATACTCACACGGCCCTGTGTGAGCACATATGTGTAAAGGTATCTTGCTTCTGGTAGCTGCTTCTTAGCCCAAAAGACTGATAATGTACAGATGGAAATAGAGGGGGGGGGGGGGTCTTTGGAATAATAATCATATATAACTTACACGGCCATGTGTAAGCTCAATCCTGGGAGAGAATAATATGGGGTTGCCTCTGATAGACCCGTCCGTGGTGTCTCCCGTGGCAACGTGTATTCAGCTGCTGGCGGGCAGTATATTGGCTGGCGGTTCCCCTTCCCTCACTCCTTCCAATTCTCCCCCTCTCCCCGATTCAGGAAACGAGGATGCGCGAGGTAAAATAATAGCAGGGCGTCAGTGACAGTCCTCAGTAAAAATTAAAGTTTTATTCAGCAAATAAACAGGAAAAAAACTCACAAAATGAAGTTTAAGGCACCCCGTGGCACTCCTATCAGCGTGGCTGCAGGTCGCCTTCCAACTACCAATAGTTGGAAGGCGACCTGCAGCCACGCTGATAGGAGTGCCACGGGGTGCCTTAAACTTCATTTTGTGAGTTTTTTTCCTGTTTATTTGCTGAATAAAACTTTAATTTTTGCTGAGGACTGTCACTGACGCCCTGCTATTATTTTACCTCGCGCATCCTCGTTTCCTGAATCGGGGAGAGGGGGAGAATTGGAAGGAGTGAGGGAAGGGGAACCGCCAGCCAATATACTGCCCGCCAGCAGCTGAATACACGTTGCCACGGGAGACACCACGGACGGGTCTATCAGAGGCAACCCCATATTATTCTCTCCCAGGATTGAGCTTACACATGGCCGTGTAAGTTATATATGATTATTATTCCAAAGACCCCCCCCCCCCTCTATTTCCATCTGTACATTATCAGTCTTTTGGGCTAAGAAGCAGCTACCAGAAGCAAGATACCTTTACACATATGTGCTCACACAGGGCCGTGTGAGTATTTGATTATCAACTACTGTCATTTCATCACCACACCTTTATTAAACAGCTAGATATGCTATGAAGTCATCTTAGTACCGTTAATACAGGTCAATCTCCTCTAATCCCTTGCTCCCCCTTTTTTTCTCTTCATTCTCCTACACCTTGAGGGTTTGGATACCCCTCTCTGGGGTCGAGCAGAGGAACTCATCGCAAGTTACGGATCCTGCTGTGAAAGACTACATCATTGGTTTTGGGATAAGTATTTTACTGTATTCTCTACCCTGTATTATTATTCTTAGGTAAGCGCCCGGTTTATCGTTTGCACTTATGCCTGTATATTACTCTGAAATAATCACACAAATAATTATTAATCTTCAAGAACGTTTCCTACTGTTAATTATTTGATAATAAAAAAGGGAAAACCTAGTCCCCATTGAGTTTCTATAATTCCCTCTCTATATTAGCAGTATAGGCCGCGGGCGCTACAGTTAAAGTAAAATATCACTCTACATGTAGTTTAAAAAATTATACATTATTTACTTAATAAAAGTTGTAGCTGAGCCGTTAACAACCAGGCATTAATCTGTGACTGACTAGGGTTTCAGTTAAGTGGCCTCTATCCCTCTTGGACATGTTTCTGTTTGTAGTATATTAGCTTATACAGTATATAGAATGTTATAGAATGTTGATATTACTCTGATATAATCCAAAGAACAATTATTTATCTTCCAGAACATTTCGTACTGTGAATTATTTGATAATAAAAAGGATAAATTGCTCCACTCCCCATTGAGTTTCTATCATTATCTATCTATTACTAGTATTGACAGCAGGGGTTACAGTAATTGTTGCAGTATTAAAAAAACCTGCATCTTAAAAAATGATATGTTATTTACGTAATAAAAGTTGTAGTTGAATCATTAACAATTAGGCATTCATTAACCCATGAATGACTGGATTTTAGTTAATAATACATATCTATACATTAGTCCAAGGAGCCTCTTGGACTGTAATATAAACATTTGGATATAGCGGTGATGGTTTAAAAAAAATGAGAAGTACATAACAATTTAGGATATTTTCTATAGCTCTTTAAACTTAATACTGGGATAAGCCACGTTTTACCAAGTCCATCATATTCATCAACTGGGGGGGGGGGGAGGAGATGCCACCTCTCCAAATAAAGAAAATATAAATCGATGTGGCACCCCCAGTTTCTGAATATGTGAACTGGATAACGTTTGTTTAAATAATTCATTTTCTATAACATATGAACATGAGCTTTGAACATGGGATACATGATATATATTCAGTGCCTAAAGAGTTAACATTAAAGAAACACTAAATGTGCTCTGAATGATCTAAAGAACAGTTAAAACTGGTTAAAAACCAGAAGTGCCCTAATAATGATAGTTAAAAATCTTTAAAAAGGGTGCAAAAAAAACATATATTCTTCTCATGCTTGTCGTAGCAGCAAAGAAAATGGATCAGCACTTAACAACTTAACAGTACATGAGCCCAGGAACATCGCACTTTCTAAGTATATATGTCCAAACTGTTAACATCCTATGGGACTCTGCTGAGTTTTTTTATTTACATTTTTTGGGGTACACTAAACCCTGTTAAGGAGACTCATTAAATAGTAGCTACTGCATTAACATTGTATTTGGTTACATGATTATTTATTTTTGTACATGATGTAGTGTTGAATGCTGATCCCTTTTCTTTACTGATGTACTGACTTTTTAATACCTAGTGGTAGGGGCACAGGATCTGATCACCAACCGGACCCAGGTGAGGTCTTTCTCTGCCTTATATCTCAAATCTAACATTTGGTGAGTGCGTATTCTATTTTTCATTCTTTTCCTTTTTTTTCTTTTCTGTCATTGCAGCAAATGCATCTTGACCCTTGCCCAGGGAGGAAGAGATACAATAATAGGCTATTTATTCACATGTATTCAGTACCTACTGATTAACTAGAAGTAGGTTTGGTGAGCTTAAAGCACTGCACTGTAGTGAACTGGGTTTACCGTGAAATGTTTGTAGGCTTAAAATATTTGGGCCTTCGGAGATGGGTCGAGTTGGAAAAGAGATGTTGTGCACCAATTGAAATCCGAAATTTAATCTGGCTACCCAGAGAAGGGGTACGCAAGATGAACAATCCGCTACAGACCATGGCCAATTCGTTAAAAGTCTGGGAGGCCACGAAGTTTAAATGTAAGCTGACAACCAAGGCGTCAGTAATGACACCAATAATGGGCAACCCAGACTTCGCTCCGGGCCTGAATAGCAAAAATTTCTTAATTTGGACTCAGAAGGGATTCTCCCGTCTAAAAGATCTGGAGGGCAAAAGGACCATACAAACATTTGAACAAATTAAATCTTCTAAGAATATGCCAAATAGCGAATTTTTTAGGTACCTCCAGATCAGGGATTTCTACAACAAAACACCAATAAGACCGGCACGAGCAAATTTTGAGCAGCTGTGTTCCAGAGATACGGACACTAGGGGACTCACGTCTAGAATGTACAGGGAAGTGATCTGCCAGAAGTCGCCCATTGACAATAGACTGAGTTACATGAAGCAGTGGGAATATGACCTAGGAGAGACTTTAGAGGACGACGAATGGGACAGAATTATTCAGGCGGCGGCAAAAAGCTCAATCTGCACCACAATAAAGGAGAACGCATATAAAGTCCTCATGAGGTGGTATTATACTCCGACGCGCTTAGCGAAATTTGTAACAGGCTACTCTCCTCTCTGCCCTAAACAGTGTGGGGAGGCAGCAGATCTCCGACATATGCTGTGGTCTTGCACTAAAGTGGCCCCTATTTGGGAAAAAATCAGAGATTGGATTCAGCGGATTCTCGATTTGGAGATCCCCCTGGACCCGTGGCTGTTCCTTTTGGGCAGGCGGATCCAGGGTCTGTCAAATGCGTCGCACAAATTAATCGCGCACTTTGCTACCGCCACGAGATGTGAGATTGCAGCACTATGGAAACAGCAGGAGCTACCAACTATCCCTAAAATCAGAAACAGAATTTGGCATGTTTGCCGGATGGAACAATTAACGAGTTTAGTTAATGACTCCGGCACAAATTTTCTAAAAGTTTGGGATCCATGGTTGACCCAGGAAGAAACCCCTGGAGTGGACGCCGCCTCAATCTTGCATTAATGAAACCAAATACGCTCTCCTTTATGGTCAGATTAGACAATACGACATAGTGACGCACAGCTTTCAGACTGCCCGGGAGCCATAGATATGAGGGGAATAATAATCCGATGGGTAATAGAGCCCTTGCAAAACCAGTCGAAGTCAGAACTCGTTACATAGGCCGAGAAATCTCGAACAAGACAAAACTTCTCACCCTCTCCAGAGCCTGGAAACACACTACCCCCCTCCCCCCATACCCCCTACCCCCGCCCACCCTCTATCCCTGTCTCCCTGTCAAGTCTGTCCGGTTTTGTTTGTCCTGTGTCAAGTAGTCACGTCTAATTGTTGTCACTACATGTAGTTTGACAAAAATGGAAATGCAACAACGGGCTGTGGAATACTGGTTGTAATTGTACTTTCCAATAAAAATTGAAAGTTGAAAAAAAAAAATACTTGGGCTAAAGTATCGAACTAAATCACCCATATTTATGATGAAAGAACATAGATAAAATACATAGTAATTTACTAAATAATTAGCCATATTGGATGTAGAGTAGCATTGGGAATTTATTTTCCTTTTGTAATAACTATACCGCTGTATAAAGCATTAGTAAGATCACACCATGAATATGGAGCACAGTTTTGGCACCACTTCATAAAAAATACCATATAAAACTAGAAAAATTGCAGAAAACAACCACCAAATTAATAAAGGGTATATAAAATCTGACAAACAGATGCAGCCACCGGTTGTAGACCACTTGCCTTGGAAAATCTGTGGCTATCTCGCAGCACGCTGTGAGATTTCTGCAGCCAGACTAATGGCCCATCAGATTAACAGAGCGTGGGTCCCTGCATTTGAATGGGACTGTGTTCTTGTGATGGACCATTTCGGCCTGCTCTGGAACATCTCACGAGTTACTGCGAGATAGCCACAGATTTTTCCAGGCAAGTGGTCTAAAACCGACGGCTGCAGCTGTTGAGGAGAGGCTAGCTAATTTACATTTATTTACATTAGATAAGAGGCATCTAAGAATGAATATGGTAACTATATACAAATATACATTCAGGGTAAATACCGTATATGGAGCTTTTCATAGAACATTTATCCCAAGGGCAATAGAAGGGCCATCCATTAAGGTTGGAGGAAAGGAGATTTCACTAGTAACAAAGGAAAGGGCTCTTTACAGTAAGGGCGGTTAAAATGTAGAATTAATAACCCATGGAGACTGTGATGGCAGATACAATAGATACTGTAGCTTCAGAAAAGGTTGGACATCTTTTTAGAAAGTAAAGGTTTACAGGGATATACCAAATAAGTAAACATGGAAAAGATGTAGATCCAGGGAGATATATGATTGTCATTAATTGGGTCAAGAAGACATTTATGTTTCCCCTTATGAGGCATCATTGAATGATGTTTCACTAGTGTTTTTTTGTTTGCCTTCCTCTTGATTAAAATACAGTAAATATAAATATAGGATAGTATCTGTTGTCTAAATGTATCATGTTTCTTTTTTCAATCTCATCTGCTATGTAACTATATAACAGGGTCTTGATCATCATTGAAGGCACTTTTTCTATTAGCTTAGACAATCATATTAACAACTATCTCATTGTATGAAAGTACTAGCAGTTGTAGTAGTAGCACTAGCTGCAACTTGCAAGGGGTGTAATGATAACTAATGCATGATTGTATGATACTGAGACAAGTGCAGTTGCTACTGTAATCAGAGATAACAAGATGAGTATTGATTTGAATGGGGAGCTTAGTAATGATGAACATTGTGGTGAGGTTGCGTGCACTGGTGCACTCCTGGGAAGAGTGTAGCCATGGGCACAACCACACAGAATGCACTGGGACGATTTAGAATCAGTTTACCTCCCTTCCATTGTGTGCCATAGGCGGGGTGGGCAGCTTCTTATAGTCTTTGTGTATTGAATAGACAACGATGGGACATCTAGGTTGTCAAACTTATCCTTTGGTGAGACTTGTGAGTTGTTATTGTTAATAGACACTTGGCATCACTTTACCCAGGTATGTTATACAGGACATGGAGTAGGATTCTATCTGATTTCAGCAGACACAGTTAAAGAGAGACAGAAAGAGATAAAGTTTGTAAAAATCCAAATGTAATCCTCCATGATTGATGATTCTGATCTGAAACACCAACATAATAACATGATTTTGGATTGGGAATCTATTGCCACTGTTATCAGCAGCAACAGTATTTACTCTGTGTCATTCACCTACAGTGTTTTTGTCTGTACACTAGTGACTGACAAAGACTGGGTGAACTGAAGATGAATGATCCTTCCAGTCCTAATGCCCAGTGCACAGAGTCACAAAGAGACCCCCAAATTGCTTCAAAATACAAAGAAATCCTTAATCCTTCCTTCCTAAACCTTAGATTGAAATCTGATATCAGACTCCAGCATAATATTATTTCAATAAGCTACAATAATATATGGCTCACACCCCCCAAAAAATAGGAGAGTGAGTGGTCATTAGTTTACAGCAGGCAGCCAGGTGATACAAATCTTTTAAGCAATTAATGGTAAAATAAAATAAGGGTGTGTGGGGCGAGCACATGCATTTGAAGTGAATCTCCTTTGTGTTTCGTAATTATACTCTCAAAAGTTTTTCATTCAATCAAAATCAAAATACAATTGTAATGAGTGCTAACCACAAACAGGGTGGGTCCACGAGGCTGAGGTGGGGATAGTGATATACACCAACCTACAACCACGTCCGGAATGCAGAGTGGAGGTCGTGCAGCTGGGTCAGGGTAGGAGAGGTCAGAATAGTCGTGATACTTGCCATGGCCTAGGATTGGAGAAGTCGGATGGTTGTTGTGCGTAGCCGGGGTCCAGGAGTAGAGAAGGTGGGAGTCCAAATATAAGCCGAGGTCAGGGGTCAGAGAAGGCAGCGGTCCGGGTAAAAGCCGAGGTCAAAGGTAATAGAGAATCAAGGCAGAATACAAGAGCAGCAGCAAGGCAGCAGGATGCTTGAGGCAAGCACTTGAAACATAAACAAAGTTTATGCTCAGCCAATTTGCCTAAAGGCTGGCTAAGCATATAAAGAACAGGGCCAATGGGAAGGCTGCAGGCAATGAGTCATTTCAGGTAGACTGTGTACTGATAGGCAGGGGCAGAGTGTATCGCAGCTGGGGAGTAATTAATGTTGTTAACCCCTCGAGTGGTAATGCGACGTGTGTGTAGTGGAGACAGAAACGTCCGCCGTTGCATCAAGGGATTCAGAGCAGGGGCAGAGCTTAGGTCCGGTCTTGGCAGGAGTACTGCGGTGCTAGCGCACAGTGCACACGCGAGGGGCATCAGCCAACGCGCCACGGGACGCGTCATGGGGGCGGACCCAAGGTCCAATCCTCACACAATTTCAGTAACAAAACACAAAAGTTTCACTGTTTTAACTTTACCCTTTTAAAATCTACCAGCGATTATCTACTATTCAACCGGTTAAAATATAGAAATGTTGCCTTAATCCGACCTTCTGTAACAAATTGTCCCTGTCAACTTTCAAAACTTGACGCACTAATCTTTGTTATTGAAGACCAATAAGAATGATTTTTGTGTCAATTAATTAATTAATTAATCGGCTCTTTTTCATTTCAGATTCTTTTTTATACATAATGCTATTATATTGTGTCCCCTTGCTTCTGCACATGTGCGCCGTGAGCCCTGCTCTGGAGGTCTCTGTGCATGCGCGCCCTGTGCCGGCCGCCTCTACGCATGTGCGCCGTGCACCGGACACCTATGTGCATGCACGCCATGTGCTGGATGCTTCTGCGCATGTGCGCCATGCACTGGACGCTTCTGTGCATGCGTGTCATGCACCGGATGCTTCTGTGCATGCTCAGCCAACACAGGCCACCCACGTCACTTCCATTACACTACTTCTGTCACCATGAAGGAGATTTGTGCTAGGAAAAATTTACAACCTAAGTTGCTATGATCCAATATATATATTAATCATTTTTTTTCCATTTCAGATTGCCTTCTTTTTTTTTTTACATAATGCTATTATACATTTACAAGAAATGTTCATGTTTTGTTCTTTCCCTGTGTGTGTGTGTTCTCACTTCTGTGCGTGTGTCCCCCCTTGCTTCTGCACATGTGCTCCGGATGCCTCTGCGCATGCGCAGCCAACACAGGCCACCCACGTCACTTCCGTTACACTACTTCCATCATCATGATGGTGATTTGTGCTAAGAAACATTTACTACAGTAGGTGCCAGCAAAGAAGTTTCACTTCAAAATGTAAATCATGTTTTTTTCATGATTTACAATTAAACAATGTATGGATTTCTTTCTTTCTTTTTTCTTCTTCTTCTTTGGTTTTTAACGTAATTATTCATCAACGACTAATAGTACCACTAGAGTATTTTCCTTTAATAAATAAATAACTAGAGTACTAGTAAGTTGTAATTTAACTAGTCTACTACTAGTTATAGTACTTCTTACTGTTAACAAATATGTCTATGATTCATTAAAGAAATAATGTGCAATTTGATAATGTAACAAGTAAAGATGAGTCATTATTTGAAACTATTTCTATGATTGATGACAAAGGAAAGTAGATGCAATTTGGTATATTGTGTATGAATTGGAAACAAATACTAAAGCTGATATGCTATCAAAAACCGTGATTACTCCAATTAATTATTTATTACAAGAGTGGTTCTAATTATGAACTAGTTCTATGATTGGATTGATTTTCTTTAATCATCAAGCATGTTAACTGATTTCAACAAAGGCTGTGTTATTGTATGGGCTTTGTGTCAAATTCATAATTTTCCAATATGCCCAATTGTGAATAATTAAAATATAAATAGATGCAATTTGGTAAATTGCATTTAAATTTAAAACAAAGGCCAATAATGTTGCCTAGAAATCTATAACTGTTAGTAATCTAATTTAACAAATAAAAACTGGTTTTCAGTTTTACATTTTTTTAATGTATTTTCTTTTATGCCTTTTTTGTATTTTCTTTGTTAACATTTAAATAACATAAGCTAAGTAAAAGACAAAAAGGACTGAGGATGTGTGACAATGAGGTGGTACCCAGGCCAATAATAAAGGTATTATGCCCGGCTGGGTGCCCCTGAGCCATGTTGGGGAATTGTAAAGTGCCAGCTCTGCAACCCAATGATGGCAGAAACACTGTAAATGAAATGAAACTGTATGTGTGTCTTACTATTCCAGGAGTGTCCAGCAACGGAGATTTCCCTGCTTCAGCACAGACCAGAATAGTAAAACGGGGCAGGGGAATGAATTACATTTAAATGTCCCCCGGTATATTCCCGAAACCCCAGAACTCAGATTGAGGTTAAGAACATCTCCCACCAGCTATAAGGTGGCGAGAGTAATGTCATTTCTAAGTTTAAAATGTATAAATGTAGCAGTGTTTTCGTGTGAACGCATAAAGGAAAAATGGTTTTAAAATCCGGCACTTGGCAGCATTGAAAGCGGCTTTTTGCTAACTTTGGCTAGGAAGCTCCTACAGTAGAGGCCACATTTATCCTAACGCTTGCTTTAAACTAGCCAAGTTACATTCAGAGTATGTTCTGGGCTAGTTTGAGGCACGTTTAAGGCATTTCTGCATTGACTAATGACCCATAGGATTAACACAGCAGTTTGAATGGGACTGCCAGGACCCCCACTGTTAATCTGATAGGCCATTAATCAATGCAGAAAGTTTCAGGCACGTTTAAGGCATGTATTCTGGCAATTCCTGGGTCTTTTTGGTGAATGCCACTGGTTTTTGTTAGAATAATCGTAGTCTCTACTGTACAGTGGTGACATTTGCTGTGAGCGCCGTTCAGGTAAAACCATGAAAAGTCATATAGCACAATTTTTAGAAAGTCATATAAAAATTGATGAATGAAAGTCCCCCTATTTTATTTGTTCCAACATATCAGGCACATAGGGATTTTCATTTGAAACGCCAGAGACACTTACTATAATTTACAATCACTGTCATTTAGAAAGGCATGACAGGAAATTCCTGCAAATGAACAGAGCATCCCCAGCCCCAGACTTCTAAGACATCCCGCTGGCGTGCTGCCGGGATGTCTGAAAAAGTCCGGAGTTGAAAGGCTCCGACCTACTAAGGTGTGAAGTGGGAAGGGAGAACACAAGTACCCCCATCTTAGTGTAAATTCCGGGCAGTCTAGCAAATGGTGACTCGCCCAGACTGAGTGTCTCCAGGTAAGGAGGTTGGTTCTCATATGCTAAGCAGCAAAGGTGCGAGGTTCGCGCATGACCTTAGCAGAATCAGAAGCCACATCTGCCAGGCTTGTAAGGTGTTGGCAACTCCAGGATAGGTGAGGAAAATTATTCCCACGGAGGGGTTGGCTGCACAGGGTAGGTATTGGAGTTTTAACCCTATAAGAATCCGTGCAGCACATCGAGAACCAGATTCATCCAAGATTAACATCGTAACAAAGATTCGTAACAAGCTTCAAGAGTTCGTAAGAACTAAGGTTCCAAGTTCCAATACTACAGCGGCAGAATGAATGAAGCAGCTCCGGCGGAGTAACAGTGGTTGCAAGCGGCACCACTGACCAAGGACTGTTTCCAGCTCTGTTTGCGAGCAATCCCCGCTCCTGGGAAATTGCTCCTAGAGACTTTGTTTTGCAAGATTTCGTTTTGGGAACCAAATATTTATTTTGCCCCGTCCCAGTTAAGTGTATTTTCAAGTGAAATTGTGTAACATAGAGTGTATGTCATTTGTGGAAATAAATTACAATTTTTTTTATCTCTTCGATTTGCTCAATCTAAGGATACAGGTATTAATGTGTTAAAAGTGCTGGTCTCCCATAACAGGATGGTTGGCTCAGTAACAGCAACAATGTAGAAGAGAAAAAGCAACATTGTTCAATATATATTAGAGAAACAAGGCTATGTAGGAAGTAGCAGAAACAAATAGCATGTCAATTTTATTGTTTGAAAAGGAGATATCCTAAGATAAATCCACTCTGATAGTAAATAATTATGTAACATCCAACCACCATGA